>NW_027224340.1:627500-927500 GCF_023699985.2 Odocoileus virginianus | reverse complement strand
ATTTAGAGAAAGGGACCCTGAGGCGCAGAGAGGTCAGGCCATCGCACATCACAGGGTCAGAGAGTGGCAGGTGGCTGTGAATGCCTCTTCTAGTTCGAACGCTGGGACCCTCCACTGGGCCGAGTGTGCCGCCGGGCTCCAGGCTGAGTGCAGGGCCAATGGATCACAGCTCCCAGGAGCTCCCTCTTCTGAGCTCCAGTGCCCTTGTGGTTGAGATCACCCACTTCAGCCCTGTCGGCCCTGTCTCTGGCTGCGGCTGCCTGAATTTGGAAGGGGTCCTTCTGGTTTTCAGAGGGAAGGGGTCTTTGAGGATCAACAGTGGCTTCTCAGTCTTGCTTGGGTTTCCCACCACCATCTCCACACGTCTTCCCAAGCTGGGGGCTCAGAGGGTGTTTGCAGGGTCGCAGCTGTGTCTGGGGTAGGGAAGGGCAGGCTTTGTGCCAGAGATCCGGTGCAGCCTCATTTGCTCTCTGCTGCTGGATTACTCTGGTTTGATCATGTTTGTGGATTTTAGAACATTTTTGATCCTTTGGTCCCGTTGGGAGGCAGTTCGCCTGCTCCACTCGCCTTGTTAACCTGGAGCTCTGGCACACCTGGTGTTGGCCCCGCAGCCGCGAGGATCGCAGCGTGGAGGGGAATCCTGGGATCCATAAGCCCTCTCCTCACTAGCAGGGCCAAGTGTGGAGGATCGAGCAGCCACCATCATCCAGTGTGCCTTCCGGAAACTCCTGGCGAGAAAGGAGCTGGCCCGCCGTCAGCAGGAGCACCAGGACTACCAGGAGCTGATGGAGAAGCTGCAGAGGGAGGTGAGGTCAGGTGGGGCTGGGGGCGGGGACACAGGCCCGGGGGCGGGAACTGTAGGGCTGGGGGCGGGACACAGGGCCAGGGGGCGGGAACTGTAGGGCTGGGGGCGGGGACACAGGGCCACGGGGCGGGAACTGTGGGCTGGGGGCGGGGACGCAGGGCTGAGCGGTGGGCACACTGGACCGCCCGCAGGCCTTCGTGGCCCAGGTTCGGCGTGAGCAGGAGGCGGCCCGGCGACGGCAGGAAGAAGCGGCTGCGGCCGAGCGGCGGCGGCAGGAGGAGCGGCTGCGCGGGGCGCGCCTGCTGGAGGCGGCCTTCGACGGGAACCTGGGCGAGATCCAGGCGATCCTGCAGGAGGTGGGCGGCGGGGCGGCGGGGCTGCGGGTCCTGAGCTTGGGGCGCCGCTGACCGCCGCCTGGCTCAGGTGGACGAGCTGCTGACCCGCGAGGGCGTGGGCTGCGACGCGGCGGGGATGGCGCGGCGGCTGCAGTGGCGCTTGGCCCTGGTGGACTTTGAGGACGGCGGCGGGAACACGCCACTGTCCGAGGCGGCGGCGGGCGGGCAGTCCCTGGCCATCCAGCTGCTGGCCGAACAGGGCGCCAGTCCCAACAGCAAGGTGAGCACCGGGGCCCGCGAGGGCTGGGGGCCGCGCCTCGCCTTGGCAGGCCCTGCTTAGCCAGCGTGTCCCGCAGGGTGCCTTCGGCCGGACCCCACTGTACCGAGCGGCCTTTGGGGGCTACCTGGAAGCCGTGGAGGTGCTTCTGAAGCTTGGAGCTGACCCCCGGATATATGCAGACGACGGGAGCACCCCCGAACAGGTGCATGAAGGAGGGCAGAACCCCCGCAGGACGCTGGCTCCCCCTCTCCCAAAGCTGTCAGGAGCCTGGTGGCTCTCCCGGCTGGGTCCTGACCTTCCTGGACCCAGTAGACCTTCTCCCTACGGAAGTCCTCGCTGTGAGCTTTCCCGGGAACATGCCATCAAGACTACAGCTCCCGACTTCCGTGGGCCTCTGGTCAGGGTTCTTCTCTTCTCCCTGGACCCTCAGTCCACCTTAGAAGTACTGTTTCCAAGGAAGGTGGGGAAACAGCAAGGCTCCTGGGGGCAGTGCGGGGGCCCAGGGGTTAAGGGCAGCATTCGGCCTGCCCATCTGGACCCTCACCCTCAGAATTTCCCCGCTTCTGAGAAAATTGATCCCTAAGCCCCCGCCCCAGGGTGCCTCGGCCTGGCAGCTCCTCCCTGGCATCTGGAAGCAGCACCAGGGCCTTTTCCCAGGCCCTCTGCTGGAAACCAGGGCGGGGCTGGATTTCTCCCGGGCCCAGGAGGCCTGGTCAGATAGGTGGCCCAGGACCTCTGGGAACAGCTGTGAAAACAGGCCAGTGCCACCACCTTCTTTAAGTGAGTCTGAGTTGAGTCTCAAGCCCTGCCCTGCCCCACCCCTGGTCCTGTTCCAGGGTTGCCCTTTGTCCTTCCCTCTGCTCTTCTCTGCTCTTTGATAAGCAACAGAGCAGGTTTTAAAAGACCAGCAGAGCCTTTGGCCTCAGACTACTCCTGCTTCCAGGCCAGACGAAGGAACAATAGTGAGGCCAGGAGGACGGAAGGGCCTGGCCACAGCCTCAGGGGGGCTGGAGGGAGGAGCGCATAGGGAGGCCCACCCTTCAGATGCTCTTGCCCTGGTGGGCCCAGGGCAGGGCTGGAGAAGCATGCAGGCTGAGGGGTGTTGGGGAGGACGTGGAACCCACTGGTACCTGAGTTGCGGGGGGTGTGCAGGGGGCACTGAGAGGAGCAGCACACAGCTGGGCAGGGGGGAGCAGGAGTCCTCTGGCTGTGGGGGGGTACAGGACAGTTTAAGAGGTGGTGCTGGAGCAATTGGATGTCCACAGGCGAAGGAATGAACCTCGACCTAAACGTTGCACCCTATAAAGAGACTAACTCTTGGATGCATGAGACAAGTGCTCGGGCCTGGTGCACTGGGAAGACCCAGAGGGATTGGGTGGAGAGGGAGGTGGGAGGGGGGACCGGGATGGGGAATACATGTAAATCCATGGCTAATTCATTTCAATGTATGACAAAAACCACTGCAACATTGTAAAGTAATTAGCCTCCAACTAATAAAAATAAATGGAAAAAAAAAAGAGACTAACTCAAAGTGGATTATGGATTTATATGCAAACATATACTCTAAAACATATAGACGGGCACAAGAGAAAATCTCTGGGAAAGATTTCTTAGACAAAAAGCACAGTCAATATATAAAATAAAAATACCCCAACAAATTGAGCTTCATCAAAATGTAAAACTTTTGCTCTGCTGAAGCCCTGTTAAGTGGATGAAAAGACAAGCCACAGAGAGGGAGAAAAATCCTTGCAGACCACACATCTGACCAAGGACCCGTATTTACAACATTTAGACAACTCTCAAAACTCAATGGTGAGTCACACGATCCAGTGGCTCTGTGTACAAAACTGATGCGCTTCTGCTGCACACCTGAGACTAACACGGCACTGAGGCAGCTCTACTCTAACAAAAACTCTAAAGAGAGAGAGTGCCAGAGGCGTGTAGGGGGCCTTTGGGGATCCAGGGAATGCCAAGTGTCTCCTGCTTGTGAGGAAATGCCTCGAAGCTGGGGACAGAGCACCTGTCAGGACGAAAGGAGGGAGTACCTAGCCTGTCTTCCCCAGCCTGGGCAGGAGCTCTCACTGTCCTTGCAGCACTGGCTGGGGCACTTGGAAGGACCTTGCCTCAGTAGTGAGGATGAATGCTGCTCTGGCGCAGCCTCACCAATCTTAAGGCAAGACCCAAACGGTAAAACTTCCCAGGTAATTTAACTGTATGCCAAAATTCAAGAATATGTATAGAGATACAAAATATACAGCTCCTAACAAGACGAAATGCACACTGTCTAGCACCAATTAAAGATTACCAGGCATACAAAGGTGCAGAAAAATATGACCATGAGAAAACCTGACCAGTCAAGACAAACGAACTGACGTGGATGTCAGAGTTAGTGAAAAGACTTGTAAAAAGCTATTGTTACTGTATTCCAGATGCTCAAAAAATTGAATAGAGAATGGAAGACATAAAAAAATTATAGACAGTGTCTGAGATGAGAAACAAAAAGCTGTGGATGAGATTAATGTCAACTTAGAACAGAGGTAAAGGTTACTGAATTTGAGGCTTACAAAATAGAAACTACTACAAGTGAAAATACTCAGAAGAGAGAAGGAATTCTTCCAAGTGATGAGTATCCACGAGCTGTGGACAGTTTCAGGAGGCCTACTGTGTATGTAGAGTCTCCAAAGGAGAGAAGAGACAGAAAAACATATACTTGAAGAAATCATAACCTTAAGGCTTCCTAATTTGATGAAAGGTATAAACTGTATTCCTCAAATCTCAATAAACAAGAAACAGGAAGAAAAATCAGGCTAAGGCACAGTGTGATAAAATTTCTCAAGGTCAGTGATGAAGAGAAATCTTAAAAGCAGCCAGAGGAAAAAAGACATAGGAAAACAAAGATAAGGATTATGGCAGACTTCTTGTTGGAAAGTGTGGAAGTGAGGAGAGAGTGGGGCAGCGTCTTTAATGGTACTGAAGAAGGAAACAAGTCTTGTCAACCTTGAATGCTATACTCAGTGTCTTTCATAACTGAAGGCAAAATAAAGACATACCTTTGCAGACACACAAAAGCTGAAAGACTCAATCACCAGTGGGCTCACACTATAAGAAACATTAAAGAAAGACGTACCAATAGAAGGGATGCCAGATGGAAATATGGATCCACTCAAAAGAGTGAGGAGCACTAGAAAGGGTAACTACATAGGTAAATATATGAGACATTGCCTTATTATTTAAACTTACTGAGAAGGTAGTTGAAACAAAAAATAATGGCATGTGTCATGTGGTTTTATAACGCATGGAGGTACACATACTGAAAATTGCACAAATTATAGTTGTTAGGTTCAGCCATGTGACACAAATATAAAGGTTGGCAAGGGGAAATGAAACATATACTGTGGAAGGTTCTTGTATGTGAAGTGGTACAATATAATTTAAAGGTAGACTGTCATAAGTTACAGGTATATGTATGCTGAAAGCCCTAAAGCAACTACTAAATATTGGTAGAGTTATAGTGCAAAAAAGAGAGGAAAAGGAAGATAAAGAATATGTAGAACCAGTAGAAAACAATAGCAAAGGGTAATTTTAAACTCAGCCATATCAATAGCTTCATTAAGTGTAGAAGGTCAAAAGACCCCAATTAAAAGGCAGATTGTCTTTTGGATTAAAAAAAAAAATCAACTATAGTGACTTGCTGGTGGTCCAGTGATTGAGAATCTACTTTCCAATGAAGGAGATGCAGGTTTGATCCCTCGACGGGGAGCCAAGACCCCACGTGTGGAGGAGCAGCTCATCCAGGCACCGACCCCACTCCAGCACCTGTGAGTCACAGCCGGAGACGGCCGTGCCGCAGCAGAGGGCTTCATGCCGGGCTGACGACCCGGTACAGCCAAATGAGTACATGTTTCTTAAAAATTCAACAGTATTTTGCCAAAACAAACTTTAAAGACACAAACAGGAGAAAATTAAAAGGACAGGACAAATGTGCTGGGATCACACTAAATATATGAAAGCTGAAATGATATTAACATCAGAAAAAGTAGACTTCAGAACAGAGAATATTACTGGGGAGAAAAGAATAAGGACAAAGGATTCATCAAGAGGACAAAAGAATCCTGAATGTTTTTTTGCAGCTACTAACAGAGCTTCCAAGTACGTGAAGCAAAAACAGAGAACTACAAGAACTAAATCCGCAATTATAGTAGCAGATTTGAGCATTCCTACCTCAGCAACTGGTGAAACAAGTAGACAGAGAAGTCAGTAATAATGTGGTGGTTTAGTCGCTGAGTCGTGGTCGGCTTTTGTGACCCCATGGACTGTAGCCCACCAGGTTCCTCTGTCCATGGGATTTTCCAGGCAAGAATACTGGAGTGGGTTGCCATTTCCTTCTCCAGGGGATCTTCCCAACCCAGGGATCGAACCTGGGTCTCCTGCACTGCAGGCAGATTCTTTACTGACTGAACCACAAGGGAAGCTGTAATAATTCTGTAAAACTGAGTGACCTAGCCACTAGTTTTGCCTTTGTCCACCATCCCTTCATCTCTCATCTGTCCCTCTATCATTGTTTTCATAAGTTTATCCACTCAATCCAATCTTTTTTCCCCAAAGTAGATTTACTCTTTCATCAATTCATAACATTTTCTCATTAGCTTATGAGTCATTTATTAATAAACTTGCTGGTCTGGCTACTTGCTACTGTATTCGTTTTACCCTTCCTACCATCTTAAGCCATCCTCATTTATTCATGTATTAAACTACTATCAATTCACACAGCTATCCATCCATACATTCACACACCCACTCATGCTGTTTACTTGAGAAGTAAGTTTTGAGGGAAAAAAATTTTTTTTAATTCTCTTTAAAAAATTTTATTAGGCTGCACCGGGTTTTAGTTGTGGTGTGTAGGATCTAGTTCACTGACCAGGGATTCATCCTGCATTGAGGGCAAGGAGTCTTAGCCGCTGGGCCAGCAGGGATGTCCCATACTTGAGAGGAAATTTTGAGAAAGCAGGGACTATGCCAGTTCACTCCATAACTGTGTTCCCAATGTCATGCGTTTTGGTTGTCACAGGAAAGGCACTCACAAGTTGTGTCAAATGATTGGATTCACCCTTCATCTATCCATTTGTTCAACCAACCATTTTCTTATCTAAGTTATTCATCCATTAAATCCCTTCATCTATTAATTTTTATGTATCAATTCATTATTTCATCCGTTCATTCAATTAACCCAGGAATCCTTCATTCTTTTATCATTTAGTTCATTAACTTAGTCATCAGCTCCATCTGTCCATTTCTCTCATCTCTGATTTTGCACCATCTTTGAACTTTCTTTTTAAATACAAACCACATACTGAACATTGTACAAATCAAAGTTGTGTGGCTCGATTAAACCCAGATTAACCTCCTGAGTCCAGAAATGAATGGCTGCCAGGCCCCTGTGCCCCATGCTGAGAAGCCCACATCCTGCGGCCCCTTCCTAACTCTGCAGGAGCGATGGGGCCTGGGATGGGTGCAGAGGAGGGCTGTGTCCTACAGATGGAGGTCTGCGGGGGGACAGCAAAGGCTGCAGCCAGGGACCTTGCAGTGGGGGCTTGTGGGCGAGGTGTGGAGGAGGGCAGGTGGGGGGATGCAGAGCCTGAGGTTTTGGGAGGGAGGCCGTGGGGACCCTCCAGGGCCTGGCGTTGCAGGTGCTGATCACGACGGTCAAGGCTCCGGGCCCCGCCCTGGCCCACCATCAGGGCTGCCTTTCTGCCCTGGGGTGTCCTGTCTGAAGTGGGAATGTAGCACCTCCCCAGGTCAAAAACAGGTGGCCTGAGTCCTTGACCAGTGGCTTCTGTCACTAGGTGGCCTCGCTGGACACGGTGGTCAGCGTGCTGCAGTCGTGGGACCTGAGCCTCACAGACGCCATGCTCCGGAACATGGAGGCTGAGCGGGAGCGCCGGGCACGGGAGGCCACACGGCACAAGGAGGCGGAGGCCCAACGGTGCGGCGAGTGGGAGGCGGGGGGGCTGGCCTGGAGCTGCTCTGACCGCCCCCCTCCACCACAGCATGAACCTCAAAACACAGCAGCTGGCCAAGAAGCAGCAGCAATGTCACCAGCAGGTGAGCCGCTTGCCCCCAGAGGGGAGGGCAGACAGGCGGAGAGCTGGGAGTGTGGAGGCGCCCTGCGGACCCCCAACCTGATCCAGAGGTCGGCTCGCCCCCTGCCCCCCAGCTGCAGCAGGCCTACTGTGAGCTCAACCGGAGGATCGCGGAGCATGACAAGTGTGAGCGGAGGGGCGCGGGCCTGGCCAAGCTCACACTGCAGGTTGGCTTCTTCCCCTCCGACCTGGGGAGCCCCACCCCTGGGCTGTCAGCTTTTCCAGCAGCCACCTCTTGGGGTGGGGCGCCCCCTCTTCCTTAGGGGTCCCAGCTGCGCATGGCAGGTGGGTGTTGGAGTCCAACCTTGCTCTGAGCAGAGCGTTGGGGCCCCCCTCTAGGCCATCAAGGATGCAGAGGAGCAAGTGGACAGGCTCCAGCAGGAGGCCCAGAAGGCAGAGGAGGCCCTGGCCCTGGCCAGGCTGGAGCTGCGGGAGCAGACCCAGGAGGGTGGGTGGGGTTGGGCTGGGGCTGGAGGTGGGAGGGCCCCCTGGGGGGCATCTGGGCCGCCCCACATTTACACCCCCACAGCGGAGGAGGAGGTGCCCGGGCTGAAGTGCCAGGTCAGTGAGCTCCACGATGTGCTGATGAAGGACGTGGGTGACCGCATCCGCACAGACGGCAGGTCAGTGGTCCCGGCTGTCCAGGGGCGGGCTGGCGGTTCTAGTAGACGGCAGTGACCTGGAGGCCGCCCCCCAGGTGGCCTCTTGTCATCGACCCTTCGGGCCAGGCGGCCACCTTCCTGCGCTATCAGGACACCAACTACGTGGACGCCGTGAACCCCAACCACCTGCGGCCAGAGAGGATCCGGCTGGCCCTGCTGGGGGCGCTCAGGTGAGGTGGGCGGAGGGCAGGCACCCGGACGCCATGCCCACTCCCGCCCCAGCCCTCACTGCCCAGGGCCCGTGCTGTTCCCGCAGGTTCGGGAAGCCGCTGGTGTTTGACCTGCGCGAGGTGGATCTGTTCCCGGCCGTGCAGCGGCAGCTGGAGGCGGTGCAGCCGGGCCTGGCGCAGGAGCTGCTGGGCCGCGGTCTGCTGGAGCAGGAGAGGTACCTATCGCTGCTGCGGCCGACAGATGGGCCCGAGTACGGCCCCAATCAGTTCCAGGAGGCGCGCCTGCAGCACTTCCGCCTGCTCTTCGTCACCAAGGTTCGGTGGCCGCCGGCTGAGCAACTGCAGGTCCTCCTGCCTGTGCGCGTGCAGCTGCCGGGCGGGGCCTCTAGTAGCCCTCCCCAATAAAGGGCCCGCCCCCGGACGACGTGTGCGCCTTCTCTGTGCCCGAGCGTGCCATGCCGGGGAGCGCGCCTTGGGGGTGGGGAAGGCAGTCCCCCAGCCCCCCTCCTGCTGGGGGCCGGCCCAGTCTGGGTGAGCCACCTGGAGGCTTGAGTCCCCGCACCCGCTGCCCCCAGATTGGGAGGGACAGAGGGGTGCACATTCGTGTGCCAGCAGGTGGACAGAGTAAGATGGACAAGACGTAAAACGTAGTCAATTTTATTCTCCTTAAACCACAAAATAGAGTCTTTGGTTGTACAAACATCACTAGTTACAGTCTCGCCAGGAGGTCCCGGCTGGGGAGGGGGCAGTTAGTCAATGGCCAGAACTCCTCAGGGGACCTCTTTAAAATGCTACCGGCCGGGTTAAAAGACTCGGGGCGAGGGTGGTGTTGGCGCTGGCAGGGCCCCCACCCCAAGTCGGGGGAGGCACCCCACCCCTCTAGGAGGGTACTGGGCCCAGGCCCCGGCGCCCTGGCCGCACAGCCCGGCGGCTGCTGCACAAGGCCACCTCCTCGGGACCCGCGGAGCCTGGAGAGGGCCTGCCCAGAAGCACCATGGCCACCTCTCCATCCTCCTCTGGCAGACCTGCAGGCGGGGGCAGGGAGCGAGTGAGCCGGTGGGCCTGGCACCCTGGAGCATGGCGGGGGGCTGGGGGGCCGCGGGCCTGCCAACTCACCGGGGCTTGGAGGTGGTTCCAAGGACCTCAGCTCCTCAGTGAAATCTGGGGACTGCGAGGGGGAAAGGGGCTGGTCAGGGCCTACCCAGACCTGCCTGAAGCCCCCCCAGGAGCCTGGGTGGGTCCCTGCGGAGCCCTGGCTGGGGGGGGGGGGGCGGGGGCACGGGCGGTTGGGGGACAGGGAGGGTACAGAGCAGGGGACAGGCTGGGAGACAGGCTCAGCAGAAAGCGGCAGGAGCCCGTCAGGGCGTCCTGCAGAAGGGCCGGAGGACCCGGTACCTGCATGTCATAGACAGGTCTGGAAGAGGGGAGGGCGGCAAACACCCTGTAGTCAAACTTCCTCCCAGACAAGGCCTTGAAAGGACAGCGTGAGGAGAGAGGCAGAGAGCGTAAGAAGAAGAGAGGGTGGGAGCCTGGATCCCTGCCCCACCAGGGGAGGAAGGCAGGGGAGGGCGGCAGCTGCTGGTTCCTCACCAATCGTCCTGGGGAGGTGCCGGTCTGGGGGCCGAGGTCTGGAGGGACAAGAAGGGGGCGTCGGGAGAGGTCCGCACCGCAGGCTGGGACCTCGCCTCCCGCTCAACGCACAGACCTTCCAAGGGGGTGGGTGACGGGGTGGGCGCGGGCGAGGGGGCCTCGGCCAGGCGCTCCAGGGGCCCCCGCTTGCTTCGGCCCTCCTGGGACTTGCTGAGGACCATCTGTGCGCGGAGGGCGTCCTGCTCCAGAGACTTCATCCTGTGGGCGGGCGGACAGCGGGCAGCGAAGGGCGGGGCAGGCAGCGGGCGGGGGCGGGCGCAGGCAGCGGAGAGTGGGGCGGGGCGGGGCCTCACCTGGCCGCCCTCCACAGCGCCCGCTTCTCCGCCTCCAGGGCGCGGCGCTCAGCTGGGGACAGGGCCCGCTCTGGGGCCGGCAGCTCGGGGCTCTGCACGCGAAGCCGCTCCTGATGGCGCCGCTCGGCCTTGGCCGTCCGCACTGGGGCCCCGCCTCCCTGCGGTGGGGGAGACGCGGGGCCGAGCCTGGGCCGGGCGACAGGACAGAAGGGCCGGGTGGAGGGACGCTGGGCACGGGCGGAGGGGCGCTCAGGGCAAGGACTGGGGCGGCCCTCCCCCGCCTCACCCTTCAGCCGCGGGGCCCTGGCCGGCCCAGGGTGGCTCCTCCTCAGGCTCCTCGTCCTCGGGAGCATCAGCTTCTGGGTGCACCGTGTCAGCCGCTGCCTCGCGCAGCATCTGTGCCCTCTTCTGCTGTAGCTTGCGGGCTAGGGGAGCGGAGGGTCAGGCCGCGAGCTGGTGTCCCCCCTCCCCCCGCCACCCGCCATGGCCGCCTGCTCACCCTCCTCCTCCTGCATCTTCCGCAGGTCGTCAGCGCCCACCAGCGACACGCGCTTAGGGGGGCCCTCGGCCTGGGGCACCCGCATCTCCAGCTCGAAGTATTTCTGCCGCTCGCGGAAGGACAGCTGCTCCGGCGAGGCCGTGGGCCCAGGCATGGGGGGCTGGGGGAAGCGCTCCCTGAGACCCGGCCCCTCGGGTGTCACACCTTCACAGTCGCACGCAGCGGGGCACCTGAGGGCTGCCCACCACCTACCTGGGCAGGGGTGTCCAGAGGTGGGTGTAGGCCGGGCACAGCCGCGAATGTCCTATAGGCTTGCTTCACGTTGGCCGGCAGCTCAGCAGGGGAGGGCGGGGACGGGGGCTGGGGACGGGCGCAGTGAGCTGAGCAGGGACAGCTGTCCCTGCAGCACCGCCCACCCCACCACCAGCTGTCCTTGCTGACTGCCCCCATCCCTGCCCCGTGGATCAGGGCACTCACAGGCTGGGGACCACCTCTGCCCCTGGGGGCCAGGGAGCCCCTTGGCCAGGCCTGAGCCAGTGGCTGGATCACCCCAGGCTTTATCTGCAAAGGGGTTCAGGTGGGGGGTGTGAGGGACGGGGTGGGGCAGAGAGACAGCGCCAAGGTGGGCAGCTGGGTGCCCAGGAGGTGAGGCCAACACTTACCCATCTGCTGCCCGTTAGGAAGGGGCAGAGGCTGGGCAGTGGGCTCCAAGCTGGCACCGCAGCATCTGTCCCAGCCCTGCCCCCAGGCCTGGCCCTCCCCAAGCAGCGGAACCAGGGAGCCTCTCTGCAGGCAGGTGGGGGCTCGGGGCAGGGTGGAGGGGCCTCCGGGGACTCCCAGACATGAAGAGAGATGGGGGCAAAACAACCAGGCACTGGGGAAGGCCGGCCTGACCCCCAGCCCCCCTCTGCCCAGGAGGCCAAAGGGAGCTCTCCAGCCCGTGATACCAGCCAGCTGGGCCAGGAAGGGGTCTGCAGGCCATCCCTCTGTGGGATGGCAGCTGGGGGAGGGGTGTGCCCTGGCACCCCTCCCAGAAGGAGCGGACTCTGCACACAGCACCCCTCTGCAGTCCCCCTGCCGTGTGTACTCACCTGCTGGTGGCCAGGGGAGCAGGGGACCTCAGCCATCTCTCCACTTCCAGGCAGGGCTGGGGGCCCCTTAGGAGGAGGTGGGGGGGGGTGACTGCCTCAGTAGCACAAAGGCTAGTCCTCAACTCCCTGACCTGAGCAGCCCCGAGACATCTGAGACTGATGGGCTGGGCTTCCCCTGGGTGGGGTGGCCACCCTCCCCGTGAGCCTCAGAGGCCCGTCAGCCAGGGAGGCCCGCCCCCTGCGAGCCACCTCCAGCTGTGCCTCTTTCTGACGGGGGACACTGGGCCCCCTCCCCTCCTGAGGGCTTCCTGCTCTTGCCTGTGTTGGGCTGAGCACAAAACCCCTGAGCAGGCTCACTCAGCCCCCAGCCAGCACAGTTCCCTACCAGCCCTGCGGGGTCTCCCAGCAGCAGCTGGTACTGGGCAGCCCGCCCTCCAGGCAAGGGCTGAGAACCACAGGCCTGCGCCCAGGGCCCTGCCCCCACCGCAGTGCAGGCCCGCCTCCCAGCCTGCTCCCCTATGACGGCTCCTCCGGTGGCCCCTGGGCCCACAGCCCTCTGCTCTGCCTCCAGTCTGCCTCTGGGGGGTGGCGGGGGGCAGGTGGCAGCGGGTGCATCACGGTTGGGCTCAGGGGTGGAGGAAGACAGACACATGCCAGGCTGGGGGTGGCGCTCCAGCTCGGGCACCCTGGCCAGTCCCTGCCCCGCACGAGGGCCCTTTGAGGCCCTCAGCCCTCTCCCCGGGGGGGCAGAATGCTGGCAGAGCTCTGTCCTGCAAGGCCTCAGGTGAAGGGAAGGAGGTAAGACGGGGGTAGGACTGACAGACAAGTGGGCAGAGGCCGGGACAGGGGTGTGACGACCAGGGACTGACCCTCTGCATGCTGCCGGTGCCAGGGGTGGCAGCTGGGACTTGGCAGGCTGGTTTCAGGCTCTCTGGGCTCCAACCCTGGGGGTAAAGTGGACACAGGGTTGCCAGGGCCGTGCTTGCCAGAGTGCGGGATGGGCAGCCAGGCCCGGGGATGCTGGGCTGTGGGGAGGAGCCCGCCATGCGGGTTGGGAGGGCCTGGGCACTCACCGTGGCCTCCGGGCCCCACAGTGGGATCTGTCCGGGCAGCTCCTTCTCCTGTGAGCAGAGGAGACAGTGGTCGGGGCCGATGGCCTTAGGCTCCCAGCCCAGGGGCTGCGGGCGGCTCTGACCTTGGCGGGGCCCTCAGGGCTCAGCTCCCGGTCGATGGAGGAGATGCTTTCCAGGCTGTTCCGACGGCCAAGGCCAGCAGCGAAGGGGTTGGCGATGACGCCTGGGGACACCTGCAGGGGAGGGGCGGAGTGACCACACTTGAGACAACCTCTGGGGTGGGCTCTGCTCGCTCAGGACTCCATGCTACCATCGCATCTGTGCCCAGGGCACCCACAGGTCACGTCTGCACACCACGCTCCAGAGGACATGGCAATGCGGGGCACTGGGTGAGAGAGGGCGGCCGTGGACACGCACCCTGGGAGCACAGAGCCGACAAGGTGGTGGGGGCAGTGAGGAGCCCTGCAGCGCAGAGGGGCTGCGGCCAAAGTCCAGCGGAAGGAGGCCGACAGATTCCTGACATTGGAAAAGGTCCTTTAAAGGAGGAAGACTTGACTGTGGTGTTGACCAGAGTGATGATGATGGCAGACCTGAACACGCACTTCTCCAGCGTAAGCGACGATCAGGACGTGAAAGGTGCCCGCTCACAGGCACAACCCAGCCCCCGAGCAGTCCTGAGACCCTAGCAGCCAGGCACTCCCGGTGCCCACATCCCAGCTCCTAAATAGCCCTGTCCACTAAGGGAACCAGTGCTCCTTGGAGAAAGAAGGTGTGGGAAAGTGAGGTGACCCCAGACTTCCTGCTGTGCTAGAAAGGAGGCTGCCTGAGGGAGGTGGGCCAGGGCCCCACCTGGGCCCTGGCCAGAGCCCTCCAACAGGGCCTCGGGCCAGCCAGAAGCCCTCTCGTCAGCTCCGTCTGGATGGCTGGAGCACCAGATATCAACAGCAGCAGTGACAACTCTCATCACGAGATAAAAGGGGAAATCTGCGCTAAGGAAGGCGCCGCCCAGTGCCTGTGGAAGGAGCGGTGGGAAGGGCGCGAGACTGCCCTGGGGCTGATGAGGGCCTCCTCCCCAAGCACCCGCACAGCGCCTGTCAGTTCCCGGGGGAAAGTGTCAGCTGGCGGGGCGACCCAGAGACACCCCCATGCAGGCAGCACCACCCGTGGGTCTGGTGGGAGGCCCTCCGACAGTGTGAGCTCTGTGATAAGTCTGCCAAAATGCAGCCATTGCAGCTCGTCCTGAGGAGGCACTGGACAGAGCCCAGTGAGCGCCATCCGTGCCATGATGGCCTGCGCTCACCTGAAGCTCCAGGTCAGGCTGGGAGACAACCAGATGCCCACATGCCTTGTGGCTCTAAAGGTCGCCTTGGACCGTTGGTGGGAGGCATGCAGGGCCTCTGAGTGAGAGGTCCTGACTACTTACTGTCCTTGACACTTTTCTTCAACTCTAAAATTGTCAATACTTTATCTACTTGCTTGTATCTTTCAAAACAGAAATAACAGCAGGAGAAACCACACTAATGCAGATGCTGGCCTGAGGGGCACCGAGAGGGGATTCAGACTCCTGGAGGGGCTGTATTCACAGCTGGCAAAGGTTTAACGTGAGCAGCTGGTCTGTCCTCCCAGCCGCGCTGCTCACCTGCAGGGTCTTCGCTCCTGGACTGGAGACTGACCTCGCGACGCAGCAGTGAGCACACCATATCCCACCCCCCAGATCGCAGGGAAGCTCCCAGGAAACTCCACTTTTAAAGTCATCTTTAAGAACTGAAAATGAGTTCTGGGCTTCCCTAGTGGCCCAGTGGTTAAGAATTCACCTATCAATGCAGGGGACATAGGCTCGATCCTGTGCCAGGAAGATCCCACATGCCGCAGAGCAGCTAAGCCCATGAACCACCAACTACTGAATCCAGGGTCTAGGGTCTGTGCTTCCCAACAAGAGAAGCCACCTCAGTGAGAAGTCAGTGCACAGCAACAAGACCAGCGCAGCCAAAAATAAAACTTAAACAAAGATAAGCCTAACTATATGACAAGCTGGCAGTAGAACAATACGGAGAATTATTTCCAAGTGACGTAACATAGTATTTTGACTATACCTCTTAAGTGGATAAATCCTAAGGACATAAAGAAATGTTAAAATGCTATTAATGGTCTTATTACTAGTAATAACATTGATATGGCTTTTTGAAATCAATAATTATGATATTAATTTAATAAAATGACTTTTAAGGTGAGAAAAAGAGACACAAATATAAAGTCAAAAGAATCAAAGCCTCCTGTCCTTAAGCATGGGTTGAAAGTAACCACCTCACAGATTTCTTCCCCTAGAAGCCTGTGTGCTGGGGAGGCCCAAGGAGCACGGCCTCCAGGACCAGCAGTGATGGCCTGAACCCCACACCAGGGCTGGGGCAGGAGACACAGGGATGCCTGGGTGCACCATCAAGCCGGTATGTCACTGGCTTGTCACCACGGTGCCCACGTGGGCACCCTGCCTCACAAGGACGGCAAAGACCAAAAAGCAGTCACCCTGGGGGTTTCCAGGGCAGCCACTTGTTATTTAAAAATCAACGAATGAAAGGAAAGAATCAGAGTGTTTACCACACATCTCCTATAAAAAATCTTATTTTAGGATAAAAAATAGCTGATAAAGTTTCGTCTTTACAGAAAGGTCATTAGAATGACTGAAAGCACTAGATGAGGAAGGAGTAACTGAGGCAGTCTTCCTTCGGTCAGTAATCAAGGAAACATAGAAAAGAAAGGCAGTCTTGATCAAAATCCAAAAGGTGGTTTTTCTGAGAAGGCTGCTAAAATATACAAAACTTTGGTGAGTGTGATGGGGAGGAAGAGATGGCAGAAATCAGATCAAGACGGTGACAGGACCACAGAAGTGGAGGGGAGGAGACAGAATGTTCTGGACTTTGCACCAAACATGTTGAGCACCAGTCAGCAAGCTCTTGGAAGTGCACAGCGGCCCCTGCAGCGCTGCCCCCAGCTGGCCACCAGGCCCGCCCGCTGGGGCGGGGCCCTGGGGGCAGCGGCCGGCACAGAGCACAGACAGGCAGGTCCTGATGCCAGCCCGCCGCCTGCCGTGCAGAGGTTGGGGAGGAGGCCAGGGCACAGCTGATGTGAAGATGGGCTGGCAGAACCCAAAGTTTGGAGAGATGGCTGTGAACCCTCATTCCTACAGAGGTTGAACGGGTCACCACAGAGGAAGCAGGTGGGCTGAGGTTAAGAGAAATGGGGCTGGGTAGATGACTGGTGTCCTGACAGATACATGTCACCCCTTTTTCTTTCAAGCTGCAAGCTAGCTGGAGGAAACCTATGGGCTGCACCTCCTCGTACTTGGCACAGGGCTGTAAAAGCCACCAATAAAAGGACTCCAGAAAACTCAGCACTCCTTTCAGAGAAAATTCTTACAGGTTATAAATGGAAACAGCCCTCCAAGTTTAAAAGAATGTTATATAAACTACCACCTCTAAGTCGGCACAAGGCAAGGTCACTGTCCACCATCACCAGGTTCCCAGGGGGACAGAGGAGCCTGACCTCCCAGGAAAAGGGGACCCGCAGCCACCACCTGGGCCTCAGGGTTTCCTCCTGGAGATGCAACAAAGTCACTGATGAGAATCAACAAGAAAGCAAGAGCAACCTAGGAATGTGCCTGGAGAAACATTACTCACAGTTACAGAGCTCAAAGTTAACCCCTAGGTCCCAACCAACTTATAGAATTGGCAGGTCCATTTGGAAAAGAAAACACATGAAAACGAACTAAAAGTTGTCAAAAGGAGAAAAAAGAGTGTGTGATTTCACCAGTTAGGTCTCCTGAAACACACTCTAAAGTGGCCACACCGATGTCAGCAGCATCGGCTCAAGAACATGGCCAGCTCCTGGGGCCACGGGATGCGGATGCAACCCACAAGGAAGTCAGACCTATCCCGATCAGTGGGAAAGTGATGGACGGTTCAGTGCATTCCACAAGGGATGGAAGATCCACTTGCTTAAGAAGCAATTGCAGTGGGTTGTAGTGCTCTGTTTTCTAAAAAATAGCTTTGACAATCTTGCCCCAGAGAGGGTTTTCATAATCAATCCAGACATTATGAAGAAGGTTAGAAGATGTCACTCACAGTCTCAACGTTTCTATAACCCCAGAGAGGCCATTGTGAAGGAGCAAAAGACAAAACCCACTCATGCCCTACGCAACAAAAAACAGAAGCTTACAACGCAAAAGACGAACTGTGAGATACATGAGTCACACGTCAAAGGACGCCAGGTCCATGGAGACAAGCGGGTACCACCTGAGGCTGGGCGGGGGTGGGGCAAGCCTGCGGCCTCGGGCCCAACACCCCTTCATCCAGGGTGCTGTCCTGCAGAAACCCCCCCAAAAGCATCAAGACGGGCTCTGAGCACTCTGGTTGGAAACACAGCACAGACAAAGCAACCCAGGGAGAGGTGGCCAGACAGTCAGAAGAGCCCAGGGAGGCCTCCGTAAAGCGGGGGAGACACCTGTTCTGCTCTTTGCCCTGGCGTGTATTTGCTCTCTTTGTGCTGAAACCTTAAAAATAAGTACATGTACTGACCGAAACATGTAAGGTCAAACTTTAAATGAGAGAGCAGAAGACACAGCCTTCTTTGGAAAACCTGAGCAGGTTCCTCACCAGAAACGACAGGTTAGGGTTCCTGCAGGCACACAGGGATGAGGGCACAGAGGCCAACACAGGGGGCCCCAGAACCCAGGGAGTGGGGTCCCAGTCCAGTGCTCAGGCAGGAGAAACAAGGACAAACGCACCATCCTTCAAAGTTCAGGAGACAACACACAGAAGAAGGGGGGCCCCGCCTCGGCAGTGCAGGGACAGGGGCAGTAGGCTGCTGTCCCAGAGACCCACTGCAGCCCCATCCCCAGCAAGGAGGCCCTCAGGGAGCTGGCAGCTGCCGCAGGGAACGAGCCCCCGGAGGCGGGGAGGGTGCTGCAGGAGAAGCGGCCCCCCTCGGCGGACGCCGGGAGCCTGGGGGCAGCGGCAGCACAAGACAGCAGGGCCGCCTGAGAGGGCACGGCCCGGCTGGTGCAGGACACAGGTCGGGCTGGACACCAGGCCTCTGCAGCCCAGTCCCGGGCCTGGCAGCCGACACTTCCTCCAGAGGCTGCGACGGAGAACTGGTGGGTCCCCACAGGCCCGCCCAGGCGACTGCGTGGGGACATGGGTCCGGGCCCTGAGCTCCCTAAGGGGCTTGTTAGAAATAGAAAGCAGGCCGGGGCCAGGCCAGCGTGGCAGGCCCCGGGGGTCTGTAGGTGGGCTGTGTCCTGCTCTGGGCCGTCCTGCCCTGGCCTGGCGGCCCCAGGGCCAAACGCTGCTCGCCTGGTTCAACCTTTTCTTTGAAAACGCAACCAGGTCTTCTGTACACACGCTCTGTCCCATCAGGGCCGCGAGCAAGGCCGAGACGAGGGCCTGGCACCCGCAGCGCACGGCTCCCCCAGGTCTGACTCGCAACGGCCAAGCGCATCCCGGCCCCGGCGGACCAGGAGCCTCCCGGCCACACTGGGGCGGGACGCAGCCCCTGTGGCTGAGTGCCAGCCAGGGAACACTGACCTCGGGGGCGGCAGTGCTGGTGTCGAAGCCATCGCAGACCAGCACAGTCAGGGTGTCGCCCACGCTGCGCAGCAGTTGCACGGCCTCGCCGTGTGTCAGGCCCAGTAGGCTCTGCTGGTTCACCTCCAGCAGCCGCAGCCCCACCCGCAGACGGCCGTCTCGCCCAGCTGCTCCCGTGGGGCTCACCTGTGGGGAGACCACTGTGCTCAGGACCAGCCCCGGAGCTGGGCCCCTCCCCGCCCAAGAAGCCCACAGGGCGGGCAGGTGAGCAGGAGCTCACCTTGGAGATGAAAATACCCTCATCAGTGGGGTCGCAGGGGTTTCCGGCGTGGCCCTTGGCGCCCCCACGGATGCTGATGCCCAGCCTCTCCCCGGGGGCCTTCTGGATGCAGAGTTCCCGCATGCCCGGGGGCGGCGGGTCCCTCCGCACGAGCAGTACCAGCTCCAGGCAGGGCCGGAGCAGGGCGCTGACCGCTTCCTGGTGCGTGGCCTCCCGCACATCCTGCCCATTCACTGCCAGGATGCGGTCCCCGACCCGCAGGCCGCTGCGTGCAGCCAGGCCCCGCGGGAGCACCTGTGAGGGGAGGGCCGTGTGCAGTGGGCAGGGGGCTGGGCCACCCTGCACCCTGAGACACCCGCAGGGCCTGCTCTACCTTAGAAATGAACACGCCAGGCTCCTGGACACCGAATGGGTGGCTGGAGTGGTCGGAGCCCCCAACGATGCTGAGCCCCAAGGGGCCCCCCGCTCTGGGCAGACAGATCTCCTGGGAACATGGAGGAACAGGAAGCGTGGCTGGAACAAGCTGAACATTAGAGGGAGCCTTCCCAAGACCAGCGGGCGTGTGAGATCAGGGAGCTCCACCACAGGGAGGCCCTGTGAGGGTGCAGAGAAGACTGCAGGGGGAGGAAGCCCCTACAGAATGATGCCCTGTGTCCTGGAGCCTGAGAGGACAGGGCATAGGCCCTTGTTCTCCCACCAGTGGGGCCAACACCCCACACCTAGAGCTGTGCGGCTGTGGAGAAGGGGGCTGGCTGGTGGGCAGGGTCAGGGCTGTGGTCTCACCTCCACTGGGTACGGCCCCTCCAGGGCAGCGGCCAGCAAACCAGGGGACAGCCTCAGAGGCCCAGGCTCCCCTGGGGCAGCAGTGGGGGGTGGGGAGGAGTGGGGCGGAGGGCTCGGGGCGAGGGGCCCCCCAGCCTCCCGCTCCAGTAACAGGGCGATGGTGGGCGAGGCGGCGGTCAGCAGGGAGACGGCATGGTCGTGCCTGGCCTCGGTCATGTCCACCCCGTTGATCTGCAAGAGTGCAGCCAGTCAGAAGGCCCCAGGGAGAGGGGTGCATGGGTGCTGGGCAGGCCCACCGCCACACTCACAGAAAGGACGCGGTCGCCGACCTGCAGGGTGCCTGCCCGGTGGGCGGCGCCCCCCTCAGCGATGCGGGAGATGAAGATGCCCTGCAGCGGGAGATGGCTAGTGGGTATCTGCAGGCTGGCCAGGCTTGCCCCCTGCCCCGCTCTGCCCCCTGGCCCAGCCTCACCCCGTCGCCGGCCCGGTAGGGCGTGGAGCCTTTCCCGCCTGCGATGCTGAAGCCCAGCCCCTTCTCGCTGCGCACGAGGCAGGCCACGTGGCGCTGGCGGGGGGGCCTGGGGGGCTCGGGCGGGAGCAGGGGAAGGCGCAGGCTGCCCCCTCGCCGCTCCCGCGGGCTGTAGTCGTCCTCGGGCCGCAGGGCCGTGATGGTGACCGCGTTCTCAGGCTCCACCATGCGCTCCCGCCACAGCCGCATGTGGACAGTGGCACCCGCCCCACGCAGCGCCTCCACGGCCTGCTGGTGCTCCGCGTCCTGCAGGGCCACGCCGTTCACCTGCCACATGGTACTCGTCAGCGCACCCTCCACAGGTGGGCCAGCCAAGCGGGCACAAGCCACAGCGTGCCAGGGCCTGCTACCCTCCTCCCTGTGGGTACCAGCTACTTATCTGGGCAATGCAGGCCTAGGAGGCCCACTGTCGAGGAAGCAGGTGACGCCCCTACTAGTCCACAGCGCACAGTCCTGGCACCCCCACCCCACACACCTGCTCCTTATCTGAGCAGTCTGGGGAGGATGCTGGGTGTTCTGCATGTCTGACCCTGCCCCAGGCTCTCTGAGCTGCTGGGACACAGCAGCCCCTCTGTTGAGTGAGTGCAGGGTCACTTCCTCCTGCCCTGGTCCCCCAGGGAAGGGCACACGGCCCTCTGACCCCCCTTACACCTAAGACCACAGGCACATGGCCTCCAACGTCCAACGCTCCCTGACATGGCCAGAGCCCCATCCCACAGGCCTCCTGCCCAGACGCAAGTTTCTGCCTTGGGCTGACCTCCGGTCTACCCAGAGCTCTAGCTTATGAGCTCCATGCCTCATAGGGGTCCCAAGCTTGGGGCTCTCAGGAGGAGCTGGGTGCCCCCTTCCTGGAAGGGAGGCAGCCCAGCACCAAAAGTGGGACTGAGAGGTCCCAAGGGTGTGCACTTTACACAGTGGCTGGGGGGCTCACCTCAAGGAGCTTGTCACCTACTCGGACCCCAGCCCGAGCCGCAGGGCCCTCCTCAGACACCCGGGAAATGAAAATGCCCTGCAGGACAGAGACAGTCCAAGAATGTTAGTGGATGCCTGGAGGGGCCTCCATCCTGCCCTTCCGGAGAGGGGCCCCCAGCAGCTGTGCGAGGCCCAGAAGCCCCCCCAGTCAGGGCTGCAAAGACACCCCAGGGTGCAGGAAAGGCAGAAGTGGGCCTGCAGTGGTCAGACAGCCTGGGTGTGGGCTGCTGTGAGGTCCTGGGCATCAGGGAGTGAGGGTGCAGGTTAGTTCCAGGAAGTTCAAGCCGCACACAGTGCAAGAGGCGCCGGTGAAAGGGGGGTGAGGCTGAAGGAGACGGCGGGCAGACCGGTGGCCCTGATCGTCCTCTATGACCCTGCCCCCCCGCAACCCCGGCCTCCAGGGCCTCATGTGCTGGAAGAGCAGGGACCCCGCGGGCAGCACAGGGTGGGGGCAGCTCCTCACCTCGTCATCCCCCTTATAGGGCGTGGAGCCCTTTCCACCCGCAATGCTGATGCCCAGGCCCCCCGTCTGCCGCACAATGGTGAGCGTCAGCTGCAAACAGAACAGATGTGCCGTGTCCAGGGAGGGCTGAGGGGCCGGGGCCTGGTCCCCTCTGGCCACCAGCCACCTCTCCCAGGGCCAGCTAGGGCCACAGAGGAGCTGAGGAGGTGGGGTTGCCGGGCTCCAGGGAGCGCAGCCAGAGGGAGCGCTGACCTGTGGCTGACAGGGGCCTTGCAGAGCCAGAGTGATGCAGGAGAGGGGGCGCACCCTGCACCTCCTCCAAGATTGGCCACCCCTGCCTGGAGGCCGGTGCCCTGTGGGTCTAGCAGGAGCCCCAGGCCCTGGCTCTGAGTTTGGGGAGGAGGCCTGAGCAGCAGTGGGAAAGAGACGGAGAGCCCGCAGCCCGAGAGCAAGGCCCGCAAAGCCCGGGGCAAGAGTGCAGTGGCAAGCGGGTACAGACCTCTTCCTCCTCAATGCGAGCGGGCTCTATCAGCAGGTTATTGGCCTGGTCAAACGACACCCCCTGTTAGGACAGGACCAGCAAGGACATGCAGGTCAGCTGCCGCCCGGCCCCGCCACCTTGTTGCCCGGCCCCGCCACGAGCAAGAGAGAGAGAGAGAAGACCACACCAAGCTCCCACAGACTGAACGCCCTTCCTGCCTGGGTCTAGTGCTGCCCCCAGGCAGGGGGTCCCCTCCGGTCTGGAGGCCTGGCTGCTGCTGCCGACCTGCCAAATGGGCAGGCTGGGCTAGTGCCAGGTGGGCCTAGGCCTGGCTGTGCCAGCTCTGACCGCCCGGGCCCTCTCAGCCGCCACAGCACTAGGCTGTCTGTGCTCAGCGCAGAACCACAGACATGTCAGACGTGGGGCTGCTGCGGGGCGCGGCATCCCATGGAGAAGACAGGGACCCATGAGAGCCAGCCCTCCAGAGGAGCCCAGGTAGAGAGGGGTACTGCCAGGGGCTTGGGATGGGGCTACAGGGCCAGCATGGAGCTCGCAACTGAGTCAGCACCCAGCCCACAGAAGAGAGTGAGAAGCTGGGGACAGGCACCTCCCGTGCCAGTTGCCTTGAGTCGCCTGGGACCCACACCGGTGTGGACCAGGGGGCCAGGCCAGCCGGGTTCGGGCTGGTGTGTGGGGCCAGACCCACCTTGACAGAGGGTGCAGAGGCGGCCGCCTTCTCCTCCGCCGCCACTGCCGCCGCCCCCTCCTCTTCCTCCTCAGCCTCGCCTTCCTCCTCTTCCTCTGCTCTCGGAGCCCAGGACATGTGGGGGCCGTTGTGCCAGCCCCCATCCCCCACCGGGCCCTCACTGTCTGGCGGTGTCCCCTGCAGGAGGGCCACCACGGCCTCAGGCTGGGGCAGCTTGGAGATCTTGAAGTGCTTCTTGTAGTGGGGCGTGTCTTTGCGGATGAGCCTCTGTCTGCCCCCTGGCAGGGGCCAGGGCGCCTCTGGCTGGCCCTCCTCACTCTCGCCATCCTCCCTGGGCAGGAGCAGCGTGTCCTCCGCGAAGCGCACGGTGGGCTGTGAGAGCTGAGCGTGAGGACTAGGCTGGCCCACCCCCGAGCGCAGGGCTAAGGTAGCAGACAGGCGCTGAGAGGGTCCGCTGCTCAAAGAACAGGGACAAGTGACGAGCCAGCAAGGGGCACAGAGCAGTCAGCGGGAAGAGCAGGCTTGGGGGCTTGGAGGCTCTGCCCACCATGTTCTCAGCAGCCCCATGGCAGGGCCCCAGCAGGACCGCGAGGAAGGTCCTGGTGTCTGGGAACGTTCCAGAGGGGAACGTGCTGTAGTGACGGGCATGGGAGGGCAGGGCACAGGCTGGAGCCGGCCTTGAGGTACAGACCCTCCTCCCCAAGCCCTCGCCCCGGCCTGGGGCAGCCTGACTCCTGCTGGGCCCCACACAGCTAAGAGTGCAACTGGGGGCCCACCTGAAAGAACTATCTGGTCCTGCCTGCACACCTGCTTGGAAAGGAGGAGGGGTGGGAGCTGGCAGGCCCGCCCCTGAGTAAGCGGCCCCCAAGGCCAGTCTCACCTCCTCGTAGGTCTCCTCCATGACCTCCTCCTGGGTGGCTGGCATGGGTTCCTGCTGGCTCAGCCCCTCCTCCTCAGCCAGCGGGCCCTCAGGCTCACCCTGGGAGGCTGTGCCGGCAGACAAGTGCGAGTCTGCACTCAGGCCAGACTCAATGCTCAGCCTCTTCTCCTGTGGCAGGGGAAGGCAATGGGTTGGGCTGCCCCTGGAGGATCCCACACTGCAGGAGGCACCCCAGGGCTCCCTGCTGCCTGACCACAGAGCCTCAGGAGTTTCCCCTCCTAGCTGCCCCCATCCTGCAGGGAGTCTGTGCTCATCCTCTGGGGTGCCTGCTGTCCCACCCCTAGGGAAGCCGCACTTCCAGCTCCAACAGCTGCAGATACACAAAACCACTCTTCTGTGGTTTGAACCCTCAAGGCTCATTCCAAAAAAATTCACAAGGGCAGAGGCTGATGAGTCCCCCGAGCGAACGCAAGTTCGAGGATGGGCAGGCGCCCAGACCAGCATGAGCACGCCTCCGGACCAGCGAGGGCAGCTTCCCGTGGGTGGCTGTGCATTGCAGACACAGGTCCCGCCACGTGTCCCCAGGCACCAGCCACCCTGCTATACCCAGGGGCCCTGAGCGAGCGGAGCTGGGCCTGCCTGACTCTGAGCAGCCCCCCTCTCGGAAGCTGACTGCGTGGGTACCCTTGAGACGTGCCAGCCCACAGGCCCATTTCTCCAGCCGCTCCTGGCTCCTCACAGGCAGCTGCCCCACGTCCATGCCAAATGGCTCGTGTCTGCCCAGCGGCCCTGGGTGGAGGTGGCCTGCTCTGCGGAAGGCACATGCACTTGGCCCTGAGCTTCCCAACCAGCACCACAGCCTGGCTCCTCTCCCGGTGGGTTCCCCATGCCCATGCCGGCCGGGAGCCCTGCACCCAGCCCAGGTCTCCCGCGGGAAGTCCTGTAAGGTGGGCAGCTATCCCTCCCGTGGCCTGCGGGTCCCCACAAGCACCTCCTCGGAGGGTGAGGGTGGCACAGGGTCAGGCCTGCAGGAGGTGACTTCGCTCCGGCGCTCCACACCCCTCTTCATCACCTTGAGCTCGCTGGGGTGTGGCGTAGCCCGACGCTGCAGACCCTGCAGTGGGCACAGGGGTGAGGGGCAGGTGGGGCAGGGGTCAGGCGGGGGCAGGGAGGCGGGAGCCTCCGGGGACCCCACCCCGCCATACCCGTTTCTCAGCAGCGGCTTCCTCCGGGTCGTCGTCACCCACGGGGGCCTCCAGGAACTGGATGACGCTGACACGGCTGAGCGGGGCGTCACCCCAGCTTTCCGAAGGGCTGCTCCGCAGCCCAGGGTCCTCTGTGGAAGCGTCTGTCAGGGGGAACCCCGCCCTGCCCCAGGCCCCGCCCCGCCCCAGGCCCCACCCCCAGCGACCTACCAAGGCTGGGCAGCGGCTGCTGAGGCAGCAGGTAGCAGGTGAGCACCTTCTCGCCTGTCTGGGCGTCATCCTCGGTCTGGAACCGAAGCATGGGCTGTGCCTGGTTCTCTGCTAGCCACAAGGCCTTCAGGTTGAGGTGCGTGAGTGCGAATGGCAGACTCTGCAGCCTGGGGGTGGGGGCAAACTCTCAGCCTGGGGGTGGGGGCAAGGTCAGCTCTGGGAGAGCCAGGCCCCGTGCCGCTGGATGGGGGCAGCACTCACCGGTTGCCCGCCACATCCAGCACGTGTAGCTCAGCTGTGTGGGCAAGCTCTGGTGGCAGGACGGCCAGGCGGTTGTCCCTCAAAGAGAGGACGCTGAGTGCCACGCAGCCCCCAATCTCAGGTGGCAGTACCTCTAGGTGGTTCCGGTCCACGTTGAGGTTGGTCAGCTTGGTCAGTTTCCCCAAGGAGTGGGGCAGGGCCTGGCCGGTAGGAGTGAGGATCAGAGACCAGCAGGAGCCCGAAGGTGCAGTCTCTGCCCTTGCTCTGGCCCAGACGAAGCAGATGTTTGGCTCCCACCACTCTGCACGCCTCCAGGTGTTCCCCCATCCTCCCTGCCTCCCACACTAACTCTGAAACCGGCCCCACCGTCAGCAGGTTCTCTGTGAGGATCAGCTCCGACAGGTTCTCACAGTCCCCGATGGCTTCTGTCACCTCGCACAGGCGATTCTGGTCCACCTTCAAGATGGACAACTGCTTCAGCTGACCTGGCGTTGGGAAGATGCAGCAACAGGCTCAGTAGGGCTGGGAGCATGGACACTCACGAGACTGAAGCAGCTTGCGCTGGGGCAAGGACTCCTGCCTCCTGCACTGTGAGACTGCTGAGACCTCAGCCTCCCTCCAGATGCGCGCTTACTGCCCCACCCTACTACCAACCTGAGCACGCCTAGCGGCTCCCAGGTCCTCATCGTGCCCTCACGAGCTCACCACCCGCACTCGCCACTGTGTACTGCCTTAGCTCCCCAGGTGCGAGCACAAGTTGTGCCACTGTGGCTCAATGCATCCCCTCCTCAGGGACAGGTCCCAGAACCCAGCAGAGCCAGGGATCCTTGCCCCAGGACCCCGCTTGGCCCAGGTTCACACTAGCCACGCCCCTCCCAGCACTGACCAATGCCGTCGGGAAGCCGCTGCAGCAGATTCTGGGAGAGCAGCAGGTCAGTGAGCAGCACCAGCCCCCCGAGCTCTGCAGGCAGCTCCTCCAGCCGGTTCTCAGACACGTCCAGGCACACCAGGCGCCGGAGATTCCCGAGCTCCTGGGGGTGGGTGCAGAGGGTCAGGGGGAGGGACAGGCCCAAGGCGGGGTGGCAGCCACACCCTCACTCACCGGGGGCAGGGCAGATAGCTGGTTCCGGTCCAGCCACAGCTCCCTCAGGTTGGGCAGGGCCCCCAGGGTGTCAGGCTGCAAGAAGAAGTGGGGACAGGGTGGTGTCCAAGGCTCACTCGCCCAGCCTGGCCCCGCCTCACCCACGACAGCCCCACCCTCTCCACACCAGCACTTCCAGATCGTTGCCTCCCAAATCCAGCTGTTCCAGCTTGACCAGGAAAGACAGGGACCTGCAGAGGAAACAGAACAAGGTCTGTTGTGGCCACATGGCCCATGGTCCCTGGGGCCAGCTGCTGACAGGGGCAAGCCCACTCACGCAGGCAGGGACTTGAGCAGATTCTCCCGGAGCTCCAGGGTCACCAGGTTGGCAAGGCTGAAGAAGACCAGGACAGAGTATGAGAGAAGGCAGGATGGTGGGGGAGCAGTGCAGGAACAGGGCTCGGCTGAGCCCCCCGCCCCGCAGGAAGGCACTCACTTGCCCACGTCCCCAGGCAGCGCCTGCAGGGACACGTCATTTAGCGCCAGGTGAGCCAGACTGCGTAGCTGAGTGAAGCCTTCGGGGAGCCTAAGGAGAGAAGAGGGTCCTCAGATGCCCAGGCTGGGGCTGCAGAACCCCCACATCCCATGCCCAGCCCTGCTGTGGCCACCACCCACCTGGACAAGGGATTCCCACTGAAGTCAGCAATCTCCAGAGCTTTGCAGAACTTGATGCTCTCAGGAATCTCAGGGATGTCTGTGAGGAGAAAGGGGTCACCACGGAGAGATGCCCACAGCCTCCAGGAGCTCAAAGCCCTTCCTGCCACCCTCAGATGCCACCCCATGCCTGCCCCAGCTCCATACCGTTCCGGGACACATCCAACTCCACCAGCTGCATGAAGTTGGCCACCTCCGGAGGCAACCGCTGGATCTCGTTGTCACTCAGGCCCAGCTTGCGCAGGTTCAGTAGCCTAAAGAAGGGCTGTGGGTAGGGGGTAGGGTCAGGGTGACAGGCCCTGTAGCGAGGGCCCCTCCCTGCTCCAGGCCACACAGGAACCCTGGGTCCTGTCCCGTCACCCTGGTCTGCAGTAAGAAAAGCAACGAGACAAAAACACATACACACAGCTTCTTGAGCTTCTGACTCCTTGACTTTTGATACCTGGTCCCTGTGTGTTACCTCAAAGACACCCCACACACACACACAGCCAGCTGACCCCCCTCAAGCGCTCGGGTCTTAGTCGTCACGGAGAAGTCACTTCCTCTCTGCCCGACGCGTCCCTGTTCCTGCCCTTCGTTTTCCCTCAGAGCTCTGCCTACCACCCGAATCACCTCTGCCACCCACCCCACCGCTGGGCCCGCCAAAGCCTGCGGTAGTTTCTGCTACTGCGCCCCAGCAACCAGCCTAGCCTGAGACGCCGACAAGAATTTGGAAAATACCAAAAAAAATATAGCGAAAACAGCAGGGGCCACAGATCTGTGTGAGGAGCCTTGGTCCAAGTTCTGGAATGAAGCCACACCCTCTGTGGCATGCAGCCCCCAGGCACTGGGCCACTTAGCACCCCATCTCCAAAAAGGAAATCCTTTTGTGACCTGCTTCCTTTAACCTTCTCTCCCAAGTGGCCTTAGAAGGAAAGCAAGCTGACGGGAAGAAACAAGGCAGTAAGAAGTAGACGGAACACAGACTTGTCAGGGACAGGCACCGTAAGAAGGCCCCCTCTGACCCCCCACCCCAGCACCCTGCAGGAAGAGAGCAGTCAGGACAGAGGCTGGGCTCCCCCTCCAGAGCAGTCCAGCAAGTTCGCATCCATTAGCCAGGCCGGTTAACCTTCCACCCCGATCTACCTCAAGCCCATCCACCTTCCCCCGAGGCTTTCCATCTGTAGTTCCTCCTCTAGGCTGTGACCATCCCCACCCCCAGGCAGGCACCTGATGACCGATGCCACCTGGTGCCAGCGCCGGCTTTGGGTGAGGAGGGTGGGGCTGGCCAGGGTGGGGCTCTGGCCAGTAAGAACTAGCAGGGCCGGCTGGACACTGCGGTGTCCCGCACAGGCCAGCGCCGGCTGAGGGTTCGGAGGAGCGGACGGTCTCATCCAGACTGACTCTGACGACCTGGAACAAGGGCTGGGCCGGCGGCCACTTACCTTGGGCAGCTCGCGCAGCTGGTTGGCGTCGAGGAGCAGCTCCTCCAAGCTGCGGCTGTACCGGTAGATCTCCTCGGGCACGGCCTGCAGCGAGCAGTGCCGCTTGTCTACCGACTCCACGTGCCGGTTGCAGCGCCAGAGCGGGATGCACTTGAGCATGGTGCGGGCGGGCGCGGGATCCGGCGGCGGGCGGGGGGCGGGGCTCGGCCCGCATGAGCGCCGGGCCGGGAGAGAGGTAGGGGCGGCCCGGGGCGGCGGCGGCGGCGGCGGCGGCGCGCTGGGCCGGGCCCGCGCTCGGAACGCTCGGACCGCGGCGGCCTGGGTAGGGGGCGCGGCCCGGCCGGCGCTCAGACTCTCAGGACGCGGCAGCGGCCCGGCATCCCGCCTGGCCCACTTGACCGGTCCGTCCGCTCGCCCGCCGCCTGTGCCGCAGTCGGAACCACCACCGCTGCCCGCCGGACTGCCCCGCCGACAACCGCCGGTCGCCGCGCAGCCCGCCGGGAAGCCGAGGCCCGCCCTCGCCGCCCCGAACTGCAACCCCCACAAGGCCCTGCGGTGCCGGTGCCTCCGAGGACCCGTAGCGGCCCCGCGCACAGCCTGTCGGGAAGCTCGACTTGCCCCTGGCGCAAGGAATGGTGGGAGCTGAAGTCCACTCAAAGCCTGCGCTCCCCACCGCCAGCGCCCTAACCAGCGGCTCGATTTCCTGCCTTCCCTCCAGCACCGCCCTGCACCCCCCAACCCCCACCCAGTCCCCGTCTCACGACCCCGAGATCCCGCCCGCCGCCCCTCCCACCGGAACGTGGCTCCCCGAGGGTAGGGCGCCAGGCCGAAGCTGTGTTCGTATTTGCCTGGTGGACTGCACGTGTCCCAGGACCTCGGAGACTCTGAGCCAGCCTTCTTGCAGCACTACCTGAGCACGTGACGATAGAGCCCCGCACAGCAGGAAGGGTACCCCCACGGTTCACCCCGTTCGGGCACCAAAGAACCAAGCAACTCCTGCTGACCCCGGCAAATGCCTTCCTTGCGGTATTCAGGTCTCTAACCGCCAACGCTCGCTGCCTCTGTGCTGCCCGGGTGCTTGTCCTGTCCCGAACCCGCACCCGCACCCGCACCCCAGCCCCGGGAGCCAATAAGCACAAGACCACTGTCAGACAGGGACGGTCAGGGCCAGCAGCACCTGCACCTTTATCCACAGGTTGGGCGGCCGGGCCCGAGATACCATTGAATCACTCTATAAAACCCAGAGGAAACAAGGAAAAAGTGCGAGTCCGGGGAATGGGGCCGAGGTCATGCAGAGAGGTCACTGTTATCAAAACGCTCCTGGTCATACACTTCAGCCACCACCTTGCGGCCAGCAAACCAGCGCCCATTAAGGGCCTGGATGGCCTTGTGAGTCTCAGAGGCTACGGAAAACTCCACAAAAATCTTGACAATGATCTCCGCGTCCTCCTCCTCGCCCTGCTTCTCTTGGTAGATGATGACACGGTTGACAGCACCGAACTTGCCACACTCCTCGGTCACCTCCCCTTCCAGGTCATCATCGATATCCTTGGGGTCCACCATGTTGCGCAGGACCATCACTGTGGACTGTGGCGGGGACAGCTGAGAGCTGTGGCTGGCTGGACCGCCCCGCCCCGCCCCGCCCCGCCCCACCGGCCCCGGTGGCCCACCTCCTGCTTGCGGAGGAGCTTCTGCATCACCATGTGGCGGGCGCTGCTGCCAGAGATGCTCATGTGCTCCTGCTCACTCAGCATCTCCGGCCGCTCCGACTCGGGAAACAGTTCTTCCTCCTCCTTCTCCTTCTTGGGCTCCAGGAGACCAAGTGTGGGAGGACTGGCCAGGATGGGATTCACCACACCCACAGAGGGGATGGTGACCGGAATGGGAGGCCGGGCCGGGGTCACACCTGCAGCAAAGCCACTGAGTCAGCAGTCACTTCCCACACCTCCCTCCATTCCCAGGAAGGAGCATGGCTGAACTGCCCTGGGGTGCAGAGGGCCCAGGAGACAAAGCAGCTTGTTAAGGACAGCTAAAGGCATTAAGTCCGAAGGAGCAGCAGTGGAGGAGGGAAACCGTGACCCACCCAGGCTCACCTGTGATAACTCCTGGGGCCTGAGCAGCCATGACGGCCTGGGGTAGAGCCCCCAGGGGCTGGGCCAGAGTCAGTGCAGGGGACACCAGTCCAGGAGTGGCTAGGGTACCCAGTACCGCTGCTCCAGCCACTGCTTCCTGCAACCAAGAAGGCCACCATGCTTAGTCCCAGATCTGGCAGCCTCCACTCAAGACCACTAAAAGGGCCAGTCCCCACAGGACCAGGGGTCCTAGTGCCCACTACTGAACCACATAATTGCACCAATCCTTACCTGAGCTGTGATCTTGGCTGTGGCTGCAGCTGCGGCCACGGCAGCAGCTGGCGGGAGGCCTCCAGGTGTGGCCGGTGTAAGCAGGGGCATGGGGGGTGTGACAGCCTTGCCCACCCGCAAGTACTGGCCCCCCAGGTCAAAAAGGTTCATGGAAGACACGGCATCCTGGGACGATTGGGCTTTCTCATATTCTGCAGAGCAGGAGTGCAGTGAGGGCCAGCCTTGGGGTTGGGGTGTGGGGGAAGGGGGCTTTACCACCCCCTCCACCTTCCCAAACTCACCAATGAAGCCATAGCCCTTGTGCTTGCCAGTTGTGGGGTCCCGAGCCAGCGTGCAGGATTTGATCTTGCCAAAGGCCTCAAACACGCTCTTGATGTCATCATCTGAGAGGTCCTGGTGCACGGAAGCCACGTAGATGCGGTTGAAGGCTCGCGCCTCCTCGGCCAGCTGGTCTATGATGGGCTGAGCTTGCCCTATGTTGCTGGGTCTGCCCACCTGGGGGAGAGACAGGAGACAAAGAGCCCCCAGTCAGTCTAGGCTGGATGACTAGACACAGAACACGCTGCACACTGGCCCCAAGGTCCCCTCCCCAGCCCTCACCTTGATGTTCCTGCCTCCCAGCATCACGGAATTCATCTGCTCCAAGGCCAGCTGGGCGGCTTCTGGGACCTCATACTCCACAAACGCAAAGCCCTGGACATAGAAATGTGCAGTCAGGCTGGGAGAGTGCAAGGCAGGGGGCAAGGTGGCAGACAGACTCTCACCTTGTGCTTCATGGTGACGGAGTCCCAGGACATGTCAATGCTCTTGATGGGCCCAAAGGGGGCGAAAGCCTGGCGGATGGTGTCCTCCCCCAGCTCGTAGTAGATGGAGCCCACGTAGACCCGGCACATGATGGCCAGTGCCCGCTGCCGCTGAGCCGCCATCTGGAGCAGGAACAAGGGGAGAGAGAGCCACTGGCCTGTGAGGGGTGGCAAGACTCTGGGCAGCCCCTTCCCCTCCTGGCCCACCCCCCACCCCCACCCCCACCCCGCTCTGCTGTGGGGAGGGCTCCCCACGCGGTGGTGTGGTGCAGGGTCCGCCCCTGCAGTCAGGGTGGCGGGGGTCGGCAAGACCCCACCCCAGGAAGGAAAGTCAGGTCTGAAGGCAGGAAATGGACACACCCTGGCCCACTCAGGTCCCAGGCAGACTGACAGCACAGCTGACAGGTGGTCGGAAGGCAGGGCTGCAAGCCCTCCAATCTGGGGCCGGGCACCTGGGTGGGCTGGGAGGTTCTCCCAGGGTCCTGGCCATGCACTCAGACAGAGAGGGAAGGGGGAGCCGCCAGGCTGCAGGGACACTGGTGTGAGGCAAGAGAGGGGGCAAAAGACAGGGCAGCTACTGCCCAGAAGAGACCCCAGGGAGGAGGTGAGGAGCCCAGTCAGGGACTCCCTGGAGAGAAGACCAGCAGCACCGCTCACACAGCCCCAGCGCCTTGAACCCTCACAGAAAGGGCTGCTGGTCCCTGGGAGCATCACGAGGGAGCAAAGCCACCAAGAGGAGACGCCCCAGGGTCCACGCGGGCGGGCACCACCGCCTCCATGCTGGGGCCCCCAGGCGCTTGAGGAGACACTCCCACCCGGCCACCTCAGATGACAGGCCTCGCAGGCAGCACCCCAGAGCCACTCGCCATGGGGCACTGGGGGGAGACCACAGGCCCAGGGCAGGCCATGGAGACGGGGCCCTGGCTCCAGCCCTTCAGCGGGGGACCCCCACACCCTCCTGAGATTCCCCATAACCAGAGGCTGGCTTCCTTCTTCAGATATGCCAACCGGTCTAGTACTGGCCAGGTCCCCACATCCCGCCAAGAGGAGCCTAAAAATAAGGCTCATGTCCCCCAGACAGGATCCCCTCCTCAAACTACGCTCCCAACAAAGAGGCCTCAGGCTTCCTGTCGAGATCAAGGACTGTCCCCCCAAATACTTATGTCCCCTCTCGCGCCGGGTGCCCCAGATGTGAGACCAGCTGCCCCTGGGGTCAAAGTTCTCCAGGACAGGAGCATGTCTCCTCTTCAGTGTGGGCTCCCCAACAGTGGGGGTGCCCAGAGCCCCCTGCCTGACCTGCTCCCACAGACAGACGCTTCCTAGAGAGGACACGGGGTCTGTCTGGCCCCCGAGGACAGGACCGCGTGTCCCCTGTGAGAACTCATGCCCAGGGATGGCCCCCAGGGAAGGCCACGTTTCCCCGTCAGACTCCCGGGGGGGCCTGGCCACCTCCTCAGCCTGCCTCTGGGGGCGGGAGGGGCATCTCCTCCCCACACTCCTCTGCTGACAGCAGCCAGGGCCATGGCCACCATCTGCTCCCTGCCCGCGTGGACTCTGCCCCTTGCTGACAGCCAGGGCACGGCCCAATCCTGCTCCTTCCCTCTCTCCTTCACTTGGGTCCCCCCAGCCCCCACCCCCTCCCTCCGTCCCCCCTCCAGGGTTTGATGGGGCTGTGAGTTAAGACCCTTCTCTCCTCAGGCACCTGACCCCAGCCAGGAGCCCGAGCAGCCTGGAGCCCGGCGGAGCTGGAGGCCTGGTGGCACACCCGATGTGTGCAGGCGGCACGGGTGCGGGGGGCCTGGCGCGGGCAGCTGCCCTCCTGGCCGGCTGCCCTCCGCAGTTACCTGGCCGGTTAGTTTTAAGGCGGGCCCTCAGAGCAGATGCAGGCCTCCCCAGGAGCGGTCCCGGGGTGGGTGCCCCCCACACCACTGGCCCCGCCGCGCCTGGCGCTCTGCTGCGCGCGTCCTGAGCTGGCGGGCAGGGCCGGCCACGGGGAGCAAGGTCCCCAGCACATGGGCGCACTGCCCCCCTCTAGCCCTGACTAAGGACATGAGCCCCGGAAGAAGTGAGCATGTCTATTGACCGATTGCAAAGGTGAGAGAGGATCTCCAAAGCCCATTGTCACTGCTGCCATCTGAAAGACAGTAAAGACAGAGTTCAGTCTGTTGGAGCCGAGCAGTCTCCGCTCTCGTCACACCTCACGCAGACAGCGGCAAGGCCCGGAGTCCCCGCCCTGCCAGGAGGCCCGCCTGCCTTCCCACACTGCCGGGCACCTGGCCGGCCACTGGCACCTGCCCAGGGGGGCCTCAGAGCCCCAGGTGCCCCGCCCCGCAGCCTGGCCGGCGGGGCAAGAAGGAAGGGGAGGAGGAGGAGGAGGAGGAGGGGGAGGGAGGGGAGGAGCGGACGGAGCACAGTCAAGAGCCAGGCACCCCCGGCAGCGTGAACGTTTTGCGGGCTGGGCGGGGTGCAGGAGGCTCAAGGCCCAGGCCTGTCGGCTTCACCCTGTCCTCTTCCCCCATGGCCATGGCCGCCTCTGGCCACAAGCCTAGAGCAGGGCCCTGGAGAGGCGTCCCCAGCCTGTCCTCTCAATCCTGGGCCCCGAGCCGCTGGACTGGACTCACTGCAGGGGCAGGGGCCTGACCACTCTTATCTGAGGCCATGGAGGTGGGGAGAAACGCCCCTCGGGCTACACCATCAGCCTCGCAGCCGGGCACACGGCTCGGGGGCGACCCAAGGCCACAGTCTGAAGTCCGAGAAGAGGAGCCCACTGGGGAAGGGCAGGGCCACAGAAGAGGGCTGGCGGGGCCGTGGGCTCTCAACAGGTGGGCAGGGCTGGGCCACTCGTGCCTTAGGGAGGAACCCGGGGGTCCCAAGGAGTCCTTGAGAAACGGAGCACCACAACACCTGGCGGGGATGGCCGCAGGCATGAGAGGAGGAGAGAGGCGGCGGGGTGGCGGGCGGGAGGGTGGCTCACCTGCAGGTTGGTAAGCTGCTGCTGCTGGTGGGCGATGGTCTGCTTCACCAGCACGCTCTTGATGCTCTGCTCCATGGCGTACTTCTTGGCCTGCGAGAGATGGCGGTGAGGAGCACTGGAGGGCCCGCCTGCGGGGAGATGGGCCTTCCTCCACCCCCGAAGGGGTCCCCTGCCGTAGAGCCCCAGGAGGGACATGCTCACCTTCTGGAGGGCCTCCTGTTGCTCAGGCGTCAGGGGAGGCAGTCCCAGCTTCGCGGCTGTGCCCTGCCCGTTCTCCATCTTGATGGAGTCTGTCCCCTGCAGACGGGAGCAGGGAGATGGCTGAGAGCAAGTCCCCGACGGCGCTCCCGTGGCCCCAGGCCCACCTTGCCCTCTGCCCGACCACTGCACGTGACCTGCAGCTCAGCCCATCTCCAGGAGTCACTGGGAAGACACATACCAAAACAGACAGGCACCTTGGGGTTGGGACCCTTGGCCCACCCAGAGCAGCTGCAGGACCCAGGCCCCTCTGGAGTCACCAAGACAAGCAATGAGCAGTCAGAGGAGCCCAGCCTTCATGGCAAGCCCAACCCCAGAGCCTCCAGCTCAAGTTGCACAGGAGAGCTGGCCGGCACTGGCCTCCCAGACAAGGGGAGGGCCAGGGCTCTCTGGATGTTCTGGGATGCCCCACTCCTGGGCTGCCTGGCCCCCAGGTCTCTGACAACATCTCACGGCCAGAGACTCAGCTTCCCTACTAGGGAGCAGTTCCAGGGACCACTCAAAAGAGCAAGTCTGGGAGGCTCCACCTTCCCAGCACAACTGCAGGCGGTGCCCCACCCCCATCCCTGCACACCATCCGGAGACCTGAACTTGCTCTCCCAGCCCACCTCACCAAACTTCTCCCTGGGCTATGCTTAGCACCCTGGTAAGAGAAGCCAGAAACAGGCCCACCGTGAGGGAACAGAAACGGACAGCCGCCAACACGCTAGGGGAGCAAAGGGACAAGGAGATGCTCTGAGGGTGACAGGCCCAGTCCACTGAGGACCAGGGTGGGTGCTACTAGGAGTGCAGGCATGCACTCTACTGAAAGGCATTTCTAAGCTGCTGGCCGGGGAAGGACACAGCCATGTGAGTGGGAAGAGCATGTGTGCGGGGGCTCGGAGTACACCTGCCTAGTCACCAGTCGCTGGGTGGCCAGCAACCGTCCAGACTGGGGATTCTCCAACCCCCAGCACGAAGCCTGGGGAGGAACAGCAGGGACAAGAGGCAGGACCCCAGCACAGGAGTGACGGGCAACCAGAGAGAGAGACACAAAGGCGGCAGGATGGGGCTGGTGACCCAGACCCTAAGAACCACCCTCCTGACCGGCTGCAGTGCTAGGTTTCTAGCACAGGGTCAAAGGGCGGGAAGCCCAGGCAGCCTCTCCTCTGGCAGTGCAGTCTGGCCCCTGCACGGCGGTTCTCTCGGCCTGCCCGCCAGCCCAGAGCCCAGGTCTCCTCAGTGGGAAAGAGGCACGAGAGCCAGGGCCACGGCACCAGAGCAGGCCGTTACCATGGTGATCAATGCCAGCTCCCCTCAGCCCCTCAGAAACTTCTCAATCTCCTCTTTGTCTTGAGAAACAAAAAGCCCTTCTCCTACCCACCAATGGCTGGCTAGATAGCCAGCCAGGGTCAGGAAGGGCTGGCTAAAGGGACACCCTGGCCCCTCTGCCCATCAGCTTCAGCCCCCATAGCTTCCTAGGATCCAGGATGCATACCAGAGCCCTCCCCAGGCATGCTGGGCACCTGGCCCCAACAGCCCACAGGCCATTCTGCTGAGGCCCTGCCCAGTCCTCTGGAGGCAGGCATTGCCATGCAAAAGCATAAAGAACCTTCTTACCCGAAGACAGCAAGATCCAGCCCTCCACCCCCACCCCACAGGTCTAGCAATCAGCACTGGCTGAGACCCTCCAGGCCGACCCTGAAGTTGAGGCCACAGACCTGTGCTCTGACCTGCACAGGGGTGCGCATTCACGTTTTACTTAGAGATCTGAAGGGAAACTCTATTTCTAGCTCTTAACACCACCCTGCACGTTCTGAACGACACGTCCACCCTCCTGTATGACACCAGTGGTGAAAGGCACGCACTGCCCGAGGTTCGGGCCCACCTGACCACAGCCACCATCTGCCCGGGATCTGAAAATACGTGAGGCGAGGACGCCAAGTGGATGCGGAGAGGAGGAGGCTGGAGCCAGGAGGGAGGCTGGGTGGAAAGGGGGCAGGGCAGGGTCTCTGCCCAGAAGGCAGAGTCCCCAGGGCTCCTCCCGCTCCCACCCCCCAGCCAGGTCCCTCTGGGCCCAGGGACGCGCAGGCAGGCAGGCGGGCAGGCGGGCGGGCGGGCGGGCAGGCGGGCGGGCGGGCCTGAGGGCAAGAACGCTTAAGGGCAGTACCTGTGGAGGTTTCCATTTGTCTCCCGCTGCCACCACTGCCGCCGCCGCCGCTGCTGCCGGCTCGGACCCCCCTCCTTGCTGGCCATTGACCTGCTGCAGGCAGGAAGGAGACGGTGTGACAACATTCACAAGACCCAGGCACCCAGGCCCTCGCTCATCTTCCCTGGTTAACAGCTGGACTCTGCGAGGACCAGCAAGGAGCCAGCTCTGACCTCGCCCCGGGCCTTCCTGCAGCTGCCCCTCCACACCTTACCCTGCCCACTCCACTCCTCCAGCACACCTGCCGCTGCCCAGGGCCCAGGCCCAAGGGGCTGGCTGGGAGAAACCAGAGCAGAGGCTGGGGCAGCCCCAGGCTGGCAGTGAAGTCCTCGGAAAGAGAGAGCGTGGAGAGCTGAGCTGTGCTCCTGCCCCCACCCCGGTCAACAAAAGGCACTCACCCCTGGGTCAAGAGTGGCCCTCTGGCCACACAGGAAAAGACGACCAGGACCACAGGTGGCCCTCTCCCCTCCAGAGGCGGACGGAGGTACCTTGCTAGCAGCCTGTACACATACTGGGTCAGCCCACACCTCAGTCTCAGTCCCGAGGCCCCTCTTGAAGACGGCTCTGAAGAGGACTGCCCTCTGACTGGCAGGGCCAGGCTGCGGGTCTGCCCTGTGGGCCTCCCCTATACCTCCACCCCCTGCACACTGTCCAGGGCTGTCTAACTCAGGGCAGGTGAGAGTTTGGCCACATCTAGAGGGGCCAAGGAGCACTTGGTGTGAAGCCAGCCCAATGGCAGAAGGTGGGCAACATCATGAAAGTGAGGGTCTTAGTGGAAGGTCCCTGAGACTTCCCCACCATCTCAGAAGCCACACAGCAGGAACCCACTACCAACTCAAGCATAAAATCCACACACATCTAGAACACAGACAACAGCCATGCCCACCCTCAAGGCGCCAAGCACAAAGCCAAAGAAAGGCTGGGCTGACCTGGCCAGAGTATGTCTCAGGTACTCCAGCCTCAAAGGAAAGACAGCAGCACAAGCCTGACTGCACTAGAGATGTGGCCAGTGGGCGTGGAAGCTGCGGCCCACCCAGCACTGCTCCTTCCCTGGAACCCCTCTGAAACCGGATCACTGCTCTGAGCCATGAAACCATGCTCCAGAGAGAGAGAAAGGAAAGGCGGGCCCTTCTGATACAGGTGCTATCCAGTGGGTACTTGGCATCTGGGGAGAGGGTCTGGCTTTGCTCCAAGTGCCCTGGCAGCCCCCAGAACACACCAGAGCAGAGCCTGTCTCGCAAAATCCCAACAAGAGGTAACTTCAGGTCTGGGCATGTAATCCAATCTCTTGACCCCTGTGAACAGGGTCAACTTGAGGGCACATGTATAGATGATTTCCCACTCACCCAAATCAGTGCAGCAGCCAACAGGAACCAGGACAGTGCTGAGACCAGAGACGGCTCAGAAGACGCTTCGCGGGGAAATTCAGCCCACCAGGGACTCACCAAGGACAGCCGACCCCAGGGAATTCATGGCAGAAACAACGTCCCCAGTCCCACAGAGCCTAGGGCTCTGTTCTAAGCAGGTGCTAAGAAAACTTAGAGGAAACTGCCTTTCATCATTACAGCTAGTCTTACGCTGTCCTCCAGCCGTAAATACAGCAGGCCACAGTCACAAAGCATGCTGGCACCAGGCAGCAGTGCCTTGAGGGGTGCAAACTCCCTCTGGCGGATGTGTGTGGGGTGGGGGGGTGTACACGGAGTGTGTGGTGGGGTGGGGTGCAATCCAGCCCCAAGATTCTGAGGCCCAAACCCCTGCGCTGCCATTAATCAATAGCCCAGGGCAAAAGGATCATTTCCATTAGAAAACCAGAAAAATCAAGTAATTACGTAACGCCTCCAAGCTTCAGGCTCATCAGGCCTGTCTCCTGGGGCAGGCAGGAAGATTCAGCGAGTGGCCAGCTCCATATACAATACGTGAGGCAATCCCTGCACATGGCCAGCGATCCACAGGTTTCAGTGATTTTTTTTGTATTATTACAACATCCAGAATCAAGTCCCCACAGCAGGGCTTGTGCAGGACACTGCCTCCCATCTGGTCAGTCCCCTTCACGTGGCACCATGCTGTCCACAGCACAGGCAGCTTCTGTGCAGGGCACTGCGGACACACAAAAAGCAAGGCAAGAGATGCCAGCCAGGCCCGACACGAGGTGGTTTCTGTAGGAGAAGCCCTAAGAAGAAAACCAAGCACAGGGTGGGAGAGAGGGAGTGTGAGGGCCCCGAGGCCACAGCAGCAGGGACAGCTTCTCGGTGAGATGACAGGCAGGCTGGGACCCACAGGAGAAAAGCAAGCACCTTCACCTCTGGGAAGGTGAGAGAGTCCAGTGCTCTTGCCAGATGGAACCCCTAGGACAAAGGTTCCAAGGAGGAGTGAGCCCAGGTGTCAGAGGAAGGGCCTGTGGCCTGTTTCTGCAGTGACCAGGTGGAAGGCACACAAAAGTTAGAAGAGGCTCTTCTCTATCTTCCTGGGTCCTTCCCCAGGAGATCACTGTCCGCCAAATCCAGCACCACTCACCCCACCTCCCGCAAGAGCCAAAACCACAGCTTAGAACAGCAAACCAGCACTCCTCAGCATGCGCAGACCAGAAGACGGAGAAGGTTTTGCTATGCCCCTGAAGCACTGCAGGGAACCAGTGACTCTTCTAGAAACCTACTATTCATTCGAAAGGTTAGAGGAGTAATGTTTTAGGCCAGACTGGACCTCACTCCAACAAGCTGATAAGGTAAATCTGGGCCTTTACAGTTTGTATATGCATATTAACATACATTCATTAACCTCCTGTGGAGAAGGAAACGGCAACCCACTCCAGTATTCTTGCCTAGAGAATCCTGTGGACAGAGGAGCATGGTGGGCTGCTGTGCATAGAATCACACAGAGTTGGACAGGGCTGAAGCGACTTAGCATGCATGCGTGCGCAGTGGAGAAGGAAATGGCAACCCACTCCAGTATTCTTGCCTGGAGAATCCCAGGGACAGAGGAGCCTGGTGGGCTGCTGTCTATAGGGTCGCACAGAGTCGGACACGACTGAAGCAACTTAGCAGCAGCAGCAGCAGGTTGCTCCTGTGGCTTCAGCAGGAAGCAGGATATGGCACAAAGAGGACAGTGAAGTTAGCCAGATCTGAGACTCCCACACCAGGCCCCTCTCATAGCCTGGGGCCGCTCTCTCCCTGGGCGTCATTTTCTGTCCCAGTGAGACAGGTTCGCCCCCCTGTGACTATGAGAGCCTGAGGGGGCCAGTCTAAGCACACCCGCTGACCCTCGAATCTCCCCCATCAGTCCAACCTCCCGCCACATACCTCTCGAACAAACCCCAGCACATCATACTGAGTTGCGGAGGAGTGGGTAAATAAAGGGATGAAGTTCCCTGTGAGGGTCCCTGAGGGGACTCAGTGGCACAAGTCTGGGAGGAGGAAAAGTGAAGGGAGACTTCCCCAAAGAAGTGCTGTGTGAGGACAGGCTGTCCATCTGTACTTAGCGCTCCATGTGGCTGAGCACTAAGCAAGGCAGAGCCCTAACACTTCAGGCACCCTGAGTGGAAACTGGTCTCCAGTGCCCAGCAGACGGCGGAACAGGGCAAGACTGTCTCTCGTTCCCTACTGTTTCCCCAAGCCCTCGCATAGCACTCGGAACAATGTGACCGCTCAGGATACGTGTAACGAGAGTTGTAACGAGAAACCTCGTCTTCCCTTCCTGAGTAGGACAGAATCCCAGTTGGCTGGAGACCTCTTCTCCGCTGGGCATCAGCACAGAGCAGATTCACAGCTGTGTATTCAAGAAGCGAAGGCCTCCCTCCTCACCAGGCCCGATCCCCTCCTACAGACCCCCGCACACCCTGCCGCCCCTCTACGCTGGAGGGGGAGACGCCACGGTTCCACGGTGCTCCGCCTTCAAGTCGGGGATACAGGCTCACAACGTCGGCAGAGGGGAACGACTACAGTCTGGCCCCGCCCGACCGCACCGCGGAGACCCGGCTCGGCACACGGCACGGTCGCCAACCCCCCCACCTCCCCGGGTCCAATTCCCGTCAAAACCAGCCGCACCCGGGGTCACAGCCGCGCCAGGTCCTCCCGCGCCGGCTGCCGGAAGTTGCAGTCTGCGGGCCGGAAACTGCGGCCGCAGGCCGGCCCCTCTCCCCTCGCGCCCGCCCCGCCCCCGCCTCGCGCGACCGAAGGCCGCAGAAGCTAGCACTGGGCTCCGGAGCGGCCGCCACGTCCCAGAGGGACCCTCGGCACCCTGGCCGGGCCAACTATCTGCTCCCGCGGTCTGAGCGGCGGCCCGCGGTCACCGGGGTCTCACTTACTAGCGCTATGGTCGCCGTCGCCATCTTGTTCCCGTCGCGGCCGCCGCGCGCGCCACACGCTTCGGTTTCTTCCGCGGTCTCGCGCGATCTAGGCGCCGGCGGAGGCGCTCTCAAGAGAACGGAACTCTCGCGATTAAAGGCCCTTTCCCCAGCGACGTGGAAGGAAAAAGGAACGCGCTTCCGGTGCGGGGAGGAACAGTTAACGCTCCGGGAAGGGCGCGCGGAAGGGGCGGGGGCGGGGCGGGGCGCGCGCGCGGCCGCCCCGCCTCCGCGCGCCGCCAGCACCGCCCTCCGCCGGCCGGTTAGCGTCTCAGGTCGCCCCTCCCCTCTCCTCTCGCGGCCGCCTTCCCTTCGCTGTTCGGTTTTTCTGTCTCCTTTGCGGGAAAACCCGAGGCCGGGCACAGACGACCGGATCCTCTCTAGAGCTCCAGAATCGCCTTTTTTCGGACTCAGATTTGGAGATGCTTCTTTGCATCGTATCTCTGAATGCGCCTACCAATGCGTGGTGTGTGCCCTGTTATGGTCGCATTTTCTCTTTCCAAATGATTCAGAAAACAGTAGTGCATTTTTAAACTGATAGCGTCCTAGAGCCACCGACCTCACAGTCTGTAGAACTGCAACCCGAGAGACAGGCTTCCGAACCAATCCCATGGGAAGGGTATGCACTCAGTCCCCTTAGTTCTGAACTATAAAGTTCCAGATGTCCATCCCTGGCTTTGAGCTGCCCTGGACGTTTATTGCATGCCACATCCAGCCCCAAGACCCTCAGTGAAGCTCAGTGAAGCCCTGAGGTTGTCAGCTTAGCAGCTTTAGCCTGCCTGAGGTAGCAAAGTGTCTTCCCCAAAGAGGCAGGAGACCCTGGGAGAGTTAATATGAAATATAGATACTCTTGTTTAAACACAACAATATTTTACTCATTTACCTTTCCTCTAAAATGATAAGAAAGAGTGCTTCGTTCAGTCGTGTCTAACTCTGCGACCCTATGGACCGTAGTCCACCAGGCTCCTGTGTCCGTGGGATTCTCCAGGCAAGAATACTGGAGTGGCAGGGCTCCCCAGGCATGGACCCCAGCCTGCCGGGGCCCAGGCCCTGGCTTTGCCCAGCTGAGCACTCCGGTCAGGAAAAAATAAAAAATAAAATAAAATAACTTTAATGAACTTAAAAAAAAAGAATACTGGAGTGGGTTGCCATTTCCTACTCCAGGGGATCTTCCCAACCCAGGGATCGAACTCTTATCTCGTGTCTTCTGCATTGGCAGGCGGATTCTTTACCTCTAGCGCCATCTGGGGAGGTTGTGCCACCCCAATTTATAAAGGAAGAAACCCCCAAAGACAAAGAGGTGGAATGTTGTGGAGCTGGAGGAAGGTGGACAGCAGGGGCTGCTTTAGCATCCTGGAGGTCGGGGTTCAAGAGATGGTTCATGTGAGTGCAGTCATGACAAGGAGGAGACAAGAACTCCGTCCCTACTGGCAGCGACTGAGAGGTGAGTTCCAGCAGAGGCACACTTGGAGGGCCTGCCTGTTCTGAAAGTGGCGGAATACATGAGATTCCTGCCTTTCTGCCACCTCCACCCCTGGCTCCCCAATCATGTGCCACTCAACAATCCTCAAAGAGAAGAGCCCATCTCTGCAAGAGCTCCCAACACTCACACACACACAGAAGACTGGCCACTGGGAGGTGGGCAGGAGAATGACCTGGCTCCATCCTTGACCTCAAAGCTCACAAGGCAATAAGCCCCAACCACTAAGATTCAATGTGACTGGGCAACCCAGGAACACCAGACACCTGAGGGAGAGGAAAACTGGAAAAGGAAAAGGGACTCAGAAGGAACAGAGCCAATAAAGCAGGCCAGAGACGAAGGAAAAAAGAAAAGCTAAAACTATATCCTCAGAGATATAGGATGTTGCATCAAAACACATGAACAAGATGCTGTAAAGAAAAACATTCAGCCAGTGAGAAAGAGCAGTTACAAATGAAAAATATAAGAGGAAAAAGAACAGTTAAACAGAGAAGTTGCAAGATAAAGTTGAAATCTTCCAAAATGTATAACAATAAAACCATTTATCTAGAAAACAGACAATGGAGTACTGTGACGCTCGTCAGCTGGTGCCTCAGAGGCCTCTGTAACAGAGGGGTGCACTGCGACTGGGAACTGTCAACATATTCAATATCCAGTGATAAACCATAGTGGAAGAGAATACAGAAAAAAAAAATCACTTTGCTGTAAAGGCATAATTAACACAACATTATAAACTGCTATACTTCAAAAAAAAAAATGGAAGAAAAGAGAGAGAAGGTCCACATCAGGACCTCAGATATGCAGATGGCGCCATGCTTGTGTCAGAAAGCGAAGAAGAATTAAAGAGCCTCTTGATGAAGGTGAAAGAGGAGAGTGAAAAAGCTGGCTTAAAACTCAGCATTCAAAAAACTAAGATCATGGCATCCAGTCCCATCACTTCATGGCAAATAGATGGGGAAACAATGGAAACAGTGACAGACTTTATTTTCTTGGGCTCCAAAATCACTGTGGATGGTGACTGCAGCCATGAAATTAAAAGACGCTTGCTCCTTGGAAGAAAAGCAATGACAAACCTAGACAGTGTATTAAAAAGCAGAGACATTACTTTGCCTACAAAGGTCCATACAGTCAAAGCTATGGTTTTTCAGTAGTCATGTACTGATCTGAGAGCTGGAAAATGAAAAGGGCTGAGCGCCAAAGAACTGATGCCTTTGAACTGTGGTGCTGAAGACTGAGTCCCTTGGGCAGCAAGGAGATCAAACCAGTCAATCCTAAAGGAAATCAGTCCTGAATACTCATTGGAAGGACTGATGCTGAAGCTGAAGATCCAATACTTTGGCCACCTGATGCAAAGAACCAACTCATTGGAAAAGACCCTGATGCTGGGAAAGATTGAAGGCAGGAGGAGAAGGGGATGACAGAGGATGAGATGGTTAGATGGCATCACTGACTCAATGGGCATGAGTTTGAGCAAACTCTGGGAGATGGTGAAGGACAGGGAAGCCTGGTGTGCTACAGTCCATGGGGTCACAAAGAGTTGGACACGACTGAGTGACTGAACAACAACATCAGGACACATCGTTGGTAATTTCCAAAGCATTCAGGTAAAGAAAAGATCGAGAGAGAAGACATCGCAAAGGTCAGAACTCAGAAAAGCATGGGAATTCTTGGGACTAGAAGCCCAACTTTGTACCTAGTTACACGAACAAGCAGATGTGAGAGTAGTGAGGGCAAACTGCAGACTCCGTAGCTGAATCAAGGAAGAGGAAATCATGGGCTCCAGCGGAGAGAAAGGAGGTGCTCCAGGATGCTCGTGAAGTCGCAGCCCATGCTGACAGCCAGGGCAGTTGGCAGGGTGAGAGGTCCAGGAAAAGATGGAAATAGCAGTTATGCAACAAATCCGAAGTTTGAGAGGAGGTTCACACTTCTGCAGGAGAATCTAGGGAGGAATTAATGACATGTGTGGAAAACTAAGCCCCCCAAAAGGCAATGATTAACTGCAGGGAAAACAAAAGGTTGTGCAAGAAAGCAAATATTTTCCTAGGACACCTCGTTCTCTGCCGAGACCTGTGGGAGTGAAGCTGTAATAGTGTGCCCATCACATTGAGATGGCACTGTGTCAATGGACACAGTGGGAGGCCAGTGGCCTCCCTTCCCCCAGAGGACACCAGCAGGTGACACATAATGTAGAAAAACCAATGAAAAGCAGTGAAAGCATGTGTGCATATCCTTGTGAAACATGCATATTAAATGCCTGAAGAAACAGCTAAGAGAGTTGAATTTGCAAAGGATCAGAGTTAGGCATTGTATTTATTAGTTATTTATTATTGGCCTAAAAAATTCCATTTTTAAAATAATATGTTTGTCACCTTGAAGAGATAAAAATTAAAATGAAAACCTCAACAGACATTAAATGAAGCAGTGCTAGTACTGATCCTTTTGAGTTCAATTTAATCTCTGGCACAATCTGTTATGCATTGGACACTCCCAACTGTTTCAGATGATGCAGAATCAGACAGCTTGGCATCAGGATTTCCAAGTAGATGTGTAAGTTATTTTAAAGCGTAACTTTAAACTGAAAAGATGTAAGAACTTGAATAATTTTGTAGAGTACTGGAACATTTAAAATGGAATGTATCTGACATGTCTTGGTAAGGGGTGTTGGTTTGGGGTTTTGGTTGGGGTGATGTGGCAGGTGGGATGACAAAGATGTCCGTGTCCTAACCGCCAGAACCTGGGAATATTACTTTACTTGGTGAAAAGTATTTTGCACATATGATTAAGATTAAGGACCATGAGATGGGAGATTATCCTGGATTATCCAGGTGGACCCAACCTAACCACATGAAGCTTTCCTGGCTGCAGAAAACCAGACACACAGTTCAGGAGAAAGATTCAATGCGATGTTTCTGGCTTTGAAGATGGAGGAGGAGGCCATGAGCCAAGGGATCTGGCAGCCTCCAGAAGCTGAGAATGGCCTTCAGTTTAAGCAGTCATGGGAATGGGAACCTTGGGCCCACCGCTGCAAGGAACTGAATTCCTGCCCAATGCCCCATGTGCTCCTGACACCTGCAGGCCAACAACCTGAAGGAGTAGGAAATAGTTTCTCCCCAAGAACCTCCAGAAAGGAGTGACAACACCTTGATGTTAGTCTGATGGGATCTGCACCAGATTTCTGACCCCAGAACTAATGTGTTGGTTTAAGCCACTGAGTTTGTGGTAAAGACCTACAGCAACAACAGAGAACTAATACAGTGGTAGGCTTTTCTTGTTTGACATCTCAAACACTTAGAAACCTGAACGTGCTAAATTTATACATGCGGTTTTAAATGTTCAAGAGTGATTAACTACATTCGCAAATGGAAGGGGCACTGATATCCCCAGGACCCAGGGAGGTAGCACGAGTTGGGGGGAGCTGGGGAGGAGCAGGGAGGGCATCCCACATGGACCACTCTGGCCAGGGAACTCGGACAGAGAACAGCCCTTTGTGGGGGTTGCAGGAGCCAGAGAGGGGCTTGGAAGTGGGTCTGCCCTGGATGGGGGGGCGGGGACAAGAGCCACAGGAGCTTCCAGGTCATGGCCCCGCCCCTTGCCTAGCGTGGTGCCCGACAGCTGCAGGTGCTTTACCATCAGTTTAAGGTGGTGGTTCCTCGTGTGGGTCAGTGGCACCAACTTGCAATGGAGTGTTTCCCTGGGCGCACAGCTGTCCAGGGCTGACCCCCACGCCTCAGCCCCCAGCACTATGCGTGGTTCCCTGTGGGGCAGCCCCTTCATGACCACACGGCCAGGAAATTGTGGAAGCTGGCTGCACGGGGCATCCTGCTCCTAAGGACATGCACCAGCTAACCTGTCCCCCCAGCCCACCCCGGTGGGCCCGACCCCGCCACCCTCAGCCCCACCCCAGGGCTGCAGGGAGCTATGCGAGGGGAGGTTCTCACTAGCAGGCACAAGGGCAGACAGAGACCCTGGTTCCCCACCCAACTGCAGGGGCCAGTGCCAAGCTTCCCCAGGGAGCCAGGAGGTTGGCTTCCAGGGGGCTTGGGGCCCTGAGGTGCGCGGATCAAGGTCACGGCTGAGCTCCACGGTATTTGAGAAAGGTGCTGTCCAGGAAGGCAGCCAGCTTCAGCCGATCATCCTGCAGGACGGGAGGGAGGCATGGGGGACGGAGGGGCGCGGCCCACCCTGCCGCCCTCCCAGGCTGGCCGCACCTGGCCCGCACACCTCACCTCGTGGACGAAGCCATAGTGCACCAGCTCAGCGGCCAGGTCTTGGGCACTGTCGGCTGCGGCAGGGGAGGCGGGAGCGTGAGACCCGCAGTGCTACCCACCCGCTCCCACCCCCACCCGGGGGCCACCTCCGCCCCCTGGCCTACTTGGGAGCAGGTCATAGGTGAGCTGCCGATGCAGCCGGTCCTCCAGCACCAGGAGCAGAGTGAGCTGAGGAGGCGGAGGCAGGAGGGTGTGGTGGGCTCGGGGTCGGCCCCGTCCCTCTTCTCCCACACCCGGTGTCTCTGCCGGCAGCAGCCCCCCACCCCCACCCCAAGCTCACGTGCCAGCGCGCCTGGTCCTCGCTCCTCTCCAGGTTACACTGCATCTGGATCACCTGCGGGGGAGATGCAGGCCAAGGTTACTCAAAGGCTGGACCTCAACCTCTGGCAGCAAGGGTAAATGCTGCCTCAAAGGGGCCGGGCAGCATCTGGTAAAAACCAGAGGTGGGAAAAATCTCTAAGGGCAAACTAGAAAGCACATCTCACTGCTAGGAGCCTGCTGAGTTAAGGAAACTTTGAGAGGGTTAGATGCTGAAGCTGGAAGATGCTTTAGGATGTTTTCACAGGTGGAGAGGACACCTGGACAAGCTCTGGAAGGGAAGGAAGAGCGAGGTCCTCAGGAACAGGACAGCGGAGCCCAGAATGCCAGCAAGACCAGGCCTCAGAGTGGGGGCTGAGAACGCACGACTGTGCCCCCACCCACAACAAGAATTCTAGCTGCACTGTGGAGGGAAGCCAGTGGCAGGCGATCAGAAAAGGGGCTGGTGTAGCATCCCGGTGGGGAACAGAGGAAGCCTAGATCAGGGCAGTAACCATAGAGACACACCCAAGGCCAGAGCCACAGCCTCTGGAGACCAGTGGGTATGGACGTGGAGAGGGAGAGGGGCTGAGGCTGCCCAGGAGGCCCCTGGCCAGGGGGGAGCCTTGCAGGAGGAGGGGCCAGGGGAATCCCAGGACCTGAGGACCCTGGAGGAGACACCAGGGCACAGATGTCAGGGAATCCGCAAGCCAAGGAGGGGGGTCAGAGCGGTGGCGTGTGTGGGGCAAGGGTCTGCAGGAGCCTTTCCCTGCGGAGCCTCTGGGAGAGGGGTGTATCTCAGCTTGTACTACTGCCCCCAGGCTCCACAGAGTGATCAGTCAGGACTTGGCCTCTGGCAGCCTAGAAGAGAGCTGGCCCGGAAGACTTGAAGCCCCTGGTAAGAGAGCCCGTCTGGGCAGTGGGCAGGCCTGTGCAGCAGGGGTGGAGGCTTACCTTTCTGGTCTCTGAGTCAAAAGGCTCTGGTGTTGGGGTCTTGGCCTTCGGGGCTTCCTCGGGGGGCGGGGCCAGCACACGAGGCAGCCCCAGGGGCCGGGCAGCAGTGAAGTTCATCAGCGGGTAGATCCCATTCCTAGGGACACGGCGCAGGCTGGTGCCAGCTGGGGGCTCAGGCCCGACAGTTGTCCCTCCCCAGGCTCACTCCAGCCCTCACCTGACGTCCTCCAGGAACTTGTCGAGCTCTAAGCAGGAGACTTCTGAGTACCTGGCGTGGGTGTAAGAAGAATGTGAGGATGGCTGGCCCGGCCAGTGGGGCATGGCTGGCTGGTGGGGAGCAGGGAGGCCTCTGGGCTGCAGGTCACTCACCGCCACTGTAGCGGGGGCCGGGGGAGGCGAGGAATCTCCGCCAGGACCGCGTGTGGGTCCATCGCCTTGGTCTTTTCCTCCACCACATTCTCAGGCATGAGGTCTGTGGGCCGCGGGAGCACACAGGCGGCGGGCCCTGAAGCATGGGGTCCTGCCAGGCCTCCTTCCTCAGCCCGACCACAGGCCCTGGCCCACCCCCAGGCCGACCTGCCCCTCACACTGGTGCTGGATGAAGCAGTGGGCAGCCAAAAGCTTCAGTGAGTGCACCTCGAACAGCACGCGGTGGAAGAGGAGGCTGTGGGCAGAGGGCCGGCGGGCAGGGTCCCGGGCCAGGCAGGAGAGGATGAACTCCTGTGGACAGGGGGTGGAAGTGGGTGCAGCCTCTCTGCTCTTGCCCCAAGCCCCTGGGAGCCTTCATGCAGCTTCCAGCACAGGGAGAGGCATCCTGTTAGCCGCCAGGCCAGGACCTGGTTCTTCAAACAGGACAGTGGACTCTTCCCAGGGCCCGGAGCTGCCTGTGCATTCCTTCCAGTAGGCAGCCCCACCTCAGTTTCTGTGGGGGCTGGCACAGTCATCCCCAAGTGACAGATGAAGGCTGCACGCTGAGGACGGACACCAGCCCCTGCCTTGGAGCCCGGGACTGGGAAGAGCACTGGCAGATCAGCCTGGGCCCGAGGTCAGAGAGGCCCAGCCTGAGCCCACCTGCCTGCCCTACTTTTGGTGCTGCAGGCCAGGCCCAGCTCTGCAGATGGCCTTGAGGGGTGCCTCCCTTGCCCCACATGCAGGCCCTCACTGCCTCTGGGTCCATTCTGGCCCCACATCTGTCTCAGTCCCACCCAGGCCCCACCACTCCCAGAGGCTGTGGGTTAAGCCAGGTAGTCGCTGAAGTCTGGCCACAGAGGTTGTGGCTGCAGCTTCCAAGCATATGCCCTCTGCTCCCACCCACCTTGCCCCCTGGCATCCTCTCAGCCTGTCTCCTGAAAGCTCACAGGCAGGGCTGTGGAGTCGGGCAGACCTAGATGCACACTGGCTCCACCATTCACGTTAAAGGCTCTCCGAACCTGTTTCTTTATAAAACTGGCATAAACACTGCACCCACACTGAAAGCATCTCTTTGTGCTCAGGATGTGCCCTCATGCCATAAGGTCTGCCCTGCAACACGCCCGGTAAGGCCCTCTTTGCAAGGGAAGGGCTGGTGCAGAGGGCCTGGCTCTGACCTGTGCCATCTGCAGGCCTGCCTGAGGCTCCTCACTGCCCAGCCTGGAACACTGACAGCCAACTCACAGGGGCAGGGCGTGTTGCTTACCCGCATGTTGGGGTCACTCAGCGAGTGCCTGGCACGAGTGATGGCCTCCTCTGTGACCCGGGTGTCCCCATTGGCTTGGATCTCCAGGACAGCCATCTGGGGGGCAGGGCAAGGTCAGGCAGGGGGAAGGGATGGGTGGGGTTGGGGGAGCTAGCTGGGAGGAGGGCCCCAGGCTACACTGGGTTAGTACCTCTAGTGCACACATCCCAAATGAGAAGATGTCCACAGCAGTGCCATCAGCAACCTCTGAAAGAGGAGAGCAGGTCAGGATGGGTAAGGCGGATGCGGGGGGCAGGGTGGGGGCCTCCTGGATTCACCTCCATACTCTGGCGGGAAGAAGTGCAGGTTCCGAGGTTCCTCCCGCTCAACACGGATGGGACTTCGAAGATCATCGGGGAGTGCTACGGGAGAGCAGGGGGTGAGCAGACCGGGCCTCTCCACGGCCCCCCATCCCCCAGAGTCCCCACGCACCGTTGGAGAAGATCCGGTGCCACACTGAGCCGGTCCCCACGGGGAGAAAGTGCAGGCGTCAACGTGATGGGGTGCGCAGCATCGTCGGCCCTGTGTTCCCAACAGGTCCCGCCCAGCCCGGCCTCCCCTGTGCCTCCCCACCGACCCCTCCTCCCCGCTGCCCCCTCCACCCCGCCAGCACCGGAGCCAATCTTGATGAGGCCGTTGTGCTGGATGAAGATGGTGTCGCTGGTCAGGTTCCCGTGGATGATGGGGGGGCTGCAGGCGTGCAGGAAGCTGGAGGAGAGAGCCGGTGGAGCTGGGTCAGGGGTGCCAGGAGGCGGGGTGTGCGGGGGAGATCGCAGGCAGGTGTTAGGACAAGCCCAGGCCCTCACCTGAGTGCAGACAGGATCTGTGTGCACCAGCGCTTCCAGGCCTGGCGGTGGACGGACTCCATGAGGTGGGCTCCGAAAGGCAGCTGGGCCTGGGCCACCTGTCCCAGCCCTGCCCTGTGCCCCTCACCATCTCTGTCCCCAACAGCACCCGGACCCCAGCCTGGCCCTGACCCATGCCAGCCCACTTGCATACCCTGGCATTCATGGCCTTGTGGTTCTTCTTGGTCTTTTTGAGGAATTGCTTGAGGCTGCCTGACGACACGTACTCTGTGATGAAGATGACCTGCAAGGCGGCAAACTCACGGGCTCCACCAACAGTGGGTGCCCACTCCCACGCCGCCCACTGGTGCCCCACCACCCCATGGCCCAACCAGGGGCTCACCCGCGCTCGGGACTCTGAGGCATCCAGCCAGTACTTGTGCAGCTTGACGATATTGGGGTGGTCTACCAGCGCCAGCTGCTCAAACATGGTCTGGATCTTCTCCTGGGAAAGGGGGGTACAGTCACCAGGATGATGGGGGGGGTGAGGGGGGTCGGGCAGCGGGCCTTACCTCGTGGACCAAGAAGGCCTTCCTGTCAGCAAAGTGCAACTCGTTCCACACCACCTCCACCCCCTCCTCAGTGTCCATGGCCAGGAACGTGCTCTGGACCCCCGGCATGTTTCCCTGATTCACCTGGGGGTGGGGGTGGCGGGGCATGAGTGAGGTGGTCAGGGGAGGCTCAGTCCCTGCTCACATCCTATCCACCAGCCGGAGGGTGTGAGGCAGGCACTGGCGCTCCAGGGAGAAGCTGGGGACCCAGGAGCAGAGGCGTGGTATCCCTGGGGCTGGGTTGTGGAGATTTGGGGCATGCTTTGGGTTTTTTTGAGGATGGTTCCCAGGAGGCTAACAGGTGGTCTCAGAGGCATGGGGAGGTGATCTCGAGAGACTGGCCCTCAAGGAAGAGGGGATTTCTCACCAGGGTGGGGGCCAGGCTAAAGGAGTGCGAGCACGCATCGAGGAGGCCGTCTGCGCGAGGCTTCGGGCAGGTTCTCGGCCTCCTGGCTCGCCCAGAGTGTGCACGGCCCCGCGTGGCCCCAGGACCCCTCCGCCCGAGGTGGGCGGCGATCCGCCCCGCCCTGCTGTGCCCACCTGCTCCCGCCGCTTCTGCCAGCGGCCGCACGGGCTCTCTTCCAGAATATCGCTCTCGTCCTCACTCTCGTCCTCCCGTTCCCGCTCCCGGCCCCGCCTCGGCACCAGCTCCGGGGCCGCCATGGCTCGGCCGGTCCAGGCCACCGCCCTACGCGCGATCCGCCGCCCTGCGCCGCCGCCGCTCTCCGCCCGTCCTGGCCCCGCGCCCAGACGCCCAGCTGGAAGCGGAGCAGCCGCCACCACCCCTTCGAGCCCCCACCCTGGTTCTGGGAATTGGGAGGCGCGAGCACGCGGCCGGCCCGGGGGGTGGAGCCCGCCTGCCCCGCCGAAGCCGCCTCCCCGGGCCGGAGCCGAAGCTGAGGCTCCACGCACAAGGCAGAGCCCTCGCCGCGGCCCGCGGAAGCCCCACCTGTCCCCGCCCCGAGCCCCACCGAGTGGAGCCCCGCCCCCCGCCCCGCCACACCCACTAAGGCCCTGCCCACTGCATCTCGGGCCCCGCCCTCCAGTCAACAGCCCCGCCCCTCTAGAGGCCCCGCCCGCCTGGGTCCCAGCCAGCTTCTGCTGGGACGCGCAGTTCTCGGCTGCCCAGGAACCAGCCTTAGCCCGGCTACCCGGGCGCGGGGGTTCCCGTGGCGGCCTGAGGCCAGATCCGTCGGGGCCTCCCCGAACGCGCGCTGCCGTGCGCGCCCTGGTCCTGCCCAGCTCTGGAAGCCGCTCGTACTTCCTGCACCGCATCCGCGCCACACTCCGTCAAGCACATCGGGAAACCTGGCATGGGCCCCAGGCTCCCGCCTTGGGGTGAAGCCAGCGAGGAGCAGGTCGAGGGGCAGCCCACGCAGCCCGGGGTTGCACCACGAGGGTCTGAGGTCAGGCCACAGAGAAGCGTCCGTCCCTCCTCCCTTAAGGAACACATGAGAGGGTCTCTTAAGGTGACAGAAAAATACGCAAGCGGTACACTGTAATTAGTGACCCCTACTACTTTCCTGGGCTTCCCTGGTGGCTCAGAGGGTAAAGCGTCTGCCTGCAATGCGGGAGACCTGGTTTGATCCCTGGGTCGGGGAAGATCACCTGGAGAAGGAAATGGCAACCCACTCTGGTACTGTGGAAAATCCCATGGAGAAGCCTGGTAGGCTACAGTCCACAGGGTCGCAGAAAATCGGACACAATGGAGCGACTTCACTTCACTTTTACTACTTTCCTACTATCTCCTTCCTCTCACCTGCTGGGTTCCCACTCACCCTTCACTTTCTCTTTCTGGGGGGAAACGCTGTGGACACAGGTACCCACTTTCTCTCAACCCTGAGCTCCAGTGTCCCCAGTTTGGTCCAAATGCCTTCAGTCCTGCTGGTCTCGGAGTCACCTACAACACCTTTCTCCCCCACATTCTGCACAGACTTAACTCCACTGCTGTCATCCTAATGGGACGAGCAAAGCTCCCACGTTCCACACTCCACTCACCCAAGGTGATCCTGAAAAAATACCACTCACTGCTCAGAACTCTGTGAAAATGGAGGGACCAGGAAGACTTGGCCCAGTGCCACCTGTGCCAACTAGCACTCTGTGATCAATGTCTGAAGTTCCAGGATCATCCAAGACTTAGACCTAAACCCATGGGAAGCAGAGACCATGCTGGATATGGCTGTATGTCACCTTAGGTTATCAATGCTTATTGTCCTTGTTTAATATCTTTTATCTATAATAAGGAGAGAGAATTTTGTGGAAGAACTTTCAAAAAGCTGAAATCAAAGAAGAGAGCTTTGTTGACATACAAACAATTCCTTGTAAACTGTAAAAGCCATGGAGTGGAGTGGGGTACATGCATGTTCAGTCATGTTCGACTCAGTGGCCCTAAAGACTGTCGCCTATGAGGCTTCTGTCCATGGAATTCTCCAGGTAAGAATACTGTAAGGGGTTGCCAGTTGCTCCTACAGGGAATCTTCCAACCCCAGAGCCTGAACCTGCAACTTCTGCATTGGTAGGTAGATTCTTTACCACTGAGCAACCAGGGAAGCCGTTGTAAAGGCCATCAGTTCAGTTCAGTTTAGTCGCTCAGTTGTGTCCGACTCTTTGAGACCGCATGAACTGCAGCATGGCAAGCCTCCCTGTCCATCACGAACTACTAGAGTATACTCATGTCCATTGAGTCAGTGATGCCATCAATCCATCTCATCCTCTGTTGTCCCCTTCTTCTCCTGCCTTCAATCTTTCCCAGCATCAGGGTCTTTTCAACTGAGTCAGCTCTTCACATCAGGTAGGCAAAGTATTAGAGCTTGAGCTTCAACATCAGGACTTCCAATGAACACTCAGGACTGATCTCCTTTAGGATTGACTGGTTTGATCTCCTTGCAGTCCAAGGGACTCTCAAGAGTCTTCTCCAACACCACAGTTCAAAAGCATCAATTCTTCAGTGCTCAGCTTTCTTTATAGTCCAACTCTCACATCCACACATGACTATTGGAAAACCATAGCCTTGACAAGATGGACCTATGTTGACAATGTCTCTGCTTTTTAATATGCTGTCTAGGTTGGTCATAACTTTTCTTCCAAGGAGTAAGCATCTTTCAATTTCATGACTGCAGTCACCATCTGCAGTGATTTTGGAGCCCTAAAAAATAAAGTCAGCCACCGTTTCCACATCTATTGGCCATGAAGTGATGTGATTGTATGCCATGTTCTTAATTTTTTGAATACTGAGCTTTAAGCCAACTTTTTCACTCTCCTCTTTCACTTTCATCAAAAGGCTCTTTAGTTCTTCTTCACTTTCTGCCATAAGGGTGGTGTCATCTGCATATCTGAGGTTATTGATATTTCTCCCGGCAATCTTGATTCCAGCTTGTGCTTCATCCAGCCCAGCATTTCTCATGATGTACTACTCTACATATAAACTAAATAAGCAGGGTGACAATATATACAGTCTTGACATACTCCTTTTCCTATTTGGAACCAGTCTGTTGTTCCATGTCCAGTTGTAACGGTTGCTTCCTGACCTGCATACAGTTTTCTCAAGAGGCATGTCAGGTGGTCTGGTATTCCCACTTCTCGAAGAATTTTCCACAGTTTATTGTGATCCACACAGTTGAAGGCTTTGGCATAGTCATTAAGCAGAAATATATGTTTTTCTGGAACTCTCTTGCTTTTTCAGTGATCCAGCAGATGTTGGCAATTTGATCTCTGGTTCCTCTGCCTTTTCTAAAACCAGACTGAACATCTGGAAATCATGGTTCACGTATTGCTGAAGCCTGGCTTGGAGAATTTTGAGCATTACTTTACTAACATGTGAGATGAGTGCAATTGTGCGGTAGTTTGAGCATTCTTTGGCATTACCTTTCTTTGGGATTGGAATGAAAACTGACCTTTTCCAGTCCTGTGGCCACTGCTGAGTTTTCCAAATTTGCTGGTATATTGAGTGCAGCACTTTCACAGCATCATCTTTCAGGATTTGAAATAGCTCAGCTGGAATTCTATCACCTCCACTAGCTTTGTTCGCAGTGATGCTTTCTAAGGCCTACTTGACTTCACATTCCAGAATGTCCGGTTCTAGGTGAGGGGTCACACCATCATGATTATCTGGGTCATGAAGAACTTTCTTGTACACTTGTGTGTATTCTTACCACCTCTTCTTAATATATTCTGCTTCTGTTAGGTCCATACCCTTTCTGTCCTTTATTGAGCCCATCTTCGCATGAAATGTTCCCTTGGTAGCTCTAATTTTCTTGAAATCTCTAGTCTTTCCCATTCTATTGTTTTCCTCTATTTTTTGCACTGATCACTGAGGAAGGAAGTGATAACTGATCACTGTAAAGGCCATACCACCAAACAAATCTGATGGGAACACACAGGAGGTCAGACTAACAGGGAGAGCAGCATCCAGTGACAGAATGAGCCCAGCCTCTGCAAAGCACAGCACTAGCATAGAAAACCAGGGTAGGAGGACAGCAAAATGAGAGCCACGAGCATTTACGAAAGCAAGAAATTGACAGAAAATGGTTTAGTCAAACCAGAAACTAAATCAATATGAAGAAGTCCATTTAGATGAAATGGGATTGTAACCAATCATGCATAGCATCTGCTGTAGTAAAAAGTGAAAGTAAAGTCACTCAGTCGTATCCAGCTCGTTGCTCAAGGTCTATAGCCTGCCAGGCTTCCCCAACCATGTCATTTTCCAGGCAAGAGTACCACAGTGGGTTATCATTTCATTCTCAAGGGGATATTCAATCCAGGGATTGAACCTGGGTCTCCCACATTGCACGCAGAAGCTTTTAACACCTGAGCCACCAGGGAAGCCCTCTCTACTAAGATGGGTATACGTAAAAAGGAGAGAACCCTTGACTCAAAATAAGGGAGATTCTAGAGGTATCACAGGACAAATTTCAAAGAACTGTAATTCAAAACTGAACAGAAAAAAAGAACATTAAGGTCATAACTTTAATGGAAACAGACAAAAATAAGCAATTACAATAAAAACTAGCGAAAAGAAATGAAGGTAATTAACATGGAAGTAAAATAAACTAAACAGATATATCAAGAAAAAATTTTCAAAAACATTCTTATGTATTCTTAACAGAAGACAAAATTTTATTCAACACGAATGAACGATCATTTTCCAGTGAGAGAAAGAAATAAGAGCCCTGTTTCAGGATCCGGAGTAGCCCTCTGGAGCAGCTGCACGTACGTGAGGTTCTCGTGCGTGTTGGGGTCGAAGAAGCCCTTGGTGTCGTCGCTGGGGTCCTCCAGCACGCGGTTCATCTCCTCGTCGAAGTAGCCGCGCTGGTAGGCCACGTCCACGGGCACGCGGTGGCTGTGCACGGGGTCGATGACGCCGCCCGTGGCGATCTGGGCCTCCAGCAGGCGGATGCCGTGCTCGCGCACGATGAGGTCCTTCTTCATGGCCTGGAAGAGGGAGATCTGCTGCCCGGTGTAGGGGTCGGTGTAGCCGGTGACCGCGCGCTCGGCCGACAGCAGCTTCTCCTGGAGCTCGCCGCCCACCACGCCCGCGGCCACCGCCTCCTCCACGGACAGCTTCTGGTTGCGCACGGGGTCGATGACGAAGCCCGTGGCCGCCTGCGCCTCCAGCAGCACCAGGGCCGTGCCCGGCCGCAGGACGCCCTTCCACATGGCCTGGTAGATGCTCATCTTCTCCTGGCGCCCGGGCTCGTCCTTGGCGGGGACCAGCACGCCCGCGATGCAGCTGGTGCCCTCCAGGTAGCGCTTCACCGAGTCCATCTCCGTCACCTCCTGCAGGGTCTTGGTGCCCTGGGCCAGGTCCCGCAGGGTCTCGGGGCCCAGGATCCCGGACGTGTGCAGCTCGGAGGCCGACACCTGGCGCCTCAGGCCCCGGAAGGACACCTTGCTCAGCCGCTCCTCCGTCTCCTCGATGAGCTGGGTGAGGACGGCGACCAGGGCGGGCAGGGCCAGGGCGCCGGCCGCGTGCTGGGCCAGCAGCTCGTCCCGGCGGGCCTGGCTCAGGTAGGAGGAGAAGAGGACCTCCCACACGGAGACGGGCCGGCCCTGGAACCGCCCGACGCGCACCTCCATGGTGGCGGCGCGCAGGGCCTGCTCCAGCAGGGCCCTGGCGGCGTCGGCGTCGGCGTCGGCGTCGGCGTCCTGGCCAGGGGACAGTCCCGCGGCGGCCCGCTGCCCGGAGGCTCCGCCCCCTTGGGAGAGGGCGGGCTCGGTCCCGTGGGCCGCCTCAGCCTCCTCGATGATGGTGGTCAGCCTGCGGGTCAGCGCGGGCAAGCCCAGCGTCCCCGACCCAAACTGGGCCAGCAGCTGCTCCCGCGTGGCGGCGCTCACGTAGCCGGAGTCCAGCACGTCCCACACGGGCACCGCGGGCCCCCGCAGGCGGCCCAGCCGGACCTCCATGGTGGCGGCACGCAGCGCCCCCCGAGGGTCCGGGGCGCCGCGGCGCGCGACCCCAACCTCGGCCTCGGCCTCGGCCTCGGCCTCGGCCAGCAGCGAGACGAGGGCGGCGCCCAGCTCCTGCGCGGTCAGCGAGCCCGCCCGGTACCGGCGCAGCAGGTCCTGCCGCTGACTCTCGGACACCTCCCGGTAGAAGAGGAGCTCCCACACGGAGACGGGCTGGCCCCGCGGGAGGCCCGCGCCCAGCGTCACGCGGGTGTCGCGCAGGGCGGCGCGCAGCTCCTCGCCCAGCTGGTGGAGGGCGGAGCCCCGGCCGGCCAGCTGCAGCATGTAGAGCCCCGTGTCGGGGTCGGGGTCCTCCAGCACGCGGTTCATCTCCTCGTCGAAGTAGCCGCGCTGGTAGGCCACGTCCACGGGCACGCGGTGGCTGTGCACGGGGTCGATGACGCCGCCCGTGGCGATCTGGGCCTCCAGCAGGCGGATGCCGTGCTCGCGCACGATGAGGTCCTTCTTCATGGCCTGGAAGAGGGAGATCTGCTGCCCGGTGTAGGGGTCGGTGTAGCCGGTGACCGCGCGCTCGGCCGACAGCAGCTTCTCCTGGAGCTCGCCGCCCACCACGCCCGCGGCCACCGCCTCCTCCACGGACAGCTTCTGGTTGCGCACGGGGTCGATGACGAAGCCCGTGGCCGCCTGCGCCTCCAGCAGCACCAGGGCCGTGCCCGGCCGCAGGACGCCCTTCCACATGGCCTGGTAGATGCTCATCTTCTCCTGGCGCCCGGGCTCGTCCTTGGCGGGGACCAGCACGCCCGCGATGCAGCTGGTGCCCTCCAGGTAGCGCTTCACCGAGTCCATCTCCGTCACCTCCTGCAGGGTCTTGGTGCCCTGGGCCAGGTCCCGCAGGGTCTCGGGGCCCAGGATCCCGGACGTGTGCAGCTCGGAGGCCGACACCTGGCGCCTCAGGCCCCGGAAGGACACCTTGCTCAGCCGCTCCTCCGTCTCCTCGATGAGCTGGGTGAGGACGGCGACCAGGGCGGGCAGGGCCAGGGCGCCGGCCGCGTGCTGGGCCAGCAGCTCGTCCCGGCGGGCCTGGCTCAGGTAGGAGGAGAAGAGGACCTCCCACACGGAGACGGGCCGGCCCTGGAACCGCCCGACGCGCACCTCCATGGTGGCGGCGCGCAGGGCCTGCTCCAGCAGGGCCCTGGCGGCGTCGGCGTCGGCGTCGGCGTCGGCGTCCTGGCCAGGGGACAGTCCCGCGGCGGCCCGCTGCCCGGAGGCTCCGCCCCCTTGGGAGAGGGCGGGCTCGGTCCCGTGGGCCGCCTCAGCCTCCTCGATGATGGTGGTCAGCCTGCGGGTCAGCGCGGGCAAGCCCAGCGTCCCCGACCCAAACTGGGCCAGCAGCTGCTCCCGCGTGGCGGCGCTCACGTAGCCGGAGTCCAGCACGTCCCACACGGGCACCGCGGGCCCCCGCAGGCGGCCCAGCCGGACCTCCATGGTGGCGGCACGCAGCGCCCCCCGAGGGTCCGGGGCGCCGCGGCGCGCGACCCCAACCTCGGCCTCGGCCTCGGCCTCGGCCTCGGCCAGCAGCGAGACGAGGGCGGCGCCCAGCTCCTGCGCGGTCAGCGAGCCCGCCCGGTACCGGCGCAGCAGGTCCTGCCGCTGACTCTCGGACACCTCCCGGTAGAAGAGGAGCTCCCACACGGAGACGGGCTGGCCCCGCGGGAGGCCCGCGCCCAGCGTCACGCGGGTGTCGCGCAGGGCGGCGCGCAGCTCCTCGCCCAGCTGGTGGAGGGCGGAGCCCCGGCCGGCCAGCTGCAGCATGTAGAGCCCCGTGTCGGGGTCGCGCACGCAGCGCCGCAGCAGCTGCACGTACGTGAGGTTCTCGTGCGTGTTGGGGTCGAAGAAGCCCTTGGTGTCGTCGCTGGGGTCCTCCAGCACGCGGTTCATCTCCTCGTCGAAGTAGCCGCGCTGGTAGGCCACGTCCACGGGCACGCGGTGGCTGTGCACGGGGTCGATGACGCCGCCCGTGGCGATCTGGGCCTCCAGCAGGCGGATGCCGTGCTCGCGCACGATGAGGTCCTTCTTCATGGCCTGGAAGAGGGAGATCTGCTGCCCGGTGTAGGGGTCGGTGTAGCCGGTGACCGCGCGCTCGGCCGACAGCAGCTTCTCCTGGAGCTCGCCGCCCACCACGCCCGCGGCCACCGCCTCCTCCACGGACAGCTTCTGGTTGCGCACGGGGTCGATGACGAAGCCCGTGGCCGCCTGCGCCTCCAGCAGCACCAGGGCCGTGCCCGGCCGCAGGACGCCCTTCCACATGGCCTGGTAGATGCTCATCTTCTCCTGGCGCCCGGGCTCGTCCTTGGCGGGGACCAGCACGCCCGCGATGCAGCTGGTGCCCTCCAGGTAGCGCTTCACCGAGTCCATCTCCGTCACCTCCTGCAGGGTCTTGGTGCCCTGGGCCAGGTCCCGCAGGGTCTCGGGGCCCAGGATCCCGGACGTGTGCAGCTCGGAGGCCGACACCTGGCGCCTCAGGCCCCGGAAGGACACCTTGCTCAGCCGCTCCTCCGTCTCCTCGATGAGCTGGGTGAGGACGGCGACCAGGGCGGGCAGGGCCAGGGCGCCGGCCGCGTGCTGGGCCAGCAGCTCGTCCCGGCGGGCCTGGCTCAGGTAGGAGGAGAAGAGGACCTCCCACACGGAGACGGGCCGGCCCTGGAACCGCCCGACGCGCACCTCCATGGTGGCGGCGCGCAGGGCCTGCTCCAGCAGGGCCCTGGCGGCGTCGGCGTCGGCGTCGGCGTCGGCGTCCTGGCCAGGGGACAGTCCCGCGGCGGCCCGCTGCCCGGAGGCTCCGCCCCCTTGGGAGAGGGCGGGCTCGGTCCCGTGGGCCGCCTCAGCCTCCTCGATGATGGTGGTCAGCCTGCGGGTCAGCGCGGGCAAGCCCAGCGTCCCCGACCCAAACTGGGCCAGCAGCTGCTCCCGCGTGGCGGCGCTCACGTAGCCGGAGTCCAGCACGTCCCACACGGGCACCGCGGGCCCCCGCAGGCGGCCCAGCCGGACCTCCATGGTGGCGGCACGCAGCGCCCCCCGAGGGTCCGGGGCGCCGCGGCGCGCGACCCCAACCTCGGCCTCGGCCTCGGCCTCGGCCTCGGCCAGCAGCGAGACGAGGGCGGCGCCCAGCTCCTGCGCGGTCAGCGAGCCCGCCCGGTACCGGCGCAGCAGGTCCTGCCGCTGACTCTCGGACACCTCCCGGTAGAAGAGGAGCTCCCACACGGAGACGGGCTGGCCCCGCGGGAGGCCCGCGCCCAGCGTCACGCGGGTGTCGCGCAGGGCGGCGCGCAGCTCCTCGCCCAGCTGGTGGAGGGCGGAGCCCCGGCCGGCCAGCTGCAGCATGTAGAGCCCCGTGTCGGGGTCGCGCACGCAGCGCCGCAGCAGCTGCACGTACGTGAGGTTCTCGTGCGTGTTGGGGTCGAAGAAGCCCTTGGTGTCGTCGCTGGGGTCCTCCAGCACGCGGTTCATCTCCTCGTCGAAGTAGCCGCGCTGGTAGGCCACGTCCACGGGCACGCGGTGGCTGTGCACGGGGTCGATGACGCCGCCCGTGGCGATCTGGGCCTCCAGCAGGCGGATGCCGTGCTCGCGCACGATGAGGTCCTTCTTCATGGCCTGGAAGAGGGAGATCTGCTGCCCGGTGTAGGGGTCGGTGTAGCCGGTGACCGCGCGCTCGGCCGACAGCAGCTTCTCCTGGAGCTCGCCGCCCACCACGCCCGCGGCCACCGCCTCCTCCACGGACAGCTTCTGGTTGCGCACGGGGTCGATGACGAAGCCCGTGGCCGCCTGCGCCTCCAGCAGCACCAGGGCCGTGCCCGGCCGCAGGACGCCCTTCCACATGGCCTGGTAGATGCTCATCTTCTCCTGGCGCCCGGGCTCGTCCTTGGCGGGGACCAGCACGCCCGCGATGCAGCTGGTGCCCTCCAGGTAGCGCTTCACCGAGTCCATCTCCGTCACCTCCTGCAGGGTCTTGGTGCCCTGGGCCAGGTCCCGCAGGGTCTCGGGGCCCAGGATCCCGGACGTGTGCAGCTCGGAGGCCGACACCTGGCGCCTCAGGCCCCGGAAGGACACCTTGCTCAGCCGCTCCTCCGTCTCCTCGATGAGCTGGGTGAGGACGGCGACCAGGGCGGGCAGGGCCAGGGCGCCGGCCGCGTGCTGGGCCAGCAGCTCGTCCCGGCGGGCCTGGCTCAGGTAGGAGGAGAAGAGGACCTCCCACACGGAGACGGGCCGGCCCTGGAACCGCCCGACGCGCACCTCCATGGTGGCGGCGCGCAGGGCCTGCTCCAGCAGGGCCCTGGCGGCGTCGGCGTCGGCGTCGGCGTCGGCGTCCTGGCCAGGGGACAGTCCCGCGGCGGCCCGCTGCCCGGAGGCTCCGCCCCCTTGGGAGAGGGCGGGCTCGGTCCCGTGGGCCGCCTCAGCCTCCTCGATGATGGTGGTCAGCCTGCGGGTCAGCGCGGGCAAGCCCAGCGTCCCCGACCCAAACTGGGCCAGCAGCTGCTCCCGCGTGGCGGCGCTCACGTAGCCGGAGTCCAGCACGTCCCACACGGGCACCGCGGGCCCCCGCAGGCGGCCCAGCCGGACCTCCATGGTGGCGGCACGCAGCGCCCCCCGAGGGTCCGGGGCGCCGCGGCGCGCGACCCCAACCTCGGCCTCGGCCTCGGCCTCGGCCTCGGCCAGCAGCGAGACGAGGGCGGCGCCCAGCTCCTGCGCGGTCAGCGAGCCCGCCCGGTACCGGCGCAGCAGGTCCTGCCGCTGACTCTCGGACACCTCCCGGTAGAAGAGGAGCTCCCACACGGAGACGGGCTGGCCCCGCGGGAGGCCCGCGCCCAGCGTCACGCGGGTGTCGCGCAGGGCGGCGCGCAGCTCCTCGCCCAGCTGGTGGAGGGCGGAGCCCCGGCCGGCCAGCTGCAGCATGTAGAGCCCCGTGTCGGGGTCGCGCACGCAGCGCCGCAGCAGCTGCACGTACGTGAGGTTCTCGTGCGTGTTGGGGTCGAAGAAGCCCTTGGTGTCGTCGCTGGGGTCCTCCAGCACGCGGTTCATCTCCTCGTCGAAGTAGCCGCGCTGGTAGGCCACGTCCACGGGCACGCGGTGGCTGTGCACGGGGTCGATGACGCCGCCCGTGGCGATCTGGGCCTCCAGCAGGCGGATGCCGTGCTCGCGCACGATGAGGTCCTTCTTCATGGCCTGGAAGAGGGAGATCTGCTGCCCGGTGTAGGGGTCGGTGTAGCCGGTGACCGCGCGCTCGGCCGACAGCAGCTTCTCCTGGAGCTCGCCGCCCACCACGCCCGCGGCCACCGCCTCCTCCACGGACAGCTTCTGGTTGCGCACGGGGTCGATGACGAAGCCCGTGGCCGCCTGCGCCTCCAGCAGCACCAGGGCCGTGCCCGGCCGCAGGACGCCCTTCCACATGGCCTGGTAGATGCTCATCTTCTCCTGGCGCCCGGGCTCGTCCTTGGCGGGGACCAGCACGCCCGCGATGCAGCTGGTGCCCTCCAGGTAGCGCTTCACCGAGTCCATCTCCGTCACCTCCTGCAGGGTCTTGGTGCCCTGGGCCAGGTCCCGCAGGGTCTCGGGGCCCAGGATCCCGGACGTGTGCAGCTCGGAGGCCGACACCTGGCGCCTCAGGCCCCGGAAGGACACCTTGCTCAGCCGCTCCTCCGTCTCCTCGATGAGCTGGGTGAGGACGGCGACCAGGGCGGGCAGGGCCAGGGCGCCGGCCGCGTGCTGGGCCAGCAGCTCGTCCCGGCGGGCCTGGCTCAGGTAGGAGGAGAAGAGGACCTCCCACACGGAGACGGGCCGGCCCTGGAACCGCCCGACGCGCACCTCCATGGTGGCGGCGCGCAGGGCCTGCTCCAGCAGGGCCCTGGCGGCGTCGGCGTCGGCGTCGGCGTCGGCGTCCTGGCCAGGGGACAGTCCCGCGGCGGCCCGCTGCCCGGAGGCTCCGCCCCCTTGGGAGAGGGCGGGCTCGGTCCCGTGGGCCGCCTCAGCCTCCTCGATGATGGTGGTCAGCCTGCGGGTCAGCGCGGGCAAGCCCAGCGTCCCCGACCCAAACTGGGCCAGCAGCTGCTCCCGCGTGGCGGCGCTCACGTAGCCGGAGTCCAGCACGTCCCACACGGGCACCGCGGGCCCCCGCAGGCGGCCCAGCCGGACCTCCATGGTGGCGGCACGCAGCGCCCCCCGAGGGTCCGGGGCGCCGCGGCGCGCGACCCCAACCTCGGCCTCGGCCTCGGCCTCGGCCTCGGCCAGCAGCGAGACGAGGGCGGCGCCCAGCTCCTGCGCGGTCAGCGAGCCCGCCCGGTACCGGCGCAGCAGGTCCTGCCGCTGACTCTCGGACACCTCCCGGTAGAAGAGGAGCTCCCACACGGAGACGGGCTGGCCCCGCGGGAGGCCCGCGCCCAGCGTCACGCGGGTGTCGCGCAGGGCGGCGCGCAGCTCCTCGCCCAGCTGGTGGAGGGCGGAGCCCCGGCCGGCCAGCTGCAGCATGTAGAGCCCCGTGTCGGGGTCGCGCACGCAGCGCCGCAGCAGCTGCACGTACGTGAGGTTCTCGTGCGTGTTGGGGTCGAAGAAGCCCTTGGTGTCGTCGCTGGGGTCCTCCAGCACGCGGTTCATCTCCTCGTCGAAGTAGCCGCGCTGGTAGGCCACGTCCACGGGCACGCGGTGGCTGTGCACGGGGTCGATGACGCCGCCCGTGGCGATCTGGGCCTCCAGCAGGCGGATGCCGTGCTCGCGCACGATGAGGTCCTTCTTCATGGCCTGGAAGAGGGAGATCTGCTGCCCGGTGTAGGGGTCGGTGTAGCCGGTGACCGCGCGCTCGGCCGACAGCAGCTTCTCCTGGAGCTCGCCGCCCACCACGCCCGCGGCCACCGCCTCCTCCACGGACAGCTTCTGGTTGCGCACGGGGTCGATGACGAAGCCCGTGGCCGCCTGCGCCTCCAGCAGCACCAGGGCCGTGCCCGGCCGCAGGACGCCCTTCCACATGGCCTGGTAGATGCTCATCTTCTCCTGGCGCCCGGGCTCGTCCTTGGCGGGGACCAGCACGCCCGCGATGCAGCTGGTGCCCTCCAGGTAGCGCTTCACCGAGTCCATCTCCGTCACCTCCTGCAGGGTCTTGGTGCCCTGGGCCAGGTCCCGCAGGGTCTCGGGGCCCAGGATCCCGGACGTGTGCAGCTCGGAGGCCGACACCTGGCGCCTCAGGCCCCGGAAGGACACCTTGCTCAGCCGCTCCTCCGTCTCCTCGATGAGCTGGGTGAGGACGGCGACCAGGGCGGGCAGGGCCAGGGCGCCGGCCGCGTGCTGGGCCAGCAGCTCGTCCCGGCGGGCCTGGCTCAGGTAGGAGGAGAAGAGGACCTCCCACACGGAGACGGGCCGGCCCTGGAACCGCCCGACGCGCACCTCCATGGTGGCGGCGCGCAGGGCCTGCTCCAGCAGGGCCCTGGCGGCGTCGGCGTCGGCGTCGGCGTCGGCGTCCTGGCCAGGGGACAGTCCCGCGGCGGCCCGCTGCCCGGAGGCTCCGCCCCCTTGGGAGAGGGCGGGCTCGGTCCCGTGGGCCGCCTCAGCCTCCTCGATGATGGTGGTCAGCCTGCGGGTCAGCGCGGGCAAGCCCAGCGTCCCCGACCCAAACTGGGCCAGCAGCTGCTCCCGCGTGGCGGCGCTCACGTAGCCGGAGTCCAGCACGTCCCACACGGGCACCGCGGGCCCCCGCAGGCGGCCCAGCCGGACCTCCATGGTGGCGGCACGCAGCGCCCCCCGAGGGTCCGGGGCGCCGCGGCGCGCGACCCCAACCTCGGCCTCGGCCTCGGCCTCGGCCTCGGCCAGCAGCGAGACGAGGGCGGCGCCCAGCTCCTGCGCGGTCAGCGAGCCCGCCCGGTACCGGCGCAGCAGGTCCTGCCGCTGACTCTCGGACACCTCCCGGTAGAAGAGGAGCTCCCACACGGAGACGGGCTGGCCCCGCGGGAGGCCCGCGCCCAGCGTCACGCGGGTGTCGCGCAGGGCGGCGCGCAGCTCCTCGCCCAGCTGGTGGAGGGCGGAGCCCCGGCCGGCCAGCTGCAGCATGTAGAGCCCCGTGTCGGGGTCGCGCACGCAGCGCCGCAGCAGCTGCACGTACGTGAGGTTCTCGTGCGTGTTGGGGTCGAAGAAGCCCTTGGTGTCGTCGCTGGGGTCCTCCAGCACGCGGTTCATCTCCTCGTCGAAGTAGCCGCGCTGGTAGGCCACGTCCACGGGCACGCGGTGGCTGTGCACGGGGTCGATGACGCCGCCCGTGGCGATCTGGGCCTCCAGCAGGCGGATGCCGTGCTCGCGCACGATGAGGTCCTTCTTCATGGCCTGGAAGAGGGAGATCTGCTGCCCGGTGTAGGGGTCGGTGTAGCCGGTGACCGCGCGCTCGGCCGACAGCAGCTTCTCCTGGAGCTCGCCGCCCACCACGCCCGCGGCCACCGCCTCCTCCACGGACAGCTTCTGGTTGCGCACGGGGTCGATGACGAAGCCCGTGGCCGCCTGCGCCTCCAGCAGCACCAGGGCCGTGCCCGGCCGCAGGACGCCCTTCCACATGGCCTGGTAGATGCTCATCTTCTCCTGGCGCCCGGGCTCGTCCTTGGCGGGGACCAGCACGCCCGCGATGCACCCGGTGCCCTCCAGGTAGCGCCTCACCACCTCGTTCTTTGTGACAGCATCCACAGAGGCCTGCCCGGCCTCCAAGGCTTGCAGCGTCTCCCTGCTTATGATGGATGAAGTCAGCAGCTCAGAAGCCGTGATCTGTTTCCTGATTCCTCTGAACCATAGCGGCTTATTGTTCTTTTCTTTCTCACTGATTATCTCAAAGATCACCTTTACCACCTTTTCTAATGCATGTGCTGTGTCCTGCTTGTATTTTCGTACTAACTCTAGTTTTTTTTCCTCTGTCACGTATTCAGAATTCAGCAATTCCCAGACTGATGGCCTCTGGCCTTTAAACCGCCCCACTATGACTTCCACCCGTTCAGCCTCAAGCGCTCGTCTAGTGGTCTCATCGATAAACTGGGATTCCTGTTCATCCTTGAGCACTGGGAACAGAGCCCAGCCGGTCTTCTCATCTCGGTGGCTCCTCTCCTGCAGTTCCTGGTAAGTCACCTTCTCCTGAGTGTTGGGATCCACAAACCGTTTATTCATACACTTCTGCTCTGCCACCAGTGGGTACGTGTCCTGGTCCAGACAGCCGCGTTTGTAGGCAGTGTCCAGTGGAAGCCGGTGGTGGTGCTGCGGGTCCATGACGCCCCCCGTGGCCACCTGCACCTCAAGCAGTCTGAGCGCCAACTCCCGTTTCACCAGCTTCCTCTGCATTGCCTGGAACAAGGACAAGGTGTGTCCTGTGCCTGGGTCTGTGTATCCCATGGCGGCCTTCTCAGCATTTAGGAGCCTCTCCTGCAGTTCCACACCCACCAGGCCAGCGGCCACAGCGTCATCCACGGAGAGCCTCTGGTGGCTGTGGGGGTCCAGCAGGAATCCCGTGGCTGCCTGAGCCTCCAGCAGGTGGGCTGCAAATCCCGCGGGGATACATCCTTTCCTGCTGGCCTCATAGAAGCTCAGCACCTCGTGGGTGGAGGGCGTGGTCAGCCCTGCGATGCAGCCGCTGCCTTCCAGGTAGACCTTCACGTGCGGCAGGCAGCCGAGATCCTTTCCCTCCGCTCCCTCATTGTGCAGCGCGTCCAGGGTCTTCTTATCGATGATCCCTGAATTAAACAGCTCTGCAGCCGTCACCTCTCCTCCAATGGCTGCCAGCCTGATGCCCTTGTTTTGCTGTTCTGTTTCTTCGACCGTCGTGGTGATGACCTTCAGCAGCTGCTCTAAGCTGACGTTCCCAGCTTTGTACCCCTGGACAAGCTCTTTCTTCCTTTCCTCTGTGAAGTACGGTGAGGACAGCAGGTCCCAGAAGGAGACCACCTGCTGGGCAAACATGCCCACGAGCATTTCAGTAGTTTTTGACTGCAGGGCTTGCCTTGTGGCTTCATCAATGTACACATAGGTTTCTCCTTTCTTTACGATTTGCAGCATGTAGAGCCCTGTCTCAGGGTCCTTTACACAGCGCTCCAGCAGCTGCATGTATGTGAGGTTCTCGTGCGTGTTGGGGTCGAAGAAGCCCTTGGTGTCGTCGCTGGGGTCCTCCAGCACGCGGTTCATCTCCTCGTCGAAGTAGCCGCGCTGGTAGGCCACGTCCACGGGCACGCGGTGGCTGTGCACAGGGTCGATGATGCCGCCCGTGGCAATCTGGGCCTCTAGCAGGCGGATGCCATGCTCGCGCACGATGAGGTCCTTCTTCATGGCCTGGAAGAGGGAGATCTGCTCCCCAGTGTAGGGGTCGGTGTAGCCCGTGACAGCACGCTCGGCCGACAGCAGCTTCTGGTAGGTTTCCCTGCCAAACATCCCGGCTGCGAATGCCTCCTGCACAGTCAGCTTGCAGTTCTCCACAGGGTCAATGAGGAAGCCGGTGGCCGCCTGTGCCTCCAGCAGCACCAGAGCCGTGCCTGGCCGCAGGACGTTTCTTCTCAGAGCCTCTGAGATGCTCATCTTCTCCTTGGTGTCCTGGATGAGGACCCCGGCAATGAAGCTGCCCCCTTCCAAGTACCGCCGCACGTGGTCCATCTCTGCCACCTCCTGCACGGTCCTCTTCCCTTGACTCAGCTCATCTAGCGTCTTCTTGTCGATCAGCTGGGACCTGAACAGGTCGTTGGCCGACAGCTGCTTCCGGAGACCCCTGAAGGTGGCCTGTGAGGGCTGCCTCTCTGAGGCCTCAACTAGGGTGGTGACTGCAGTGACCACCTGCCGCAGGGCTGTGGCCCTCCCAGACTGGCAGAGTGCTGCCAGCTCCCGCCGCTTTTGGAGCCCTACATACTCTGAATGCAGCAGGTCCCAGAGTGAGATGCTGAGCCCTCTGAACCTCCCTGCCCCAACCGGCACCTTCATGGCCCTCAGGGCCACTGCTGTGTGGTCATCTACCTCTAGCGCCATGTCCTGGGGGAGTGGCAGCAGCCACAAGCCAGTGTCGGCATCTAGGACACAGTGCTCCTTGAGCTGTCCGTAGGTCACCTTGTCCCGTGTGCCTGGGTCGAAGAAGAACTTGCTGTCCTCATCCGTTGAGGTCAGCATACTGCTTGTCTGCTCATCCAGGAGGCCGAGCCTGCAGGCTGCCACCTGGGGCAGGTGCACCCCGTGGACGGGGTCCACCACACCCCCTGTGGCCAGCTGCGCCTGCAGGAGTGGGAGGCCCTCGCTCCGAGGCACGAGCCCTTTCTCCACTGCCTGCCACAGTGAGAGGGAGCCTCCCGAGCAGGGGTCCATGTACCCAGTCACTGCCTTCTCAACCTGCTGGAGCTGCTCACTCAATGCCCCAGCCACCAGGCCAGCCTTGACCGCCTCCTCCACCGATAGTCTCTGGTTGGTCAAAGGATCCACAAGAGAGCCAGACACCACCTGGGCCTCCAGTAGTCTCTGCCCCAGGCCGGCGGGCAGGAGGCCATCCCTCACAGCCTGGGAGATGCTCACCTTGGCCCCTGAGGGCTGCAGCAGCACCCCAGCCACACAGCCCGTGCCCCAGAGGCAGGCCCGCACCGTCGGCTGCTCAGCGACCTCAGCAGGTGACTGCATGCCCTGTGCCAGTGCCTCCAGGGTCTCCCGAGTGATGATGCCGGCGTCCAGCAGCCAGACGGCAGGCACCCCGCCACGGGGGCCAGGCAGCGTGACATGGGCCCTCGCCAGGAGCTCTGCCTCCTGCACCTGCCTCTGCACGGCCGCCTGCAGCTGCTGTGTCGTGGTCCTCCCCTCCCTAAAGTCCTCCAGGAAGCCCCTCCGCTGCTCCTCAGTGAAGTGGCAGGACTCCAGCAGCTCCCAGAGGGACGTGCCGTCTTCAGCCCCAGGCATGGCCTTCAGGGTCTTCCGCACCTGCTCATCCGTGGGAACCATAGGGGCACTTTCCGGCAGGGGCAAAAAGTGAAGGCCAGAGGCCTCGTCCCTTACACACTGCTCCAGAAGCTGGGCATAGCTGGTGTGTCCCCTGCCGTCATGCGTGGGGAAGGTCTTGGAGTCGGACAAGGCCAACATCACCTCCTGGTCAATGTAGCCACGCTGCAAGGCCACGAGCATGGGGAGGTGGTGGTGGCTGGTGGGGTCAATGATCCCGCCCGTGGCCACCTGGGCCTCCAGGAGGCGGATGGCCTGCTCCGCAGGGACAAGGCCCTTCTTCATGGCCTGGAATAGGGACAGCAGCTTTCCAGAGAAGGGGTCCGGGAAGCCCGTGACAGCGCACTCAGCCCAGGCCAGCCTGCTGTAGAGCTCCGGCCCCACAAGCCCCCGGCGCACAGCCTCATCCGAGGACATGGGCTCCGGACCGTGGGGGTCGGTCACGCCCCCCGTGGCTGCCTGGGCCTCCAGCAGGGCCAGGGCCACTCCTGGCCCCAGCAGCTTCTGCTTCATGGCCTGGTAGAGGCTGAGCCGCCGGGTAGAGGGCTGCAGGAGCACGCCACCCACAGCACCTGAGCCGCACAGGAACTTGCTGACGCTCTCTGTGCAGAGCAGGGCCTCAGGGCTGAGCGTCCCCGCCAGCACGCGGCCCAGGACCTCCTGGTCGATGACACCAGCCTCCCGGAGCTGGCAGGCAGTCACCCGGCCCCGCACTGTGGGGAGGGCGACATCTGCCTGGCTCTCCACCTCCCTCTCCAGAAGCTTCGAGACCTCCTCCAGGGACACCTGGTGCCGTCGGAAGCTCTGCAGCAGCCACCGCCGGCGTGCCTCGCTGATGTACTCCGAGTTGACCAACTCCCAAGCGGACACCCTCCGTCCCCGGAACCGCCCGTGCTGCACCAACAGCAGCAGGCTCTGGAAGGCCTGCCGGGTGGCCTCATCCGCCAGCAGGGTCTGTGCGCTTTTAAGTGGCAACAGATAGAGCCCCGTGTTGGGGTCATGCACGCAGCGCTCCAGCAGCTGCATGTACGTGAGGTTCTCGTGCGTGTTGGGGTCGAAGAAGCCCTTGGTGTCGTCGCTGGGGTCCTCCAGCACGCGGTTCATCTCCTCGTCGAAGTAGCCGCGCTGGTAGGCCACCTCCACGGGCACGCGGTGGCTGTGCACGGGGTCGATGACGCCGCCCGTGGCGATCTGGGCCTCCAGCAGGCGGATGCCATGCTCGCGCACGATGAGGTCCTTCTTCATGGCCTGGAAGAGGGAGATCTGCTGCCCAGTATAAGGGTCGGTGTAGCCAGTGACAGCGCGCTCGGCCGACAGCAGCTTGGCAAACATCTCAGGCCCGATGACACCAGCCCTCAGCGCCTCCTCCACCGAGTATCTCCTGTTTTCTTTGGGATCAACGATGAAGCCAGTGGCTGCCTGTGCCTCTAGGAGGATGAGTGCCGTGCCCGGCCTGAGAAGCCCCTTCCTGTAAGCCTCGTGGATGCTGAGGGGCTCCTGGGACCCAGGCAGCAGCAAGCCAGCGATGCAGCCAGTGCCTTGCAAGTACCTCTGCACTGAGTCCAGGCTGGCCACGTCCTGGGCCGTGGTCTGGCCATGTTCCAGCTGCTCATAAACATCCTGGCCGATGATCTCCGCTCTCAGCAGCTCTCCCGGAGTCACGGGGACCCTGAGCCCAGCAAAGGTGGTTCTGGCAGTGGCTGCAGCCTGCTCATGGGTGGCCCTCAGCGCAGCCGCCAGCTCCTCCACTGAGAGGGCCCCGTGCTTGTGCTGCTGGGTCAGCGTCACCCTCTGCTCCACAGGTACCACCTCGGAGAAGAGCAGCTCCCAGAGCGACGTGGGCCGGCCCTGGAACCTGCCTACAGAGACGGTGGCCGTGACAGCACTCAAGACCTGCCGGGTGCTGTGCTCAATGAACAGGGGTCCCTGGGACTCCTCCCCAGGGCTCCCCGCTGAGATGGGCAGGAACGCCAGTCCCGTCTCCAGGTCAGTGACGCAGCGGGCCAGCAGCTGCCCATAGCTGAGGCTCTCATGCGTGCTGGGATCCAAGAAGCCAGCAGCCCTCAAGAGGTGCTGCTGAGTCTCTTCATCCAGGCAGCCGAGGCGCAGGGCAGCCTCCATGGGCAGCCGGAGCCGGCGGGCAGGACACACTAGCCCGCCCGTGGCCAGCTGGGCGTCCAGGAGCCTGAGTGCCAGAGGCTGGTCCACCAACTCCTTCTTCATGGCCTGGAAAAGGGGAACGCGGGTGCCACTGAAGGGGTCGTGGTAGCCCGTCACTGCCTTCTCTGCCACCTGGAGCTGCCTGTGGAGCTCAGGGGTGACCAGGCCTGCCCGAACCGCCTCATCCACCCGCAGCTGCCGGCCAGTGGCTGGGTCCACCAGCGTGCAGGTGGCAGCCTGAGCCTCCAGGAGCAGAAGCACAGCACCTGTGGGAAGCAGGTGCTCGGCCACAGCCTGGAAGAAGCTCTTCTTGTGCCCTGCAGGCAGCAGGACAACCCCAGCCACACCACCAGTGCCCTGCAGGTAACGCTGCACGTCAGCACGGGCACCCACATCTGGCACCGCCAGCCGGCCCTCCCGCAGGCCTTGGGCTGTCTCCTCGTCCAAGATCCCCACCTCCAGCAGCTCAGCCAAGCTCACAGCCCCACCCAGGGTATGGAACGTGACCTTGAGGGGCAGTAGGGCCAGCCCTGTGCTGGGCGCCTGCACACACCTGCCCAGCAACTCCCGGTAGAGCAGCTGCTCCAGTGTGTTGGGGTCCAGGAAGCCCAGGGCGCTTGAGCCAGGCCCCAGCTCCGACAGCCCATGCCACGTCTCCTGGTCCAGGAGGCCCTGCTGGCAGGCCAGCTCGGGGGCCACACGCACCCCCCGGATGGGGTCCACCAGTCCCCCAGTGGCCAGCTGGGCCTCCAGCCAGTTCCACCCCAGCGCCTTGTCTACCACCTCCTTCCTAATGGCCTGGAAGAGGGCCAGCTTCTCGCCCCCATAGGGATCAGGGTACCCAGTGGCCGCACGCTCGGCAGCCAGTAGCTTCTCCTTGAGCTCCAAGCCCACCAGGCCCTGCTGCAGGGCCTCAGACACGGGGAGCAGCTGGCCCTGCGTGGGGTCCACCAGGCCCCCTGTGGCTGCCTGGGCCTCCAGCAGAGCCAGCCCAAGCCCGGAGGGCAGGAGACCCTGCTTCATGGCAGCATAGAGACCCTGGGCCCGGCCCGATGCCTCCACCCACACCCCGGCGATGCTCCTGGCCTGGGGCACAGATGGGGTGCCAGCTCCCAGCACGGCTTTCACGGTCTTAGAGACAGCAGCCGGCCTGGTGCCACCGATGACTTGGAGGTCACGAGGAGGAGAGGCGTGGCCGTTCATCTTGCAGAACTCAGCGAGGACCACTTCTGCTCCCTGCGGGGTGGAAAGCTTCTGTTAGGGGCCCTGCAAAGGCCCAGGCAGGTGGGAGGTCCACCCCGCACCCTGGACCCACCTCTAGTGCCACCAGCCCTCCTGAGGAAGGAAGGGCAGCCTCCAACTTCAGCCCCTCCTCTCACCCTTGGGTCCCAGGTGGGGCCACAGGAGCACTGGGACCCCAGCACAGCCTGCGGGTGTCGCGGGATCCGCCTTGTCCTACAGGCCATCTTCTGGCCACACCCTCGTCCCACTCCTCTGGGTGTCCCAGTGCAGGGGCTTGGCCTCCCGGCCCCCTTGGCCTCCAGACTCCTCCCGTCTCCTTCAGGGCCCGCCCCTGCCCCATCACCCCTTGAGCAGATTCCTGCCGGTGCTCTTCCCCGCTCCCTGCCCAGCGATCCCTCCAGTCTCCCCAACTTGACCCCCTGCTGCTCAGGCCTCTGCTTCCTCCTGGCTCCCCACTGGGCTTCCCAGCCAGATCCCCATCCTCTGACCTGCCCTGGTATCCCGCCTCAGCCTGCCAGCGTCCCCTGGCCCATGGCCACTCTGTGCCCACGCCTGGCCTCGGCAGCCCAGGAGGACCCAGAGCTCACGCTGGGGTGCTGGTGCCACGGGTGGGGCCAGGCTCGGGTCTCCTGGCCCTGCTGGTCCCTGGTTGCTGCTCAGCACCCTGCACCTCCATGGCCGTCCCCCTCAGCCAACATCTGTGGCCCCGGTCCCCTGAGCGGCGGTGACCAGTGCTGACCCTTCTGCTCCACCACAACCATACACCTCCCTCCTCCACCCCTTGGCCGGTCACCTCTCCCCAGCAGGCACGTCTAAGACCTAACCAAGACCTAGCCCCCAGCACCTGCAACTGTGACCTTATTTAGAAACAGGATCTTTGCAGATGTGATGACGTTATAGGTTAGGGTACAGTCACACTGGTGCAGGGAGGCCTTATCCCAACATGACAGTGTCCTCATGGGAGACAAATGTGGGGAGGATGCCCCGTGAGGGAGGGAGATGGGACACGCAGCTTCAGGCCCCAGAAACAGCAAATGCTGACGTGCGGATCCCAGACCCTGGCACCCTGACTGTGGGAGAGTAATTCTGTGCTTCGAAGCCGCCCAGACGCCCGGGGGCCAGTCCACACCCACGTTCCAAAGAACCACACCCTCAGTCCTGGGCCCGGTTACACCCATCCTCACCTCCTGACCAACTGCCCAGAGCCCCTCACACCCTGGCCCACTCTGCAGGTGAGCTCACTCAGGTGACCTCAGCTCCAGCCACCACACCGAACAGATGCATTTCAGATTCAACCTACCTGACCTCTGGGTCACCGGGCATGGGGCCCCTCCTCTCTGGTGACATTTCCCCATTCACCCTGACCACAGCCGAAGCCCAGACCCTCCAGCACCTCCTAAACACTGTGCCTAGTGGACTCAAAGGAGGCTGAAGCTCTGCGGTGCCCCAGAGCCACTGCCTGGGAGCAGCTCCCCCACCCCAGCCCTGCAGAGCTTGCACCCTAAGCTCTGCTCAGCCCCTCACGCCCCACAGCTGGGCCCACCCCAGGGCAAAAGCCTGTTCCCTCCTTCCCCACCTAGATGTGGGGCCCAGCGCCCAGTGGCGCAGCAGCTGGTCTGCTGCCCTGAGTCTGAGTTCATGCTGGGACTGGGCAGACATGGAGGCCTGGCCTGGATCTTTGCTCCCTCGGCCGCTGCCACTGGCCAGTGTCCAAGAAGCACTGCCGCGGTCCAGCTCTCCCAAGGTGAGCAGGCCATGGAGGGCAGGTGCTCGGGGCATAGTATCAGGCCCTTGAGAAGATGGGACAAAGGCATCCAGTGAGGGGAGAGGAGGGTGGTTAAGATCCAGGCTTTGGGAAAGGTTACTAAAGGCTTTGAGTGACTGGGAGAGGCCTGGGTCTCCACAGGCAGGGCCGGCTGAGGGGGCTCCATGGTGAGGGGCTCTGAAGGCTCCGAGCTGCCCCAGCTCACAGGTGGGGTGCCACGCAGGCCCAGGAACCAGAGATGTGCAAGAAGGGTGACCCTCCCAGCCGGGGAGCGGACCTCGCCACGGGAGGAGGGACTGTAAGGTGGGGATGGGCCCCAGTGCTGCAGGGGGCTCCTCCCGGCCCGTCCGGCAGCAAAGGCTGCAGCCAGAGAGAAGAGACTCAGGGCCAAGGGTGAGGGCGGGCGAGGGGAGCAGGACTGGGTCACCGAGAGGAGACCGTGGGCCCCACGCCCCTGGCCCGACCCACAGTGGCAGCAGGGGCCGGGATCGGTCCTCCGTCTCCTACACGGCTCCCCAGGACGAGGAGTATGGCGCCTGGGCAGTGGGGTTCAGGACCTGGTGTGACCGCAGTGCCCTCATCTCCTTCCAGCACCCTGGGCCAGCCTGTCCCCCTGTCCCCAGCCTCCTTGCCTTCCACCCCAGGAGGCCCCCAAGGCCGATCCCTGAGCCTGCCACTCGCTGCCGGGATCCCTGCTGCCCGCCCGCCCAGGGTCCAGCCCGCTCCCCCCATACCATGTGCCTTGCTCCGGGGCTGGCTTCAGACAGTGTGGGCTAGCCAGAGGGGCCCGGGAAACAGGGCCACAGGCAGCCAGAGCCATGCCTGTCAGCTGCTGTCCGGCAGGGACCAGGGTGGGAGGGAAGGGGGCACCTCACCACTGGCAAACCAGGGAGGGTTTCTGGGCCACAGGGTCAGCGGCCACCGGGTGGGCCCTGTGGGCGGTGCTGTCGGGGAGCGGCCAGAAAGGAGGCCCAGAGGAGCAAGAGGACCTCAGAGCACAGAGGCGGCTCTGAGAGGGAGAGGGCTGTGGCCTACTGGCCATGGGGCCAGTCAGGGGCGGCCGGATAACTGCAGCTGGGCCGAGGCCTGCTTGGCCATCAGTGACCCTGGGGCTGGTTTGAGCCCCCGGACCCCATATCAGGCAGGACGTGAGGAGTGGCCTGGGAGTGGGGGCCTGGAGTCTGAAGTGGGGACCTCGTGGAAGCAGCTAGACAGAGGGGTCCGGAGCTCAAGAGAGACAGATCTGGGTGCATGAGGCGTGTCCGGGGCCTCGGGAGTGGGGGACCTGGGCAGACCAGTCTCAGGTGTCCTGGGAAGTGGTGGCAGAAGGCGTAGGTGTTCTTGCAGCTGGGTGAGGGGCCGACAGAGTCCCAGCACTGGAGCAGGAATCTGAGAGAGGGACCCCTTCTGGGGCTTCCTGGGTGCAGGCCCCCTTCAGGGGACCCCAGGGGACAAGAAGTAGGAGGACAATTCCTGAGGAGAGTGGGGCAGCGCCCTCCCCCCAGGGCAGAACACCAGTCTGGGCTGGGGTCGCAGATGGGCTCGCTGGCTGTCCTCCTGAACCTGGTAAGGTTTAGTTGCTCAGTCACGTCTGACTCTTTTGTGACCACATGGACTGTAGCCCACCAGGCTCCTCTGTCCATGGGATTCTCCAGGCAAGAGTACTGGAGTGGGTTGCCACTTCCTTCTCCAGAACCTAATAAGAAGAGAACCAAATGGCCAGGTGCCCTGGGCTGGCACAGGGAGGCAGTGACCTTGGCCTTTGGCCCGCACCAGGCAGCAGAGTGCTGGGTACAGGGAGCAGAGATCAGGGGCCAGACAGAAGCCTGGCTGGGAGGCGGGAGGCTGCCGCACAGCCCCTCCCGCCCCCGCCTCCAGAGGGCCAGGGGCTGGCGCCACGCAGGGGTCCCTGTGGCCACCCTCGCCAGCGGCAGGGAGCTCCCTCCAAGGGTAAGTGCTGGCTTCCCTGACCCAGCACCGGGCCAGAAGCCCGTCCACCCTGTCAGTTTGTCAACCCGACTGCCGAGCGCCCTGGGCCCTTGGACTGGCTCCAGCAGCAAACGCCCCCCGCCCTGCAAGGCAGGGGCCGGGCAGGAGGAACCGGACCTGCAGGGCCCCACCCAGGCGCGCAACCGTCCGCCCGGAAACCGCGGGGCAGGCGAGACCCCTGCCCGGCAGGCCACGTCTCCCACGCCCAGGCGGGGAACCTCAGCGTTCCCACCTGCGCAGGGGCGGGGAGCTGGGGGCCGACGGGCGGGACCCCGCCCGGGACCCCGCCCCCCGCCCTTCGCCCACCATGGCTAGTTGGGAGGGAGCCGGGCCTCAGCGCCCTGCTCTCCCGGACCCTGAACTCCCGGCTACCCCCGGGTGCGTCGCGCCCCCACCCCAGCCCCTGCAGGCCGGGGCGAGACCCCCCCAGGAGTGTGAGTGCGGCCCCACCTGCCCAGACGGCGCCGCAGCGCTCCAATCGCAGTCCCTCAGCTCGCCGCGGTGCCCGCGCCGGGCGCCTCCCGCTTTAAACCCGCGCAGGCCCCGCCCCCGGCGGCCCCGCCCTGGTTTGGGGGAGGCTGGGGGCATGCGGGGCTGCCCTCCGGCGGGGGCGTCCTTAGGGCGTGACGCGGGCCTGGAGTCCCGCGCGGGGCTGGCCGACGCCCCCACGGGCGCCGCCGCCCGCCGCGGCCTGAGGGCACCCTCGGTGGGGAGGGGGCGACTGCCGCGGAGCCCTTTTCGACCCCTCCCCTGGAGTCACGGCGAAGGAACGCTGCGGCTGCAGCGAGCAGGGTGCGCCGCCCAGACGACCTTTGCATGGCGTTTGCAAGGGAAATGCGGCCCCGCCGGCCGTGCGGGCGGTTTCGCTTCACAAATGTGACTTCGTTGCCCGCGGCGGGCCATGCGGCCAGCGCCCTCCGGTCCGCGTCCTCCTGCGCGCCAGGTCCTGCGCCCCGCCCTGGGGCCCGCCTCCTGCGCCGCTGCGGAGAACCCCGACGGCACCAGGGGGTCTGCCTCGGTGACTGAGTGGCCTCCCCGCCTCGACCAAGGAAGAGATGAGGTCTGTGTGGCCAGTGGGTTTCCAGTCTGTTCGGAAGGGATGGCCAGGCCTTGCCCTGTGGGTCCAGCCCCCAGCCTGGGCTTGGAGCAGGTGCCCCCTGTCCCAGCACCCACCCCTGGGGCAGGGGCTCCGGGAGGTGCCAAGGATGGAGGCCCAGAACCTGGTGGGCATAACTCCCAGGACAGGAACCAGTCATGGAGCTTGTGGCCGGTTCTCCCCTTTGCTGCCCAGAGGTCCCCGATGGATGGAGTGGAGCAAAGCCCCGTGGCCTGTCCTCCTGTTCCCAGTCCCGTCCTCAAAGACGTGTCAGGCCAGCTGCCTTCACATCCGGGCCTGCTCGCTGGACTCCAGGACCCTGTCCACGATGTCCTCTGGGAAGTGAGCCCAAGCTGGCCTGTGGCCGGACCTTCCTGGGGCCCACCATCGCAGGCCACTTTCCTGCCAGGCCAGGAAGGCCCGGAGTGGGCCAGCTCCTCGCTGTGGGCAGGAGGGGAGGCTGCCCGGCTTGGGTCTCCTCCTGTGCCCCAGGGGCAGAGTGTGGGGGCAGCTGCATGTGGTCACCCCGCCAAGCCTCGCCCGCCGGTCCTTGTTCCTCTGGCTTCTCTCCCCGTGGGGGCACCCAGCTCACATCTTCCCGGGACCCTCCTTTGGGCAGGCCCAGGTCCCTGTCCTGCTCCCCAAGCCTTCGGGCTGCCTCTGATCAGGGCCCCTTAGAGCCAGTGCCTTCCATGGAGCTGTGGTCCAGGGTTTAAGCCCCATAGCCCCCAGACCTAGTCTTGCCAACACAGCAGGGAGGGGCCTCAGGGAACTGAGGTGGGGTGGGGTGGGAGTGTCGGGAGGCCAAGGAGGTGGCCGCGGGCTCAATCCCGTCCCGTCCCCGGCACCTGGAGCCTCTTGAGCGGTGTGCCCAGCCCCACAGCCACCACCCCTGCCCAGAGCAGCTGTAGGTCAGAGGGCATGGATCATGGAGGGGGTCTGAGGATACTCAAGGGTCCCCACACTGCACTGACCCCAGTCTACTCTGGAAGGTCGCTGCGAGGACCACAGTGCTGGCCTCGGATCCCCTCTGGCACCTCCCTGAAGTGTGCAGCTCCCATGGGGAGCCTTGTTGTCAGAGAAGTCACATGACCTACCGGCCTCTGAGATGCCCACTGGCCCGTCCCCCTGGTACCTGCCACATCCGGGCCCCGCTCCTGTGCCGAACGCTGGCCCCTCATCAGCAAGGGGTCATGACACGGGCTGGGCCAGGTGGCAGCACTGTGCCCGGTGCTCAGCACGGGGAAGGAAAGGCCAGCAGGGGTCACCCCTATTATGGGTCGCATTGTGTCCCCCTGAATTCATATATTGAAGTCCTAATCCTGAGACCCCCCATACTTGGAAATACCGACACTGCAGATGAGGTTAGTTAGATGAGGTGTGCTGGAGTCGGATGAGCCCTGACTAGGGTCCCTGTAGGAGCACAGATTAGGACACACATATGCGCACACACACACGTATTACATACACACATACACGCACACGCATGCTCACACAGAGGTGATGTGAACACACAAGACAAGACACTCTGGAAATGGAGCAGAGCCTGGAGCAGACTTGCACTCACAGCCTTGAGGCTCTGCCCTGGTCCTGGCCTCCAGAGCTGGGAGATTCTCTGTTTAAGCCACCGGCCAGTGAAGCTGCGTCCTGGCTGCCGGTGCAAAGAGAGACTGTCCGCGGTCTGAGAACTCAGTCAGGTAGAGCAAGTGAAGAAAGGGCTCTGGGATTCCAGGGCAGGAGGAAAACCTGAAGCTACCGCAGGCAAGCCTTAGCTTCTCCCCTCTTCAGTATCTGGCGGGGGAGGAAGGCAGAGCCAGGGCGGAACCCACTCCAGACGCCCGGGCTGGGCTGTGAGGTTGCGTTAGCATAGGAGAGACACCCAACTAACACATGAGAGCTACTGCCAAGTCCCTTGGTTGTGTTCGATTCTTTGTGACCCCATGGACTCCAGCCTGCCAGGCTCCTCTATCCATGGGATTCTCCAAGCAAGAATACTGCTGTGAGTAGCCATGCCCTCCTCCAGATCTTCCCGACCCAGGGATTGAACCCACATCTCCTGCCTCTTATGTCTCATGTATCTGCAGGTGGGTTTTTGTTTTAACCACTATCCCCCCACTCCCCGGGGAAGCCCAGATGTCTTTATATTTTGCTCCACATGTGTTTTTTTCTCTGTAATAACTGCATACACAGAAGTCATAAATAGCAACACTGTGGTTTGCATCAGGAGCTCTGCTAGACAGAAGAGGGACGCTGTGCCCAGATTGCTAGGGCCTCTCTGTACACCGCCCCTCCCCATGCAGTTCAGAGGTTGGACAGTGCTGTCCCCAGAGGCACTGTCCTTGGCTGGCCAGACGCACCCAGGGATGGCCTGCCTGTGCCCCTGGCCAGGACCCCACTGGGAGAGCAGGGAAGGCTTGTCACAGGGACTTGGGGCTGCTCGGCGGGTGGGAACCCCATCTGGACATGGCCACAGAAACCTCTGCAGTCAATCTGCAGCTGGCTTTCCTGTCCAGCTGCATCTCTTCACAGCAAGCCTCCTCCAGACAGGCCTCCTCCCCGGCAGACGGCGCCCCAGCCTGGCGGGAGCCCCCAAGTTGTCCAGCTTCCCTAGGGTTGCCTTCTCCTCCTGTAGGACGCCGTGGCCAGCCCCCATCCTCCCAGCCCCTGAGGCCCCTGCAAAGCTTGGGCCCCACGGACCTCAGGTCACAGCCCTCCTCACTGACCGCCAGCTCCACTGGCCAGAGCCGCCTCATGTGGCCTTGGGCGTGGGGCCCTGCTCCCGAGCCTCTCTGACCAGCAGCCCCCAGAGGTGCCACCTCTGCCTGGAACACAGCCGGGAAGAGGCAGGACCACCCTGACAAACAGGCTTGGGCACACACCCTGCCCTCCCCGGGCACCTGGGCACCCACCCCACTCCTAGCCCGCCTCCAGGGCCCTCGTCAAGCCATCTGCCCTGGCCACAGTCCCTTCGCCCAAGCCTTGTGAACACATGCCCACCAAGTCCTGTGCCCCCCATCCCGCCCACCCTGGCGGGCACCGCAGAGCCCTCAGGCCCCAGCTGCCCCCCGCCCCCCCCGCACGGCTCAGCCAGGAGCCTCTCTTCTGGTTAGCAGCAGTGGGGCATGCGCCGAAGGCCTCCCTGAGACTCCGGGCCACTGGGATGAACCCCTACCTGGGGACTGAGAGGGCGGTCCCCCCACCCATGCCCCTGCAGCCTCCCCCGGCCTCCTTCCGCAGGCTCAGAGGCTCCTGCAGCCTCACCTCCACCTGCAGTGCCCGCTCCCCACCTGCCACCCGGGTCTGCAGGCCATTGCTGTGGGCCAGGGCTCAGCCCAAGTCTCAGGAGGCCTGGGGGTCCCACAGTACTCCCCTCCCCTGCCCAGCCCACAGACCTGAACCTCCTGCTCCCCCAGCCAGGTGCTCGGGTGCCAGGGGTCCCTGTGAAGCCTGCAGCTCTCCCCACTGTTCAGCCGGCTGCGGGCAGCATCCAGGGGCCCGGGAACGCCAGGGGTGGGAATGCATTTTGTCCCAGCTCTGGGCGGCGGGGATATGGGTGACCTTTACCCTACCAGGGCCACCACCCCTGCACCACAGCCCACCCCACAGACTCTATCCCCTCCAAGGCCTGGGGCCTCCACCAGGCCCAAGAGACCCCTGGTGGAAGCAGGGCTCTTCACCCTTCCAGGCGGCCCAGGCTTAAGGGGGGGTTTCACAGGGACGTGGCCTGCAGGAGGGGTACTGAGGGTGGCTCTGCTGTGGCGAGGCTGGAGGCCCACAACAGGGTGGAGCCCTGAGGCTCACCCCACCCTCTCACCACCCCTGCACGGGAGGCCAGTGACCAGATCACACCTGAGGGCCCCTCAGGGGTTACTGCCGGCAGCTTCCGTGGCCCCACGGCCCCAAGTGTACCTGCCCCATCTGCCCTCCGGCCCAGCGGGGCCAGCAGTGGTCCCAGCTGTCCTGCCAGCCACCAGTTGCCTGGGAAATGGGAGGCAGACCTCAGCCATGGGGGGGCGGGGGCCGGGAAAGGGGCTGCACCCCACCCCCCTTGGTCACCTGCACAGTGGAGGGGGCGGGGGACTGTCACTACCCACCCAGGCCTCGTCCTGCCTCCCGGCACTGCTGTGGGGTAAGGGGGGCTGCTGCTGGAGATGGTGCCAAGCCTGCCCTGGGGGAACAGGGGAGAGCAGGGCACGTGCTTCGGGGAGCCCCCCTCCTGTCGGATCAGCGAGCCACCCCTGCATTCTCCCCCCTGACACCCGCAGAGGCCCCTCCTGCCCCAGACCCTGGACCCTGGGCGGCGTCTCCCTCCCACCTCACGGCCCCCCCTCTGCCTCCGGTCCCCCACCCTCAGGGCCTGGACCCCGCCCCCCATGGCTCCCCACACCCCACACTGATGGCTCTTGCTTCCAGGAACCACACACCTTGGCCACACCTGGACTGGGGGCAGGAGCCCCGCCTCCGGCCTAGAAACCCTGCATGGGGTGATGCCCGGCAGAGGGGCCCGGGGTCCTGCGGGCTCACAGTTTTCTAACCTGCATTGCCATGGGTGGTCTGGTGGGCACCGCATTCCTTCATTCACCTGCTGATCCTTCTCCCCAACACTGGCCTCTACTAAGGGGTGGGCGCTGTGTCCAGCAGACACACCAGGACTTTCCCATGTCCACGCCATGCTGGGCTGCAATCTCCCAAGAATACCCTGCCTGGGGAGGAGGTGCCAGAGGTCAGGTCTGCCAAGGAGGGGACCCAGGCTTCAGGGGTGCAGTCAGGCCCTGCCTGTGACCCCCGGCCTGCTTCTGCCCAGGCCTGTTTTTTCCACGGGGTTTGTGCTGCTGTTGCCCTGGGAACTTTCCATCAGAGAATGTTGGGTGGGGTGGGCAGGCAGGCCGGGGCAGGCTGACGGATGCACCATGAGCGGACCAGCGCCAGGCGTCTCCCGGGAGGGGCTCGTCCACCCTACTCTCAGCACAGCCCACCCTCCAGGCCCTGGCCACATGACAGCCTTGGGGGCTGGAAGGGTGTTCCCACCTGCCCTGTAGCCGGCAGGGTGTCCTCGCAGGGCCCAAGGGTCCCCAGCTGCCCACCTGATCTCTAGATCTCACTCCGTTCGCCTCACCCTTCCCCAGGCCTCCACAAGGAGTGGGTGAGCGTCCGGGTCCAGATGCGTCTCCCGTCAGCCTCTAGTCCAGCTGGCTGGGGGCCCATGTCAGAGTCGGGAGGCTGGGGGCCCAGGAAGACCTTGGACCAGATTTGGGGAAACCTCTAGCCTTTCCCACGGGGCACCTAGGGCTGAGGTCCTGGTCTGACACACGCTCCTGCGGGCCAGGTCAGCAGCCGCTGCCCAGTGGCCTGAGACGGCCTCACCCTGCCTCCGTGGTGCACCCTGAGGCTCCCATCACGCGGCAGCCGGGCGATGTGGGCGGTCGGGACAGGCAGAGGCCCCGGCCCGGCTGCCCCCACAGCAGGCATCCTCCCGGCCGACTCGGCTTGCTGGAGCCTCGGCCACGTGTGCCAGCTGTCTGTCCAACCCGGGGCTCCTTCTCAGTGCCATGACTGAGCCTTTGCCCCCCTCCACCACACACACATACTTTGCAAATGCTGGGGCCCCTGCCCACCCAACCCAGCACCCCAGAGAGGGGTGGGGGCCCAGGAGGGGCAGGGAGAGGGCCCTGTGGCCTCACCCAGGCCCCACTCTCCAAGACAGGGCTGAGCCAGAGGGCAGGTGCCGACTGAGCCAGACTCGGCCTTCGGACCAGCCCGCTCACACCAGGCCTCGCGGCGGAGCTCTGGCCATCATCAGGGTGGAGCAAACTGGTGAACACTCTGCGTTGTGTCCCGAGTGGCGATGGGCCCGGGTGGGGCTGGGCTGCCCGAGGTGGGCCTGCTCAGAGCAGTGTGGACAGGCTTCCTTTGGCAGGGTAGCACCCGGGGTGGCTGGGTGCCCGGAGCGGGTGGTAAGTAAGTGTAGACGGCCCAGGAGGGGTGGGAGGGACCCTTGCGTCCACCCGACCTGCACCAAGGGCCGGGGTTCAGGGCACAGGCCACCGTCCCTCCTGTGCCTGAGGCCCTTCCCACCCTGGAGGCTCTGAGCCCCTGCAGGTGGGCTGGGATGGGGGTGCGGGGGCATCCCTTGGGAGACCTGTTTGAGGCAGAGGCCTGTCTGCCACCTTTCTGATTTTCAGGGCACGTACAGTGAAAGAAGAGGCTTCTCCTGGTCAGACACAAAGGTTTACCCTGGAGGAGACAGAGCTAGAGTCCTGGTCTATCACTGTCGAGTGCGTGTCTGTGTCTGTACTAGACAGACCTGACCACGTGGGGGAACCTGAGGCCTGAGAGGGGGCAGCCATGTGCCAGGGGGCCCCCGAGCCCGGAGCGGGTCTGGGCAGAGGTCCTGTAGCCCCTGGAGCAACAGGGCTTGTCTCTGTTGGTCACCAGAAACAGTAAACTGGGGGGCAGTCTCCACTGGGCCAGGGCTGGGCCCCTCTCTCCCCACCTGCTCTCGGGCCCCCCGGCTGCCCCAGAGGGAAGAGCAGGGAGCGGGAAGCTACTTGATTCCTCCCTGGAGCCCGAGTCGCCTGAACATTGAACAGCTTCCAGAAGCTTTGGCCGGCCTCCGGCCTCACTCCCAGGCAGGCCCCTTGAGTCGGTCGGACCCTGTCTACCATTCATCCCCTTGGCCCAGTGTCTCACTGCTTGACCTGTCTGCCCCCTGCTGGGCGGGGCTGATTGCCTGTTTGCCCAGGGAAGTGGCCGGTGCATCTCAGGCCAGGTTGAAAGCCCGTTCCCTATACCAGTTTCTCATCCGTGGACTTTGCTCAGGTGACCATGACACAACACTTCAGAAGGTGTTTTTTGGCAGAAAAGAGGACATGCCAGCCTGTGTGCAGAGTGGCCGGGGCCACAGGCCTTCAGGTGCAGCTCGATCCAGGTGTCAGTCGGCTGCACACGCTCTCTCTATCAGCTTTACTTCCCGCTCTTTGGCTCTATTCTTGGGGTATATGCAGCCCAGGTGGCCGCCTGGGCTCACATCTCAGAGCAAGGGAAAGAAACCCAGTCCTCTCTCTCCTGGAAGCTCCAGAGAGTCACACTGGCTTCACTGACTGTCACTGGCTCACCCACTATTATGAGTTGAATTATGAACTGTGACGTGGGTCCTCCATTTGAAATCATTTCAGCAGGCAGCGCTCTGGACCCCAGGAAATGCCCCCGAGCACTTGGCATTTTCTTGGGATGAAGGGCAGGTCACCTCCTGCCTCCAGCGAGCAGTCTCCCCTCCTGCCTCAGGCCCAGGGGCTCCCGGGACCCCGGGGTCTGGCCGTGCAGGCCCCACAGGAGTCCTGTGTCACAAGGCCAAGGTGGTGGGCAGTGGCCCCCTGCCGGCACCGTCCAGAGGATGGAGGGAGGGTGACGAGAAGCATGTGGGCACATGAGGGGCAGCAGGCGCCTGGCCATGGAGGACGGAGGAGGCGGGGGCATCCGGAGAGCGGGGCAGAGGGCCGCTCGTGGGAGCCTGGTGGAGACTGGCCCCCACGCAGGGCAGCAGGGCGCCCTGGAGGCACATGGACATGCCGGGGGCCTGCCGGCCTCGCTGTCCGATCACGCGAATGTGGATTTGGACTCTCTAGTGGTGTCCTCTGTGCTCCAAAGCCTCAAGAAGCCTCTGAGGTTTCGTAACTGTAGTCGTCTAACCGGTAGGACTTGAGCCACAAAATAGGTGCGCGAGATGTGTAACAGTGTCGGCCTGTGACCTCGTCTGTAACCTTGAGCCCCACCCCCAGACTCGAGACGCGGCACCCCTTCCACGGCTCCGCCCTCGGGGTCCTGTCCATTTCTGGGTCAGCCTCCAGCTCCCAGGTTAGCGCACTCCCATCCCCTACTGGGGGCTGCCCCCTCCCACCTTCTGGCTGGGCATCTGGGCTGCTGACTCGGGATGGACTGGCTCCCCTGGGGCTGCCGAAACAAAGGCCCACAAAGCGGGCTGCTGGAAGTAACGGGGAAGGACCCCCAGTCCTGGAGGCTGGGGCGGGAAGCCGCAGGGTCAGCAGGGCCACCTCTGTTTGGACCCCTGATCCCTTTCTGGCCTCTTCCACTGGCTGGCTCACTGCCCGCCTGCAGGGGTGCCCCTGCAGTCCCAGCCGCTGCATCCTGGGTGTCTGCCCTTCACATGGCCTGTCCATATGGCTCCCTCACCTGCACTTCAGGCAGTTGGATTGCGGCCAACCCTGATGACCTCATCTTAGCTTGATCACATCAACTGCAAAAACCCACTTCCAAATAAGGTCAGATCTGCAGGTACTGGGCTAGGGTTTCAACATACCTTTCTGAGGGTACCACCGCCCAGCAGCAGTCCCTAGAGGCACAGCCAAGGCACAGCTTGGTGTCACAGTCCCTGAAGCAGGTGCTGCCCTTGGGGACGGGGTGGGCCTTGAGCCCGTAGCCCTGGTGCCTGAGCTGCTGTGGCCCCAGCGTGGGGAGCAGGGGTCTGTGCGGGCAGAGGTGGCAGCACCCAGGCCCTCTCTGCCCCGCCCTGCACCCTGGCCACAGAGGCCCCGTCCGCATGCAGTGGGCATCTGGCCCGGCCAGAGCTGCCAGGCAGCCCTGTGACCAGGCTCCACGTGCCGGTGGGCCAGCAGGCGCGCTGTCCAGCCGTTGACCCAACCACCACAAAGAGTTTGGGGTGCCACTCAGAGGACTTGGGTGTTTAGTGGTGACCCAGGCCCCCTGTGCGTGCGCAGCCAGCTCACCCGCCCCCAGGACCAGGCCTGAGCCCTGGGCAGCGAGTGGCCAGCAGACGGAAAGTGGAGGGAGGAGGAGGCTCGGGGCCAGCTGAGGCCTCTCAGGGGCCTTGCTGTTTCTCTGGAAATCACAGCAGCCCCGGTCCAGCTCCAGTCCTGAGTGGGCAGTGGGAGGCCAGCATGTGGGGAGTGAGTGGACCTGAGCCAGCGAGTGGCCTCTTTCCGCGGACCTCACCACGAGGGGTCTTCTAGCCGCTGGGATGCGCCTGGGCCGTGCACACAGACACGCAAGTCCCTGGAGGCGGCAGGGGTTCACCTGCCGGCCCCAGCCCTGGGGAGCCCTGGGCAGGTCTCGCTGCCCCGGAGCGCCCCGCGGGAGGCACCTAGCACCCTGGCCGTCCCTGGGTCGCGCCCTCTGACCCTCTGTCCCGCCCCCGCTGTCTCTCTTGCTTTCTCTTCCTGACTGACGGCTCTCACCCAGATCCCAGGCTGGGACTCTCTTCTTAGAAGCCCAGCCCGGGGCCCAGGTCCCTCCCCACATGGACACACATGTGGACACACACGTGGCAGCCAGTGCGACACAGCCGTTCTCGAGGAAGAACCTGTAGTTTTCATGGTGGTTTGGTCAGAGTCTGTCCCCTCCCTCAGGAGGCTCCATCGCGTCCAGCACTGCCTCCCCAGAACCCACCATGAGCTCCCCGTGTGGAGGAGGGAACCCCCACACCCGCCAGCCCTGCATGGCATCACTCTCAGCTCGTGGACGGGCTTGGGCGTCAGCCTCCCCGGGACCTGGAGGATCCGGTCCCAGACAAGCAAAGGCATGGGCTGGAGCCCCCGCGGCTGTGAGGAGGGCCTGCTGTGCCCTTGCCTGTCCCCTCTGGGGCCACCATGTCTCTTCCCCCAGCTTCACTCCCCCATCTCTACAACTCAGCAACCCTGCCTCCCACCCCGTTATCCTCCCAACAAATTATTTTTTGCTTCCAGGGAGGGTGCAGAAGATGAGCAGTGTGGCCTCGGGGGACACAGGGTGCAGGGCAGCAGGGATCCCTCCCTCCCAAGGGGGTTGCCTGCCTCCCAGGACCCGGGCTGGATCAGCAGCCTCCACCAGTCCTGAGCATGGGGCAGGGACGCTTCAGGCGGTGATGGATCAGACCTCCCTTCCCATTGAGGTCAAAACTAATGAAGAAATGAGACAGGCACGGAGACGTGGGGTCAAGACACCAGCTTCCAGCCACGAAACTGAGGCCATGGCTTCATTCGGTTCCTGCCACCTCCCTGAGCCCCAGCGCGACCTCAGCCCCACCCCTCCCCCACTGTGCTGGACAGGAAGGACACACGTGTGTCCAGGGGCCACCCAGGCTGGTCTCCCCAGCCCCCGTGGGTTGCCCACCCTCTCTCAGGTGGGCTGGCTGGAATGCTGAGTGACCACAGAACGGAGAGCCTACCTCTCGGGGGCTGAATGGGGGTCAGCACGTGGGATTCTGAGACAGTGGGCAGGAGAATGGTGACAGCCCCCAAAGGGACTCACCAAACTCGTGTCTCGTAGGTTCGCCTGTTAGTACAGCAGTTTATACACAGTGAGGGTTTATCCTCTCCCCTTCCCCGGAGGTCAAGCCACGGGGGGCCGTTGGATGCTGGCACACAGCTCCTCAAAGGCCCCAGCTGCCTGTGTGTCTGATCTGTCATTCTTAGCCTTAGCTTCCATCCTCATGGACAGAGAAAAGCTGGACAGGGGCTCCAGCTGTCACATCTACATACCAAGAAGGAAGAAGAGGAAGGCCAAGGGGCAAAAGGCAATCTCTTTTCAGCTGTGTCTCTCCCTGGTGTGAAATGGAATAGCTCCAAGGGCAACTTGGCTGTCCTGAGCAAGGTCACAGGTACACTCAGCTGTGAGCCTCGCTCACATACCTGCGGTCTCCAGCAACAACTTCATTCATGGTTATTCAGTGCCAGGTCTTCCCAGGTGGCACTAGTGGAAAAGAACTTGCCTGCCAATGCAGGAGACATAGGAGATGTGGTTCGATTTCTAGGTCAGGAAGATCCCCTGGAGGAGGGCATGGCAACCCACTCCAGTATTCTTGCCTGGAGAACCCCATGGACAGAGGAGACTGACGGGCTACAGTCTATGAGGCTGCAAAGAGCTTGACACGACTGAATGACTAAGCCTGCACGCAGGCACTGCGTGACACCTGGCTGGCAAGGGCAGGAGGTGTGGGGTGATCCCGACATCATCAGGGCTGATGAAGAGGCCACCGTCTGTCCACACTGCCAAATACCAGGCAGCTGTGGGAAAGGCATGGCGACACAGTGTGGGCTGCAGGACCAGGAGGAGAAGGGCAGAGCAGCTGATGGGCCTGCTTTCTGTGTGGGAAAGGGGCGTTGGTGCTTCCTGGGGCAGACACAATAAACGATCACAGACGGTGGCTGGTGCCTGAAACAACAGAGATCTGTTCTCACGGGTCTGGGGCCAGAGTCCAAAATCAGGGTGGGGGCAGGGGTGTGCCTCTTCCGGAAGCTCTTGTGGGAGAGTCCCTTCCGGCCCGGCCAGCTCTGGGGGCTCCGGACATCTCTCCATGCCGCCTCTTTGCGGTGGGTCTCTGCTGGACCGCCTGCCATTGGATTAAGGCCACAACCGAGAGCGTCCTCATCTCCTCATGCTTGATGCTACATCAAAAAGACCCTTCCCCAGATAAGGCTGGGGTCACAGGCAGGGATTGGCGTGTGGACTCTCCTTCTGGGGGCCAGCGTCACGTGCACTGGCAGGAAGAAACCATCACTTGTATTTGTGCTGGAAAAGCACAAGGGCCGTCAAGGCGCTCTTCTTGCAGGAAGCCCACCAGGTCTGCTGTGGGGAGAGGAGCATGAGCAGAGAAGCCCAGAACAGCTTCTCTTTGGGGTGCATGGGGGTGCTTAGCTCCCTACCTGTGTGCACGTGTCTCCCCCAGGAGCTCATCTGCAGGAGGTAGGCCTGCGCCCCCAATGCCCCTCCTCTCTGGCAGGCGGGGTCTCCATGGCAGTCACAGAGCAGGAGGGGCAGGGCTGGGTGCTGTGCTGGCCTGACATCTTCACGCTCCCTGCTTTCCTCCACCCAGAAATAACAAAATAACTGAAGAGGGTGCGGGGCAGGAGGGGGCTGAGAGCTGGCCCTCAGGGGAGGGGCAGGTATTGAGGAGGAAGTGAACACAGGTATGAACCTGAGAGTGGCCAAGATCAGATAAGTACAACGTGTTCCTTTTAAAAGCAGCAATAGAAAGCTTGGTTTATCCAATGGGAAACAGAAAGAGGAAAAAAAGAAAAACAAGAAGTCCTTGGTGACTCAGTGGCAAGTAGTCCGCCCACCAATGCAGGAGACATGGGTTCAACTCCTTATCCAGTAAGATCTCACATGGCTCAGAGCAACTAAGGCCGTGCACCACAACTACCAGCCTGTGCTCTAGAACCTGGGAGCCAGACTACTAAAGCCGGAGTGCCCTAGAGCCCGTGCTCTGCGGCGGTGAGATCCCACCTCAGTGAGAAGCCCACACATCGCAACTAGAGACTAGCCCCCGCTCACTGCAACCAGAGAGAAGCCGGAGCAGCAACAAAGATCCAACACCAAAAATAAATAATTACTTAAAAAATTTTTAATAAAGCAGAGTAAATAGAATACATGGAATAAGGCGGTAGAAATTAGTCCAAGTGTGGCAGCAAATGGCAACCCACTCCAGTATTCTTGCCTGGAAAACTCCATGGAGAGAGAGAGCCTGGTTGCTGTAGTCCACGGGGTCGCAGAGTCGGACACGGCTGAGTGCACATGGCGGCAGGTGCGTGATGGCGTGGGCTAAACTCACCAACTAGCAGAGACGCTTAGGCTGGGTTTGGAAAAAGACCCAACAAGACCCAACAGCGTGCTCTCAGCAGTGGGCAGCGCTGGGACAGAAGCACGTGAACTGAAGGGAAGCAGTCCTGGCCTCTGACCAGGTCACGAGCAGAGCGGGGCGTTGTGTGTCCCGGTTCGAACACAGCCCCCAGCAGCCCCTCAATCTATAAAGCAACGCAGGGGCAAACAAACCTACCCGCAGCACACCCCGGCAGACACCAGGAGCTCAGAGTCATGGAAAGTGGACAGACAGACAGAAGATGCAGCATAACTGTGGCCTCACCTGCCAGACGCCCAGATGCCATAGGTGCTTGCACCCACAGACGGAGCACACGTGCCTCCTGAGTCCAGAGCAGACGCCTCTGATCCCTGATCCCAAAGGAGGAGGTTTTGGAACATCCCAAACGGTCAGTGGCACCCAGGTGGTCCTCTGACCAAAAAGAAATGAAATTAATTCATGGTCACTCAGCTAATTACCCAACCTCCACCAACAAAATCCCCTGGATCAGGGACGCCCCCACCCCCAGCCCGTGCCTGTCCTCACTGGCCAGATGTCCCCAGCCTGAATGTCAGGTGGGCATGCGCTGCCCCCAGGGACCACCCCACCCAGTAGCCCAAGTGGTCAGTGGTGGCCGGGTCACCCCTTCCCTTCCCAAGCAGCTAGGACCTGGTGCAGCTGGGTCTCCAGCAGGTGGACGCAGTCTTGGGTCTCTTAGGCAGCAGCCGGGCAGCCCACATGCCCACTCCTGGTTGGATGTTCTGTGTTAGAGAAACAAGCTTCAGTCTTATTGAAGCCACTACCCCTTGGTCTCCTTGTAGGATCAGCTCTATGCCCTGCTCTATGCCCTAAGGGGACATATCATCTTGTGAGAAGCTAAACAGGTTACCCAAGAACCCTCAGATTCAAATGGAGATTTCAGAGCACAAAGTGCTGAGAGCACTGATAATGGAAATAGCACATAGATTTTGCAGGGTACAGCTGAAGCAGTCTTTTGAAGGAACTGTACAGGTTCAAAGACACTTGTCGGGAAATAAGGTTCAAAACAAAAGGAGTTAAGAATTAAACTCAAGAAACTGGCAAAAGAAGATTGGAGCAAACCAAAGACACACAAAATAATAAAAGAAGAAAATCAACCAAACAAAAGATTAAATCAATAACAAACAACAAAGCCAATACTGCTTTTTGGGAAAGATCAGTAAGATAAAGAGATTTTTGGCAAGAATGATAAAAAAAAAAAAAAAGAAGAGAGAGATGTAAATAAAAATTAGAATAACAGTGAAAAGGGAAAAGCTACAGCTCTAAACAAGATCTCTAAAAAGTCAAGGCATTTCATACCCAAATACAATGGCCACATTCCTAGAGACAAAATGCCAAAGCTGAACTTTCAATATGTAAAATGGTGACTGAAGCGGTTTCTACCTCAAAACTTCCCAAAGTTTTGCAAACTTTCAAAATGATTTTATTTTTTTTTAACTAACTCATATGATTTTTGTTCAAGAAAAAAGGAAAGAGAGAAAATCTACCAAGCTCACGTTACAAAGCTAATGAATCATCCATCTGAAAATATAAAAGGACAACGCAGGACCCGAGAGTGTTGGCCCCTGCCCAAGTGTGACTGTGGCTTCCTTCATGCGGTGCTGGGGTGCAAGTGCAGGGGCGCTGGTTATTCAATGACTTTGGACGCTCCTGCTCTTCAGGCATGACACAGGCATGTGAGTGTCACTGTGTGACAGCCCCTGTCCTCGATAGACAGGATGTGGGCAAAAGATGGCATCAGAGGCCACAAGCTAACATGACTTCCTAACTGCGGAAGCTGGAGGGTAAAGGGTGCCCTTTATTCTCATCTACTTTATTACGTGTTCAAATTCCCCATTAAAAGATGTTTTTAAATAAAGCTAATTGGTTTCTTCGGGGCTTCCCTGGTGGCTTAGTGGTAAAGAATCCACCTGCTAATGCAGGAGATGCAGGTTTGATCCCTGGGTTGGGAAGATTCCCTGGAGAAGGGAATGGCAAACCACTCCAGTATTCTTGCCTGGAAAATCCCATGGACAGAGGAACCTGGCAGGCTGTAGTCCTGAAGTTGCAAAGAGTTGGATACAACCGAGAGACTAAACAACAGCAACATCTGGCTTCTACACATCTTATTCCAGGGAAACCCACACGCCTGCACCATGCCTGCGGATCTTTCCTAGACAGATGCGAAGATTTGCCGAGTTGGTTCTCCCTTTCTTGACTTATTCATGAAGACTTTGGTCCCATCCAGGGCCTTTAGTCTCTTCCTTGAGCCATTTTGTGACTTAAAGGATTTAGCAGGTGCCAGCTTAATCCTCCAGGGATTTAACCCTGGTGTGTGGTGCAGCCCCTGTGTAATCCTGGGCCTAAGGCAGAGATCTAACAGGCTCCCGTCACCCAGCCCGCTCAGGGCTGAGCAGCGGCCGTCTCTTCCCTGACGTGGCTCTCGGGCTCCCTGCCCGTATCCTGCTTGCAAACCACCCCATTCTTGTCTAAGCATCCCTCTCGCAAAACACAACCCGCATATCACACAATTCACTCCTTAAAAGAATACAGCTCAGTGTGGCTTTTTGACATATCACAGGTTGAACAACCATCACCACCATTTAATTCCAACATATTTCATCATTCCCTGGAGAAACCATACATGTTTCCACAGTCCTCCCAGACTCTGGACATCACTGATCTACATTCTGTGGAAATAGTTCTCTATGGATTTACCTGCCCTGGACATTCCATGTCGGTGGGATCACAGAATACGTGGTCTTGTGACCAGCTTCTTAACCTACTGTAATGTTTCCTAGGTCCATTCGTGTGGTATCCCATGTCAGTATTTCATTCTTTTTTTATGACTGAATAATATTTCATTGTATCGCTAGACCACAGCTTCTTTATCCATTCATTACTTGATGGACATTCAAGTTGTTTTCATTTTTAGCTATTATGAATAATGCTGCTTCGAACATTAGTGTATACATTTTTGTACAGACATATGTATGTAACTTTCTTGAAATTATCCCTTCGTACTACCTGGGGGTGGAACTGCTGGGTCGTGTGGTAACTCTATGCCGAACTTTTTGAGAAATTGTCAGACTATTTTCCACAGTAGCCGCTCCATTTCACATTCCTACTGGCAATGAACAAGGCTCCAATTTCTCTGCATCCTCGCCAACTCTTGTTATTTTTTGTTTTCTGTTAATATATTTATTTATTTGGCTGCATCAGGTGTTAGTTGCACCATGTGGGATCTTTGTAGGGGCACGCAGACTCAGTAGCTGCTCCTTGGCACATAAGATCTTAATTCCCTGACCAGGGATCGAATTTGCATCCCCTGCATTGGCAGTCGGGTTTTTCTCCACTACCCCCACCAGGCAAGTCCCATAATAAGTTTTTAAGTCTTTGTAGTAAATTTTAAAATTGATAAGTGTGAGTTCTCCAATTTTGTGGTTTTTCAAGTATGTTTTGGCTATTCTGGGTCTCTTGTAATTCTACATAAACTTTAAGATCAGCTTGTTCAGTTTTTCAAAAAAGGGCTGTTGGGATGTTGACATAGACTGCTCTGTTTGTGGAGTTAACTCAGGGAGTGATGACATTTGATGAAAGCTTCCCATCTGGGAATACAATGATTTTCCATTTATTTAGATCTTCTCTAATTTCTTTCAATAATATTTTATACTTTTCAGTATATAAGTGTTGCACTTTGGGATTAAATTTATTCCCATGTAACTGACTTTTTTTTAATGCGATTGTTTATAGAATTGTTATCTTAATTTCATTTTTAGATTGTTCATTGTTAGTATGAAATGTAGCTGACTTTTGTTTATTGATCTTACATTCTACAATCTTGCTGAGCTCACTTATTAGATCTAGTAGATTTCTGGTGAATTTTCTAGGGTTTTCTGTACTTAAGAGCATGTCATCTGCTAATAAAGATGGTTTCACATCTTCCTTTTCAATTAGGATGCCTTTGGCTTTTCCTTGCCTAACTGCCTGGCTGGGGCCTCCAGCACAGTGCTGCAGAAAAGTGGTGAAGTGGACATCCTTGCCTGCCTGATCCCAGCGGGAAAGCTGTTGGCCTATCACCATGAATTGTGGTGTCAACTGTGGGTCCCTCTTGGAGATGATTTATCAGGTGGAGAACATTGCCATCTGGTTGATTGAATGTTTTTGTCATGAATGGAGGTCAGGTTTCTTCGACTGCTTTTGTTGCCTCTATTGGTGATCATGTGGCTTTCTTTCCCTTATTTATTTAGTGTGACTTGTAACACAGATTAAGTTGCACATGTTGAACGAACCTTACATTCCTGGCATAAATCCCACTTACTCACCGTATAATCCTTTTTATGTGCTGGTGGATTCAGTTTGCTGGTTATGGCGTGCAGGCTTAGTTGCCCCGAGGCATGTGGGATCTTAGTTCCCTGACCAGGGATTGAACCCATGTCCCCTGCATTGGAAGGCAGATTCTTAACCACTGGACCACCAGGGGAGCCCTAGAGAAGTGACTCTTGCTGAGGACCCCATGTATGCGGTGGGTCACTTTCATTGCTGCTTTGAAGACTCTCTGTGCGTTTGGCCTTCAACAGTTTTAATATGTACACAGGTTTGAATCTCTTTACATTTATCCCACTTGGAGATTGTTGAGCTTCTTGGGTGTGTAGATTAATGTCTTTTTAAAATAAAATTTGGGCAAGAACTTCTGGGAGGACATATTATAGGCTGACATCTCCTTCCGCTTTGGCCCCTCCCGAGTTCTTCTAGTCTGGCAGCAGCTTGTCTGCACCGTGTTCTTTATCAGGACCTCGTGTTGAGAGACAACTCTTGCAAAGGGTTACTATTGTGCCTGATTGGGGCAAGAATACTGCAGTGAGTTGCCATTTCCTCCTCCAGGGGATCTTCCCGACCCAGGGATCAAACTCAAGTCTCTTACATCTCCTGCATTGGCAGGTAATATTTGCACTCATCAGACTTGTGGAATGTACCAACATTCTGTACTGTTTGAACCAGGAACACTGCCAGGAAAATGCGACGCACAAGAATTATTCCAGTTATGAAGGTGATTTTGCTCTACTAAATTCTTATTGTGTATGTTAACATAAGGGCCATACCAAACCATCCTACACTGTAAATATGAACTGTAAAAAAATCTTTGCATAAAAATCCTTATGCAGGTATATTGATATAACATAATAGGAAAATATAAAATACAATGTTTGTCCATCAGTAGAAAACTGGTGGAAAAAACTATGATGGTTAGTCATATAGAAATAGACTGCAGGAGCTATCTGAAATTGAACTGAACCTACGCTGACTGCAACAACTCCAGAGAAATTCCTAGATATATATGTATATATATTTTTTTAATTTTAAAAAAAAATTTTTTTTTCTTTCCTTTTTTTTATTTTTTATTTTTTCTCTTTTATTTTCTTTTAAAATTCCCTATTACTCCCCCATTACTCCTCAACTTTCATTTTCATATATTTTTATGATTTTTTTAATTAGGGAAAAAAATTTTTTTTTCTTTTTTTTTCTTTTTCTTGTTTTTCTCTCCTATTTCCTTTTAAAGTCCTCTAATACTCCTCTATTATTCCTTAATTTTCATTTTCATTTCACTATAACCTTGCCAAAAAAAAAAAAAAAGAGAGAGAGAGAGAAACCCTATTTTTAAACCGAACTTCATATACATTTCTAAATTTTTTGTGTGTTTTTGTTTTTGTTTTTAAATATTGTATTTCAAAGAGTCTAACCTCTACACTAGATTTTTAATCTTTGTTTTTCAGTATGTGATATAAATTTTGGTCATTTAAGAATCCAATATTCAGTTCCCATTTCTATTCAGGAGTGTGGTGATACTCTCCCACTTTTGACTCTCTGTTTTCTACCTCAGAACACCTCTATTTCCTCCTTTCCCCTTCTCTTCCCAATCCAACTCTGAATCTTTGTGTGTGTCTGGGCTACGGAGAACACCTTGGGAACAGATAACTGCGAAGATCTGTCTCTCTCCTCTTGAGTCCCCTTTTTCTCCTCCTGCTCACCTCTATCTCCTTCCTCCCTCTCCTATTCTTCATGTAACTCTGTGAACCTCTCTGGTTGTCTCTCACGGTGGACAATCTTTTCACCATTAACCTAGAAGTTTTATTATCAGTGCCGTACAGTTGGAGAAGTCTTGAGACTATTGGAAGAATAAAACTGAAATCCAGAGGCAGGAGACTTAAGCCCAAATCCTGAGAAAACCAGAAAACTCCTGACTACACGGAACATTAAGGAATAAGAGACCATCCAAAAGCTTCCATACCTACACCAAAACCAACCACCACCCAAGAGCCAATAAGCTCCAGAACAAGACATACCACGCAAATTCTTTAGCAACGCAGGAATATAGACCTGAGTGTCAACGTACAGGCTGTCCAAAGTCACACCTAACACAGAGACCCATCGCAAAACTCATTACTGGACACTCCATTGCACTCCAGAGAGAAGAAATCCAGTTCCACGCACCAGAACGCTGACACAAGCTTCCCTAACCAGGAAACCTTGACAAACCAATCATCCAACCCCACCCACTGGGTGAAACCACAATAAAAAGAAACCTCAGACCACAAGAATACAGAAAGCCCACTCCAGACACAGCAATCTAAACAAGATGAAAAGGCAGAGAAATACCCAACAGCTAAAGGAACATGAAAAAAGCCCACCAAGTCAAACAAAAGAGGAGGAAATAGGGAATCTACCTGAAAAATAATTTAGAATAATGATAATAAAAATGATCCAAAATCTTGAAAACAAAATGGAGTTACAAATAAATAGCCTGGATACAAAGATTGAGAAGATGCAAGAAATGTTTAACAAGGACCTAGAAGAAATAAAAACAAAAGTCAATTAAAAATTAATAATGAAATAAATGAGATCAAAAACACTCTGGAGGGAACCATGAGTAGAATAACAGAGACAGAAGATAGGATAAGTGAGTTAGAAGATAAAATGGTGGAAATAAATGAAGCAGAGAGGAAAAAAGAATCAAAAGAAATGAGGACAACCTCAGGGACCTCTGGGACAATGTGAAACGCCCCAACATTCGAATCATAGGAGTCCCAGAAGAAGAAGACCAAAAAAAAAGGCCATGAGAAGATACTCGAGGAGATAATAGCTGAAAACTTCCCTAAAATGGGGAAGGAAATAGCCACCCAAGTCCAAGAAACCCAGAGAGTCCCAAACAGGATAAACCCAAGGCGAAACACCCCAAGACACATATTAATCAAACTAACAAAGATCAAACACAAAGAACAAATATTAAAAGCAGCAAGGGAGAAACAACAAATAACACACAAAGGGATTCCCATAAGGATAACAGCTGATCTATCAATAGAAACACCTTCAGGCCAGAAGGGAATGGCAGGACATACTTAGAGTAATGAAAGAGAATAACCTACAACCTAGATTACTCTACCCAGCAAGGATCTCATTCAGATATGAAGGAGAACTCAAAAGCTTTACAGACAAGCAAAAGCTGAGAGAATTCAGCACCACCAAACCAGCTCTTCAACAAATACTAAAGGATCTTCTCTAGACAGGAAACACAGAAAGGTGGTATAAACGTGAACCCCAAACAACAAAATAAATGGCAACGGGACCATACCTATCAATAATTACCTTAAATGTAAATGGGTTGAATGCCCCAACCAAAAGACAAAGGCTGGCTGAATGGATACAAAAGCAAGACCCCTATATATGCTGTCTACAAGAGACCCACCTCAAAGCAAGGGACACATACAGACTAAAAGTGAAGGGCTGGAAAAAAAATATTCCACGCAAACAGAGACCAAAAGAAAGCAGGAGTCGCAATACTCATATCAGATAAAATAGACTTTCAAAATAAAGGCTGTGAAGAGAGACAAAGATGGACACTACATAATGATCAAAGGATCAATCCAAGAAGAAGATATAACAATTATAAATATATATGCACCCAACATAGGAGCACCGCAATATGTAAGGCAAACGCTAATGAGTATGAAAGAGGAAATTAACAGTAACACAATAATAGTAGGAGACTTTAATACCCCACTCACAACTATGGATAGATCAACTAAACAGAAAATGAACAAGGAAACACAAACTTTAACGGACACAATGGACCAGCTAGACCTAATTGACATCTATAGGACGTTTCACCCCAAAACAATCAACTTCATCTTTTTCTCAAGTGCACACGGAACCTTCTCCAGAATAGATCACATCCTGGGCCATAAATCTAGTCTTGGTAAATTCAAAAAGATTGAAATCATTCCAGTCATCTTTTCTGACCACAATGCAGTAAGATTAGATCTCAATTACAGGAAAAAAATTATTAAAAATTCAAACATATGGAGGCTAAACAACACACTTCTGAATAACCAACAAATCACAGAAGAAATCAAAAAAGAAATCAAAATATGCATAGAAATGAATGAAAATGAAAACACAACAACCCAAAACCTATGGGACACTGTAAAAGCAGTGCTAAGGGGAAGATTCATAGCATTACAGGCCTACCTCAAGAAACAAGAAAAAAGTCAAATAAATAACCTAACTCTACACCTAAAGCAACTAGAGGAGGAAGAAATGAAGAACCCCAGGGTTAGTAGAAGGAAAGAAATCTTAAAAATTAGGGCAGAAATAAATGCAAAAGAAACTAAAGAGATCATAGCAAAAATTAACAAAGCTAAAAGCTGGTTTTTTGAAAAAATAAACAAAATTGACAAACCATTAGCAAGACTCATTAAGAAACAAAGGGAGAAGAACCAAATTAACAAAATTAGAAATGAAAATGGAGAGATCACAACAGACAACACTGAAATACAAAGGATCATAAGAGACTACTACCAGCAGCTCTATGCCAATAAAATGGACAACTTGGAAAAAATGGACAAGTTCTTAGAGAAGTATAACTTTCCAAAACTGAACCAGGAAGAAATAGAAGATCTTAACAAAACCATCACAAGCAAGGAAATCGACACTATAATCAGAAATCTTCCAGCAAACAAAAGCCCAGGACCAGATGGCTTCAGAGCTGAATTCTACCAAAAATTTAGAGAAGAGCTAACACCTATCTTACTCAAACTCTTCCAGAAAATTGCAGAAGAAGGTAAACTTCCAAACTCATTCTATGAGGCCACCATCACCCTAATTCCAAAACCAGACAAAGATGCCACAAAAAAAGAAAACTACAGGCCAATATCACTGATGAACATAGATGCAAAAATCCTTAACAAAATTCTAGCAAACAGAATCCAACAACATATTAAAAAAAATCATACATCATGACCAAGTGGACTTTATCCCAGGAATGCAAGGATTCTTTAATATCCGCAAATCAATCAATGTAATACACCACATTAACAAATTGAAAGATAAAAACCATATGATTATCTCAATAGATGCAGAAAAAGCCTTTGACAAAATTCAACATCCATTTATGATTAAAACTCTCCAGAAAGCAGGAATAGAAGGAACATACCTCAACATAATAAAAGCTATATATGACAAACCCACAGCAAGCATCACCCTCAATGGTGAAAAATTGAAAGCATTTCCCCTGAAATCAGGAACAAGACAAGGGTGCTCACTCTCACCACTGCTATTCAACATAGTTTTGGAAGTGTTGGCCACAGCAATCAGGGCAGAAAAAGAAGTAAAAGGAATCCAGATAGGAAAAGAAGAAGTGAAACTCTCTCTGTTTGCAGATGACATGATCCTCTACATAGAAAACCCTAAAGACTCTGCCAGAAAATTACTAGAGCTAATCAATGAATACAGTAAAGTTGCAGGATATAAAATTAACACAGAGAAATCCCTTGCATTCCTATACACTAACAATGAGAAAACAGAAAGAGCAAATTAAGGAAACAATACCATTCACCATTGCAACAAAAAGAATAAAATACTTAGGAGTATATCTACTTAAAGAAACAAAAGACCTATACATAGAAAACTATAAAACACTGATGAAAGAAATCAAAGAGGACACAAACAGATGGAGAAATATACCGTGTTCATGGATTGGAAGAATCAATATTGTCAAAATGGCTATACTACCCAAAGCAATCTATAGATTCAATGCAATCCCTATCAAACTACCAACGGTATTTTTCACAGAACTAGAACAAATAATTTCACAATTTGTATGGAAATACAAAAAACCGAAGTAATCCTGAGAAAGAAGAATGGAACTGGAGGAATCAATCTGCCTGACTTCAGACTCTACTACAAAGCCACAGTCATCAAGACAGTATGGTACTGGCACAAAGACAGAAATATAGATCAATGGAACAGAATAGAAAGCCCAGAGATAAATCCATGGACCTATGGTCACCTTATCTTCGACAAAGGAGGCAAGGATATACAATGGAAAAAAGACAACCTCTTTAACAAGTGGTGCTGGGAAAACTGGTCAACCACCTGTAAAAGAATGAAACTAGAACACTTTCTAACACCATACACAAAAATAAACTCAAAATGGATTAAAGATCTAAATGTAAGACCAGAAACTATAAAACTCCTAGAGGAGAACATAGGCAAAACACTCTCTGACATAAATCACAGCAGGATCCTCTATGACCCACATCCCAGAATTTTAGAAATAAAAGCAAAAATAAACAAATGGGACCTAATGAAACTTAAAAGCTTTTGCACAACAAAGGAAACTATAAGCAAGGTGAAAAGAAAGCCCTCAGATTGGGAGAAAATAATAGCAAACGAAGCAACAGACAAGGGATTAATCTCAAAAATATACAAGCAACTCCTCCAGCTCAACTCCAGAAAAATAAATGACCCAGTCAAAAAATGGGCCAAAGAACTAAACAGACATTTCTCCAAGGAAGACATACAGATGTCTAACAAACACATGAAAAGATGCTCATCACTCATTATCAGAGAAATGCAAATCAAAACCACAATGAGGTACCATTATACACCAGTCAGGATGGCTGCTATCCAAAAGTCTACAAGCAATAAATGCTGGAGAGGGTGTGGAGAAAAGGGAACTCTATTACACTGTTGGTGGGAATGCAAATTAGTACAGCCACTATGGAAAACAGTGTGGAGATTTCTTAAAAAGCTGGAAATAGAACTGCCATATGACCCAGCAATCCCACTTCTGGGCATACACACCAAGGAAACCAGATCTGAAAGAGACACGTGCACCCCAATGTTCATTGCAGCACTGTTTATAATAGCCAGGACATGGAAGCAACCCAGATGCCCATCAGCAGACGAATGGATGAGGAAGCTGTGGTACATATACACCATGGAATATTACTCAGCCATTAAAAAGAATTCATTTGAATCAGTTCTAATGAGATGGATGAAACTGGAGCCCATTATACAGAGCGAAGTAAGCCAGAAAGATAAAGACCATTACAGTATACTAACACATATATATGGAATTTAGAAAGATGGTAACGATAACCCTATATGCAAAACAGAAAAAGAGACTCAGATGTATAGAACAGACTTGTGGACTCTGGGAGAAGGCGAGGGTGGGATGTTTCAAGAGAACAGCATCGAAACATGTATATTATCTAGGGTGAAACAGATCACCAGCCCAGGTTGGGTGCATGAGACAAGTGCTCGGGCCTGGTGCACTGGGAAGACCCAGAGGGATCGGGTGGAGAGGGAGGTGGGAGGGGGGACCGGGATGGGGAATACATGTAAATCCATGGCTAATTCATTTCAATGTATGACAAAAACTACTGCAATGATGTAAAGTAATTAGCCTCCAACTAATAAAAATAAATGGAAAAAAATAAAAATAAAATAAAATTTGGAACATTTTGGTGATTCCTTCTTCGTATCTTCTTTCTTCCCCTTCTCTTGCTCCTCTCCTGGGACTCTGATTCCAGGTATTTTGGAGTCTTAGCTGTGCCTTGCAGATCTCTTTAGCTCTGTTCATTTTTTAAATTTTTTCTTTCTGTTTCTTATACTGGATCATCTAAACTGACCTGTCTGCAAGTTCAGTGATTCTTCCGCCTGCTCAAATGTGCTGTTGAGCGCTTTGAGTGAATTTTTTATTCCTGTGATTATACTTTTCTACTCCATAATTTCTATTTGATTCCTTAATGTTTTATTGTGTTAAAATATGAATAATGTGAAGTTTGCCACATTAACCATTTTAAAATGTACAGCTCAGTGGCATTGAGTATGCTCGCATTGCTGTGTAACCGCCACCACTATCCATCTCCAGGATGTTTGTTTTATCATTTGTACTGAAACTCTGTGCCCATCAGACACTAACTCATGCTCCCTTCCTGCAGCGCCTGGTTCCCACTGCTCTACGCTCTACCTCGATGAATAACCATGCTGGGGACCTCGTCTAAGTGGAATCATGCCATGCTTGTCCTCTTCAGTTCAGTTCAGTCGCTCAGTTGTGTCCGACTCTTTGTGACTCCATGAACTGCAGCACGCCAGGCTTTCCTGTCCATCACAATTCCGGAGCTTGCTCAAACTCATGTCCATCGAGTCGGTGATGCCATCCAGCCATCTCATCCTCTGTCATCCCCTTCTCCTCCTGCCTTCAATCTTTCCCAGCATCAGGGTTTTTTCCAATGAGTCAGCTCTTCGCATCAGGTGGCCAAAGTACTGGAGCTTCAGCTTCAGCATCAGTCCTTCCAATGAATATTCAGGACTGATCTCCTTTAGGATGGACTGGTTGGATCTCCTTGCAGTCCAAGGGACTCTCAAGAGTCTTCTCCAACACCACAGTTCAAAAGCATCAGTTCTTCAGCACTCAGCTTTCTTTATGGTCCAACTCTCACATCCACACATGACCACTGGAAAAACCATAGCTTTGACTAGACGGACCTTTGTTGGCAAAGTAATATCTCTGCTTTTTAATATAGCTATCTAGGTTGGTCATAGCTTTTCTTCCAAAGAGCAAGCATCTTTTAGTTTCATGGTTTGTCCTCGTGTCTGCTGATTTCTCACAGCATGGTGACCTGAAGCTACATCCATGCCATATCACACATCAGGATTTCATCCTTTGTGAAGGCTGAATCATATTCCATCCTGAGTGCACCCGGTGATGATTTCCGTCCCATGTGTTCGTGGGTGCTTGTCCTCACTCATGCTGCATGGCCAGGGGTTGCTGGCGCTCTGCCTGCCCTTTGCACTGAAGGAGCCAGGCTGATGACATGACTACTCTTGGATATCTCTGGTCTTCCTGGCTTAAGGAAAGAGAACTCTGGAAGGTCTTATACAGCAGCTAAATGCTCTGGTGTGAAGAGGCCACGTGCCACGTCCCCTCACACACTGTTGGCCAACACTGGTCACACAGTCCCGCTGACCACAAGAGGCGGCACTGTGGCCCTCTATGCACTGGCCGGAGCGGAGCTGGCATTAGTGAGCACACAGCCCTCCCCTCCTCTATTTACAACCGCTACACCTACCTACCCCAGCTTAGTCATTCGGTCTTGCAGTCCATCCTGTTAGTAATGAGCAGTCATCTTGGCACTGAAAACTGCCTTCTTCATAAGTGATCTGGCGTCGTGTTATGAAATTTTCCTATGGTTTCTGCCAAGTGAAAACTGTCCGCCTTATCCCTTATCTCTTGTGTGTAGTCGTCCAGATGCTCCTCTGAACCTCAGACTTAGCCGCACCCAAAGCCGCACCTGCTGCAGACCCAGGGATCCCCTCCCCAGTAACATGGCCACCCTTGAACAGCTCCGGTTTTAATAGCTAGACCCCAGAGGAGTTCTCATTCTGGCAATATTTATACAGGAACATTTTCTATGAATAGCACTCCAAATCGATAAAAGAACTTTAACAGAATAATGTGCGGGGGTAATGTTGATGAAATCTCAGACATGATGGCTAGATGATTGCCATCCTGCCAGGGCGTCATGCAAAGCTTGGGGAGCGACACCTGCCCGTGTGGGTGGTGGGTGAGCTGGGGCCATGAGAGGCTGCTCCCCTGCAAACAGGTGTGTTCACATCTGTGTTCATCCCTGTGTTTGGGAAGTGCTTCACTTATACGTATGTGTACTTACTGACTGGCTTTTAGTTACATTATAATTTTTCCCATGTAGACTTCCAGCTGATATCTTTATGGAGAATGTCTAATTCTTGGGACTAGTCTCTTGTCATTAAATGGAAGAGGCCTGTATCTGAGTAGTCAATCACAGTACACAGCCTAAATTTTTCATATGGTGTCTCTCCTGTAGCATAGATTGCTACCTTTTCCAGACTCTAGAATCTTCCCACGCTCACTGCCATGAGACCACGCTTTCATGCTCACCACAATGATGGATGAACGCTATGTCCCCTTCCACACTCATCAGCTGATTTTTTTTCCTGTGCAAACAGGTTGAAGCAGAAGCAAAATACATAAGCTTCTGAGCATCATACATCACAAGGTACACAGGGGCTATATTTTTTAAAGTGTCACCATTTGGAAGAATATATATTTAATAAGTTTCCAAATGCACTGCACCTGTGGCTGCTATATTTGAGGACAGGACTCAGGCCACAGTCCCAAGTTTAACATCCCCAGTGGGTGATTTCCTTCAGGACGCGCACTGCTCAGTCTCTGCCCGAGTGGCGCCTGCTGGTGAAGCGTGGCTGGTTCCAGACGTCGGAGCACCGGCCCTTTGGCAACTGGACCGTGTCTTCCTCAGGAGCCAGTTAGCGTGGAGCCTCCCAGACCAGACACCACGCTGCCCTCCTGTCAGGGACTGGAGTAAATCCAACAGTTTTGTGTCACTGAATCACTGGGCTGTACACCTGAAACTGACACAGCATTATAAATCAACTCCATCTCCATTAAAAAATGTTTAAGTAATAGAGGATGGTAATTTAAAGATTAAAAGAAAGAAAGCCTGGAGTAAGAGACTGTTAGAAGCAGGCACTGTGCTGCCACCTGCTGGAAACTACTAGTAATCAGTTCAGTTCAGTTCGGCCTCTGTCATGTCTGACTCTGCGACTCCAAGAACCGCAGCACACCAGGCCTCTCTGTCCATCACCAACTCCCAGGGTCCACCCAAACCCATGTCCATTAAGTCAGTGATGCCATCCAACCATATCCTCTGTCGTCCCCTTCTGATCCCGCCTTCAATCTTTCCGAGCATCAGGGTCTTTTCCAATGAGTCAGTTCTTCACACCAGGTGGCCAAAGTTTCAGCTTCAGCATCAGTCTTTCCAATGAATATTCAGGACTGATTTCCTTTAGGATGGACTGGTTGGATCTCCTTGCAGTCCAAGGGACTCTCAAGAGTCTTCTCCAATACCACAGTTCGAAAGCATCAATTTTTCAGCACTCAACTTTCTCTGTAGACCAACTCTCACATCCATACATGACTACTGGAAAAATCATAGCTTTGACTAGACAGACCTTTGTTGACAAAGTAATGTCTCTGCTTTTTAATAAGCTGTCTAGGTTGGTCATAGCTTTTCTTCCAAGGAGCAAGCATCTTTTAATTTCATGGCTGCAGTCACCATCTGCAGTGATTTTGGAGCCCAAAAAAAGTCTGTCACTGTTTCCCCATCTATTTGCCATGAAGTGATGGGACCAGATGCCATGATCTTAGTTTTCTGAATGTTGAGTTTTAAGCCAACTTTTTCACTCTCCTCTTTCACTTTCATCAAGAGGCTCTTTAGTTCTTCTTCACTTTCTGCCATAAGTGTGGTGTCATCTGCATATCTGAGGTTATTGATATTTCTCCCGGCAATCTTGATTCCAGCTTGTGCTTCATCCAGTCCAGAATTTCTCATGATGTACTCTGTATATAAGTTAAATAAGCAGAGTGACAATATACAGCCTTGATGTACTGCTTTCCCAATTTGGAACCAGTCTGTTTTTCCATGTCCAGTTCTAACTGTTACTTCTTGACCTGCATACAGATTTCTCAGGAGGCAGGTCAGGTGGTCTGGTATTCCCATCTCTTGAAGAATTTTCCACAGTTTTTTGTGATCCACACAGTCAAAGGCTTTGGTGTAGTCAGTAAAGCAGAAGTAGATATTTTTCTGGAACTCTCTTGCTTTTTCGATGATCCAATGGATGTTGGCAATTTGATCTCTGGTTCCTCTGCCTTTTCTAAATCCAGCTTGAACATCTGGAAGTTCATGGTTCACGTACTGTTGAAGCCTGGCTTGGAGAATTTTGAGCATTACTTTGCTAGTGTGTGAGATGAGTGCAACTGTGTGGTAGTTTGGACATTCTTTGACACAGCCTTGTCTAACTCCATGAAACTGTGAGTCTTACTGTAAGCCACCAGATGGGTCCTGGTGGAGAGTTCTGACAAAACATGGTCCTCTGAAGAAGGGAATGACAAACTACTTCAATATTCTTGCCTTGTGAACCCCATGAACAGTATGAAAAGGCAAAAAGATAAGACACTGAAGATGAACTCTTCAGGTCGGTAGGTGCCCAATATGCTACTGGAGATCAGTGGAGAAATAACTCCAGAAAGAATGAAGAGACGGAGCCAAAGCAAAAACAACACCCAGTTGTGGATGTGACTGGTGATGGAAGTAAAGTCAATGCTGTAAAGAGCAATATTGCACAGGAACCTGGAATGTCAGGTCCGTGAATCAAGGCAAATTGGAAGTGGTCAAACAGAAGATAGCAAGAGTGAACATTGACATTTTAGGAATCAGTGAACTAAAATGGACTGGAATGGGTGAATTTAACTCAGATGACCATTATATCTACTACTGTGGGGAAGAATCCCTTGGAAGAAATGGAGTCAACAAAAGAGTTCAAAATGCAGCACTTGGGTGCACTCTCAGAAATGACAGAATGATCTCTGTTTGTTTCCAAGGCAAACCATTCAATATGGTTTCAATACTACAATTCATAAATACTACAATTCAATACTACAGTTACTGTAGTAATCCAAGTCTATGCCCCGACCAGTAATGCTGAAGAAGCTGAAGTTGAACGGTTCTATGAAGACCTACAAGACCTTCTAGAACTAACACCCAAAAAAGATGTCCTTTTCATTATAGGGGACTGGAATGCAAAAGTAGGAAGTCAAGAGATACCTGGAGTAACAGGCAAATTTGGCCTTGGAGTACAGAGGCAATAGAGTACAAAGGCTAATAGAGTTTTGCCAAGAGAACACACTGGTCATAGCAAACACCCTCTTCCAACAACACAAGAGAGGACTCTACACATGGACATCACCAGATGGTCAACACTGAAATCAGATTGATTATATTCTTTGCAGCCGAAGATGGAGAAGACCGGGAGCTGTCTGTGGCTCAGATCATGAACTCCTTATTGCCAAATTTAGACTTAAATTGAAGAAAGTAGGGAAAACCACTAGACCATTCAGGTATGACCTAAATCAAATCTCCTATGATTATACAGTGGAAGTGAGAAATAGATTCAAGAGATTAGATCTTATAGACAGAGCGTCTGAAAAACTATGGACAGAGGTTCACAACATTGTACAGGGGGAAGTTATCAAAACCATCCATGAGAAAAAGACATGCAAAAAGGCAAAATGGCTGCCTGAGGAAAGCTTGCAAATAGCTGAGAAAAGAAGAGAAGCTAAAGGCAAAGGAGAAAAGGAAAGATATACCTATTTGAATGCAGAGTTCCAAAGAATAGCAAGGAGAGATAAGAAAGCCTTCCTCAGTGATCAATGCAAAGAAATAGAGGAAAACAATAGAACAGGAGAGACTAGAGAGCTCTTCAAGAAGATTAGAGATACCAAGGGAACGTTTCATGCAAAGGTGGGCACAATAAAGGACAGAAATGGTATGGACCTAACAGAAGCAGAAGACATTAAGAAGTGGCAAGAATACACAGAACTATAAAAGATCTTCACGACCCACATAATCATGAAGGTGTGATCACTCACCTAGAGCCAGGCATCCTGGAATGTGAAGTCAAGCGGCGTCTTAGGAAGCATCACCACAAACAAAGCTAGTGGAGGTGATGGAATTCCAGTTGAGCTGTTTCAGTCCTAAAAGATGATGCTGTGAAAGTGCTGCACTCAATAGGCCAGCAAATTTGGAAAACTCAGCAGTGGCCACAGGACTGGAAAAGGTCAATTTTCATTCCAAACCCAAAGAAAGGCAATGCCAAAGAATGCTCAAAACTCTCCTAATAAACACCCATTTAGCCATCAGTTATGGGAGACAACTGAATATTTATAGTGAAAATGGGTTGCAATTGTCTGCATCAAAAAGGTGACTGCCCTGCCTCCTTGGAGATGAGGCTCTCGCGGTCACTCAAGGAACCCTGGAGGTCTCCTCACTCCTGCTGCCCAGCCTGGACCAACCCTGGAGATAGAGTTGATCCCAGAGGACCGGCCGGAGTGGCCCCTCCACCCTGGTGTAGCTGTGGCCACGCTCCATTCTCAGGCCCCTGGAGGTGGTGGAGAGTGGGAAGTGCCAGGCTGGAGAGTGGGTGGAGGGCAAACATGTGTCTCCACCGTCTGCGTCCTGCAGCCTCAGGTTAGGCCAGGATGAGGAGGGGAGCCGATCCCAGTTCCTGCCCCTTCTCCCCCTGGCTGTGGTCCCTCAAGAGAGGCTGTCCCTGCCAGAGCAGGTGGTGAGACCCTGACCCCTCAGCACACTGCCCCCTGCAGGGCTCGGACAGATGTGCGGAGGTGAGTCCTTGTATGTTGATTCCGTATCCCGATGTTATGACATTGAGCGCCAAAGAATTGATGCTTTTGAACTGTGGTGCTGGAGAAGACTCTCGAGAGTCCCTTGGACTGCAAGGAGATCCAACCAGTCCATCCTAAAGGAAATCAGTCCTGAATATTCAATGGAAGGACTGATGCTGAAGCTGAAACTCCAATACTTTGGCCACCTGATGCGAAGAACTATCTCATTGGAAAAGACCCTGATGCTGGGAAAGATTGAAGGCAGGAGGAGAAGGGGACAACAGAGGATGAGATGGTTGGATGGCATCACCTGACTCAGTGGACATGAGTTTGAGTAAGCTCCGGGAGTTGGTGATGGACAGGGAAGCCTGGCATGCTGCAATTCACAGGATCACAGAGTTGGACATGACTGAGTGACAGAACAACAACTGGCTACTCTATATCTTCTTTAGAGAAATGTCTGTTCAAACCCTTTGTCCATTACTGAACTGGGTTGTTCGTTTTGTTCCTGTTGAGTTTTAGGAGTTCTCTACATGTTCTAAATTATAATCATTTCTCAGGTATGTGGTTTGCAAATATTCTCTTCCATTCTCTGGGTTGCCTTTTTATTCTGCCAATAGTGTCTTTGGATAAACAAAATTTAAAAATTTTCCTAACGTCTCATTTGCCTTGTTTTTTTGTTTTGTTGCCTATACCTTTGGTGTCATACCTAAGAAGTCATTGCCAAATCCAAAGTCATGCATCTTTTTTATTCTGTGTTTAACAGGTTTTTAAAAATATATATTTATTGATTTGGCTGTACCAGGTCTCAGCTGCAGCACGCGGGATCTAGTTCCCTGGCCAGGGGTCAAACCCAGGCCCTCTGCATTGGGAGTGCTGAGTCTTAGCCACTGGACCACTAGAGAAGACTTTATAGTATTAGGTCTTAAAATTAAATCTTTGACCCACTCTGAGTTAATTTTTGTATATGGTGTGAGGTGAGCATCGCACTTCCTTCCTGCACAGGGACACCCTGTCTTCCCAGGACCCTTCGTTGACAAGACGGTCAGCTGCTCACTAAACAGGGCTATGTGAGGCTGCTTCTGGCCTGGGCTCCCCCTGCCCCAGGTCAGGCCCTCTGCCAGCAGCACATGGGGTCCCCAAAGGGCTCGGTCTGGAGGACCGGGCGGGGGATGGCTACGCCTCAGCCCCGAAGGTGGGGCCCCCAAGGGTGCCAGTGCTCTGGCTACGTCTGGGCACAGCTCAAGCCATTCCTAGACCAACTGGAGCCCAGCCATCTGGCCAGGCCAGGCCTGCCAGCAGCACGAGTATGACGCCCGCTGGGCTTCCAGAACTGCTGGACACTCGATCAATAAAATCTGGACACCTTGACAATAAAATCTGTGATATTATGTAGTCACCCGGGGACCTTGAAGAACCAGGAGAATCAATAGCAGACAAGCTCCCTTAGAAACAGGGGAAGAGAAACCGGTTCTGCAGTAAGGGTGGGTGAAGAAGGTCACACAGAATGTCCCTGATGTATCAGTAAACAAAGGATGTGGCAGCGACAGCCGGCAGCTGGCAGCCACACCCGCCCCACAGAGCAGCCTGCAGGGACACAGGTGAGCAAGCAGAGAACGCTGGGCCCAGGTAGCCAAGGTGCAGATCAAAGGAATGGTTTCAGTGAGCCCTGCCGCTCGCGTCTTCCCACGCATAGAAAGAAACCTTAGTCGTCTGGTTTTCTTTAACAAACAGTATCTTTTGATGTTCTGACCACCAGGTCTGTGTTGCAATAAGTGCTATAAATCCTGGCTCCTCCTTCACCTCACCGCAGCTGTGCCTCAGCCGCCTGAGAGGCTGTCTCTGTCTGCCAAATAACACACGTTCTCAGCGGTCCCCAGCCTGGATCCGCGGGGGTTGCCTGTTTGTGAAGGACCCCTTTGTCAGAGGCTCCTCCTCTGCCCTGCTTCTGGCCAGGACTCTGTACTTCCATTCTTTTAAGGATCACTCTTCCATTTGTAACATGATTATTTAACCAAGTCCAGAATGAACCGAGATCCACACCCTTGTGGATTAACACATGTTAAGCCAGGTGTGCTTCCACTTACACGTTACTGATGTCTGATATTTTAAACACATCTTTTCTCTCTCATTTTAACCTCTGGTTATTCCAATATGTGAATATTCCACCCTCTGGAAGTAACTTGGGCTACATGGTATGAAATGCAATTCACACTTTATGGCAGGAAAAGAAAAAGTTAAACAAGAAGTTAAACACCCCAGGGTGCATCATGTATCTGCATTACACCAAAACTCCGCCAGCAGCAGAAATACCTGCTCAACCGCAAAGAGCAACATTCTCCAGCACCAACGAGACAACTCCCTAAAAGATAACATTCCTCCTTGAGCTTGTAAGAGGTCACGTGACCCACTGGGATGCCCTTAGTCCTGGGTTACGGAAACTGTCAATAATACATCTGAGGTGCAGCCCTCTGCTTGCACACAACTTACACAGCCTGTGTCTCGATTTCTAACCCAGAAGCAGTTCTTAGAATTTTCTGACATGCTCTTTCTAGCTTATAATCCTCAAATTTGGCTCAAATAAAATTTTCCATTTCTTTCTTAGATTGACTGTTTAATTTTTCGTTGATAGTGACTTTCTTCCAGCTTTACCCTCCACCCAGGAATGAGGCGCATTGGACTCCTCGGGCCTGTGTGAGAGTCTGCCTGTAGAGACCTATTTGTGAAAATGCCAGGTCCCAGGGGTTGCTCATATGTACGTTTTGACTGTCAGCTGCCCGTGCCCCCAAGTGTCCTCCAGCCCCCGGCAGCCAATGAGCCCCTTCCCATCGCTCTGAGTTATGTGTGTTTCCAGCACTTTGTGTAAATGGGATCAAATAGCATGTGCTTTCTTGTTGTCCAGCTCTCGTTCAGCTTAAGTGTCCTGAGAGTCGGCGATGGTGCTGCAGGTATCAGCAGTGAACATCTTTCACCGCTGTGCTGTTTTCCCACCAACGTGTGGATGAACATCTGGTTATCCTGTGATTTGGGGCCATTACCAGTAAGGCTGCTCTGAATATCCAAGTCTCTGCATGGACACATTGCTTCCTGCTGGGTGAATACGTTGGACTGCGGTAGATGCTGGAATACTCTGGTTGAAGGGACATTCCAAAGCAGTGAAGCATCCACCATCCCCGCCCAGCTTCACATTAGAGCTCAAGCGGCCTGACCTCTCCACCAGCACTCGCTTTGTTTCAGGTTTTCTAGTGGGTATGTGATGTTCTGTCATCACAGGTTCAATTTGTATTCCCTGACGATAGGTGAAGCCAAGCATCTTTCCATGTGTTGTTCACTATTTCCGCATCTTCATCCCTGAAGTGACTGTTCAAAGCTTCTGCCCATTTTCAGGCTGGGATGACTTCCTTTCATTGAGTGCTGAGAGTTCTTTGTATTAATATATTCCGGATGCAAGTTCTTTATCAGTGATGTGACTTACGAGTACCGTTTCCCAGTCTGTGGCTTTTTATTTTTGGCCGTGCTGCTTCGACTTGCCTTGCGGGATCTTAGCTTTCCAACCAGGGATCAAATCCAGGCCCTCGGCAGTGAAACTGGGGAGTCCTAACCACTGAACTGCCATGGAATTCCCATAAATTCTTAATGTTGATGAAATCTAACTCTTCAATTTTGTCCTCTATTGACCGTGCTTTTGGTGTTATGTCCAAGAACCCTTTGCTTAACCGAAAGCTCACAAAGATTTTTCTCATATATCTCCTTTTAGATTTTTGTAGTTTTAGATCCCAATTATGATCCATTCTGAGTTCATTTTTGTAACAGTGTGAGGTTCGTCTTCTGCATGTAGACATCCAGCATCATTTGACGAAAAATTACCCTTGCTCCACGGACTGATTTTTGTGATTTTTACTTCAAATCAGATGACAATACACACAAGGTTCCATTTCTGGGCTTTATTGATGTATGTTGACGTCAGTTCCACATTGTCTCAATTACTATACGTTTACGGTAAGTAGGGCTTCCTGGTAGCTCAACTGGTAAAGAATCTGCCTGCAATGCAGGAGACCCCAGTTTGATTCCTGGGTCGGGAAGATCCGTTGGAGAAGCGATAGGTTACCCACGTCGGGATTCTTGGGCTTCCCTGGTGGCCCAGATGATAAAGAACTCTCCTGCAATGCGGGAAACTTGGGTTCAATCCCTGTGGGGCCTGGAGAATTCCATGGACTGTTCCATGGGATCACCAAAAGTTGGACACAACTGAGTGACTTTTACTTTTTTCACAGTAAGTCTTAAAGTCAGAGAGGTAAGTCTTTCAAATTTGCTTGTCCTTTTCAAGCTTGTCTTGGCCACTCTTTCCCTTGCATCTTCATATGAATTTTAGGATTAGCTTGTCAATTTCTTTAAAAAAAAAAAACTGCTGGAATTGAGATATGCTGACTGACTCTGCAGTCTGGATTGGAAAGAAGTATCTCAGCAGTATAGTTTTCCCATCTGTGCACAAAGTCTGTCTCTCCACTGATGAGTTTTTCAATTTCTCTCAGAAATGTTTTGTAGGTTTTTTTGGGTTTTTTTTTTTTTTTGCCTCTTGGCATGTGGGTCTTACCTATTCTGGACATTTCTCATAAATGGCCTCATATTATATATAGGTGGTCTTTTTTTTAATATATAGGTGGTCTTTTATCACTGGCTTATTTAATGTAGCATAATATTTTCAAGGTTCATCCATGGGGTAGTGCTCCATTCTTCTTATTTTAGCTAAGTGATCTTCCACTGTGTGGATTCACTACCTTTTATTTCTGAATCGTTGTCTGATGGAGAATGCTTCTCCATCATGGCATGCTTCTGCTTTTTGGCTTTTGTGAACACCTGTGTACGAGTTACTGTGTGGACACATGTCACTTTTCATGCATAGATGTGTAGGAGGGGTATTGCTGGGTCACATGGTGACTTTATGTTTGACTTTTGGGAAACTGACAGAAGCTGCTGATTCTCAATGCTGCAGTAGTACTTTATGTTTTCACCAACAATGTCTAAGAGTCCCAATTTCCCCACAGCCTCTCCTGTTGTTTGTTCTATCACAGCCGTTGTACTGCCTGAGAAGTGGTATCTCACTGTAGTTTTGATTTGCATCTCCCTGGCTGATGGCTGATGACATTAAACACCTTTTCATATGCTTTTAGGACACATGCAGATCTTCTCTGGAAAAATTTCTGTTGAGCTCCTTTGCCCATTTTAAAATTGGACTTTTGTGTTTTTATTATTGAGTTGTAGGTATTCTTTATGAATTCAAGATCCTTCTCAGATTATATGAGATATCTAAATATTTTCTCCCACATTATGGATTTTCTTTTCACTTTCTTGATGATATCCTTTGATATATAAAAGTTTTAAATTTCTATAGAGTCAAATTTGTCTGTTGTTTCCATTGGTCATTTGTGCTTGGTGTTATATAGACTTACTGCCTAGGGCACTTTCCTGGCCATCGAGTGGTTAAGATCCGGCGTTTGCAATGCAGGGGGCTTGGGTTTGATTCTTGTTTGGAGAACTAAGATCCAGCATGCTGCAGGGTCAAAAGGCAAACAAAAAAATTATTGCCTAATCTAAGGTCATGAATATTTACATTTTCTTCCAAAACACATTTGGTATTTGATCCATTCTGAGTTAATTTATGTGTACAGTGTGAGGTAGGGTTCTAGTTTCACTCTTCTGCAGATGGATATCCAGTTTTCCCAGCACTGTTGTTGAAAAGACTGTTCTTTTCCCTACTGAAAAGAACAGCATCCTTGTCAAAAATCAGTGAACCATAATTATAACCATATAACTAAGGTAATATGTGCTTATTTTGGGGTTTGCTGTTCTATTTTATTCAACTATATGTCTGTCCTGATGCCAGTATCACATTGCTTTGATTACTGTAGCTTTGAGGTAAATTTTGAAAGGGAAGTGTGATTTCTCCAGGTTTCTTCATTTTTTCAAGATTGCTCTGAGTAGTCTGAATTCCTTAATATCCGTATGAATTTTAGGATTGATTTGTCAATTTCTGCAAAGAGTCTAGGTGGAATTTTTAACGAGATTGAATTTGCAGATCTATTTGAATACTATTGTCTGAACAATATTAAATCTTCCAATCCATGAACATGAGATGTCTATTTATTTAATTCTTTAATTTTTTTTTAATTTTCAGAATATAAATTTTTCATGACTTTTGCTAAATTTATTCCCAAGTTTATTCTGATACTATTTAAATGGAATCCTTTTCTTAATTTTCAGATTATTATAAATGTATATAAATATAGTTGGCTTTTGTATATTGATCTGTATCTCACAAACTTGAACTCGTTTATTGGCTTTCATAGTTTTTTAGTAGATTTCTTAAGATTTTCTATATATAAGAGCATGTCATCTGCAAATAGAGTTTTACTGCTTTCTTTCCAATCTTGCTTTTATTTCATTTTTGCTTTACTGTCCGGGCTAGACTCTCAGATACAATGCTGAATAGAAGTGGGAAACGGGGACATTGTTATTCACCTTATTTCTTTTTTTATTGTTGTTATTCACCTTCTTTCTTTTTTTTTTTTTTTTTTCACCTTATTTCTTAAGTGGTAAAACTTGGCATAAATTTAGCCCTGTGCTTGTCAAGCATCAGTGTGGGGAATACATAACCAGTCCTCAAAACTGTCTCAAAGTTTTTGAAACTGTCAAAGCCAAGAGGGGCCTAAGGCAATATGATGACTAAATATAATGCAGTGTCCAGGAGAGGTCCTGTAACAGAACATTGTGTAAAAAATAAGAAAATCTGAATAGAATACAAATTTTAAGTGACAATAATATATTGGTTCACTAATTGTGACTTATTTATCAGGTTACTAGATGTTAAAACTGAGTGTGGAATATATGGGAACTTTCTGTATCATCACTATTTTTCTGTACATCTTGATCTATATTCTGAAAGCTAATTTTAAATAGCATTCAAGTGCATGTTTGTTAAAATGCAGATTGTGACCCAGTGGACCTGCGGCAGGCCCCCAGAGCCACATTTCCAGAAGATCCAGGATGCATGGCCTGTACTTTAAGAAGATTCCCCCTTTTGCTAATGAGTTTAAATGTCATCGCTTTGGAGGTAATCTCTTTTTCACTCTGAGCTGCTTTCAAATTTTTCCTCAGGCAATTCCCTGGTGGTCTGTGGTTAGGACTCGATGCTTTCACTGCCATGGCCCCGATTTCAATCCCTGCTTGGGTAACTAAGATCCTGCAAGCCACGTGGTATGGCTAAAAAGTAACAATAAAAAATTTTCTTTGTCTTTAGTTCTCTATAATTGTGTTAGTGTGTTTTGATACGAATATGTCACTTGCCATGATTGATTTTTACTGTGCTTCTTTAATATAATGATTCATGTTTTTCATCAATTTGGAAAATAATTATCAGCTTTTATTTCTTCAAAAATTATCTCCATGTGTTCTGAAATCTTCTAGAACTACAGTTAGACCAGTTTGGAGTATTTTGTTATGAGCTGTCTGTTATTCTCTTTCTCATTGCCCTTACCTGGGATGAAATCTGAGTCATTCATTCAGATTTATCTTCCAATTTAACATCCTTCAACTTATGTCTAATCTACTGTTGAATGAATCCATTGAGTTTTAAATGTTTTATGTTTCATTCCCAGTGAGTGAAAGTCGCTCAGTCGTGTCCGACTCTTTGCGACCCCATGGACTATACAGTCTGTGGAATTCTCCAGGCCAGAATACTGGAGTGGGTAGCCTTTCCCTTCTCCAGGGGAATCTTCCTAACCCAAGGGATCGAACCCAGGTCTCCTGCATTGCAGGAGGATTCTTTACCAGCTGAGCAACCAGGGAAGCCCTTCATTCCTAGTAGTTCAACTAAATTCATTTACAATCTTCTCCTTTACAATCAATAAGTCTCATTTGTATTATAAATTCTCTCTCACTTCACAGTCATTTTCAACATACTTACTATCAATATATATTCTTCATTGAATAATTCCAATGTCCTAAGTCCTTTGGGTCTTAATTCTGCTTTTGCTTATGCTGATTTGTTCATAATGGCTTGTTTTCACTTGTCTTACAATTTTGAATTGTGAGATGGTATTTCAAAGACTGAGTTTTATCTGTGGGAATTCTGCAAGGCGTTGGAGGCAAGATGCCCAGAGAAGGTTGTGTTCACTCATGCCAGGCACAGACACAACCAACCTGGGGCCAGGGACTTAACGTTTCTCTGTGTGGGCTTGCCCAGGAAGCACAAGACAAAGACCTGAGGTTATGAATGTGCAGCGGACAGTTTTCCTGATCCGAGGAGGTTCCCCCGCCAGCGTCTGCCGTGGTGGGGTGTGCCCAGAGATGTGCTTGCTAAGCAGAGCCATGGGGAGGCGGGGGTCACGCCGCGCCGGCCTGTGCAGCCCAGGGCGTGCCCCACGCCCAAGCGGCTGCTGGGACCCGAGGCTTGGGCTGGGTAGGCTCAGCAGACTCCTTGGGGCAGCGTCGCCCCACGCTGAAGTGTGGCTTCATTTCTCACCTGAGGATTCCCTTTCCTTTCTCGTGCCCTCGGGTGCCTGAGGTTTCAGCTGGAGGAGTTACAGGAGGGTTTTCCTCGGGATCCGGGTCTGTTGGAGCAGGTACAGCTGGCGACCCACTCAGGGCCCGTTTGGGGGTGGGTGTGCCCATCCCCAGCTGCCACAGATTCGCACCAGCCTGTTCAGTAAGAGCTGCCCCCCTCAAGGTGCCCACCCCAGGGCAGCCCGCAGCCCATGGCTGGGAGGCAGGGGATATCAGCCCAGACCACCTGTCACTGGAGAAACAGCTCTCTGAGGCCTGGGACCCCAGGATCAGGCCACAGGAGGCTTTGCAGAGACCACACCTTCACCCAGTGGCTCTCCCTCCCGGATTCTTTCCTCACACCCTCTCCTGGGAGCCCCCCACCCCACCAGGAGCACCTAAATCACCGTCTTGGGCTCTGCATCTGGGAACTGACCTGAGACAGCTGGTGTGAGACGTGGTCTCAGGAAGCACCCTCCGCAGTGGGGCCTGGGGCTGCAACGCCCACCCGCTCGTCTCCTATGGGGGTGGACGCTGGCAGTCCTGGCACCTGGGTGGATGACGCTCAGGCTGCATACAGGGTGGAGGAGCGCACAGGTGTGGTGGGCATGGGTCAGGGTTAAGTCCTGGCCTGTGCCACCCTTAAAAGAACACAGGCAGCAAGGCTGTGACTTAGGGTCTCTGGAGAGGCCCAGGGGAGCCCCAGCTTGGAAGCAAGGATGGAGCACGTGTGGTCTCCCCAGGGCCGGTCCTAGGACGCTCCCGAGGCTGGTGGGTCTGCACAGCTGACGGTCCCCGTCAGACACACCGATGCAAAACCGGGCAGCTGGCCGAGGGCCTGGGGTGAGCGGGGTGGACACCAACTCAGGCCCACACAGAGCCAGGGAGCGACGGGCAGGTGGCCACACCCCCATGCCCCCAACTACCACTAGATGACAGTCTTGCAGGGGGTCCCCGTGACTATAGACTAGAGGAGGAGGAATCCTGGCCTGGCCCACCATGGTGGGCATGGTGTGCTGGGCTGACAGCGGCGAAGGAACCCCAGGCCAGAGCCTTGGCCCTGCAGTGGGTGCTCCCCATTCCCTCCGCCCCCCGAGAGGAAAGGAGAGTGGCTCCTGGGCGGCATGGCCTGGCTGGTGGGTCAGGGCCTGAGAGGAGCAGGAGTGGACAAGGTGTGGGTGGACATGGGGGTGAAGTCATGCCAACGTCTGCTAGGAGCACAGTGCAGAGCAGCCACTGGGCCACCCGGCCCACGCGGCTTGGCTGTGGGACGCTGGTCACCCGTGCCTGCACGTGGGCTCCCACTGAGGTGGCCCCGTGCAAGCTGGTGAGGTGCCCCTCCCAGCCGGGCCCAGCCCCTCTCACTGTGCACAGCCCCCTCCCGGCAAGACCACGGAGGTGACAGCAACCAGAGACCAGGTAGCAACAAGGAGCAGACAGCCACTTCAGCTTGCTGCCCTGCCTCTCGGTCGCCCCAGGTCCCTGGAAACATCCCCTCAAACCTCAGAGCCCCTTCTGTCAAGGGGGGCTGCCCGGATCCAGGGCCACAGGATGCCAGGCCCTCTGGAAGCTGCTGGCCTGGCGCGGCTGACCCCTGTGGGATGGCATGTGGGTGGGATCTCGAGCCAAGGACCCCAAGAGGGGAGGCTGAGAAGGCCCACCCCCCACAGGCCCAGGACCCGCTGGGGCGTGTGCTGCTTGTCCCTGCAGCGTGTCGGTGAGACCCTCATGGTCCCGGTCAGCGAGGGAAGACATGGTTGTCCGGGGCAGGGTGTGGGCTCCCTCAACTCACGGCCTCAGAGGCCACCCGGCACAGCAGCTGTTCGCCATGGGAGGCCAGCCAGCCCAGTGGGCACCGTCCTGGCCAGGAGGCCCCTGACCACCAGGCAGAGGAAGGGCTGCTGCCCTGGGCAGGCTCAGTTCTAACTGCAAGTGGGCAAGAAAGGAGAGCCCAAGGGTGTGGGACCAGGGGACCAGGACTCACCCCTGGGGATGAGGGCCTGGCCCTCCCTAGGCAGAGCAGGGAGACAGCTCAGCGGGGCTGTGGCTGACCCACTCACCCTCCTCTTTAAAGTTCTCCCAGAATGAATCCTGGAGAAGTTGGAATCAACTGAACGTGATGAGCAGGGGCGTGGAGGGGAGGCCACAGCAGAGATGCTGACACTCTGCCCACAGACCACCACCTGTGCTCACGACCGCCCTCTTCTCTGGACGGCTACCCTTGGCCAAACTGGACCATGTACCCTGGGGGCACAGTCAGTGACCGAACCAAGGGACGTCACCTCAGGTGTAAGTGCCCGTCACAGACCCAGCCTGGGTGTTAGGCAGGCAGACCCCAGCTGGCTGGGCCTCCACCTCCTCTGTGCTCTGGGTCCCTTAGCCTGGGGCACTCTCTGAGAGTGTGGCCTCCAGCCAGCATCTTCACCAAGCTCAGAGCCTGGGACTGCAGCACCCTTATCCGACACGCCACCTAAGTTCTGGACAAAAAGGGACACAGGACCACGGGGAGGTTGGAATTGCTTTTATTGGGGCGAGCGCGGCAGGCCCGCCGTGGTCAGGTTAGTGTTCTGCCCTCGGAGGCAGCCGAAGCCGGGTGCCTCCACCCGCCACCTCCCTGGGTTAGTGGAACATGCAAAGCTCAGTCAGAGGGTGGAGGCAGGGGTGGAGCCGCCAGGGCCCGGGCGATGGAGCAGGAGCGGGCGGCACTGGCGGGCGGCCTGGTTGGCACGGACCGCCCGGGCCGCATCCCAGGACCACTCGGGGGCTGAGGCTCCCTGGGAGAGGCAGGCAGGCAGCACCCGGGGAAGGGGTGCCCCACAGGCCTCGGGGGGCGCTTGGCCCACAGTGGGCAGAAGCCTACGGGGGCCCCGCCATACCTGGCTGGCACGCCTGAGAGCTGGGCAGTGGCGAGCCTTTCACCAGGAGGGTCTGTCTCCCACCCCAGGTCTGGGTCCTTGGGGCCTGGGGTGCAAAGGGGGACACAGAAGGCACTTACTAGGGAGCTGAGGCTGGAAGGCTGAAGCCAGAGGCCTGGGGTCTGGGGGGCCTGGCTGGGCCGGCTGGGTCTGCTCGGGGACCTCACCCTCCCGTGGGGAAGGGGCTTCCTGAGCAGCCGAGGAGAGGAGGGTGACCAGGACTCACTGCCGCCCGCGCAGAGCGAGAGAGTCAGTCCTGGAGACATAGAGGCGCTGGTCCCAACGGCCCTGCTGCTGGGGGCTACATCCGCTGCCCAGGCAGGTAGGGCTGGGGGTTGGGTGGGGCTGGTCTACAGGACTGGGGGAAGTTCACCCAGACGGAACCCCCTGGGGAGATGGGAGGGCTGAGTTGGGGGGCCCACCTCTGGACCCTCCAAGGCACCTGACTGTGGTGAGTGGCAGGTAAAGAGGAGCAGGGAGACCCGGGGGATGGGGTGGTCAGTGGGGCTGGACTGGCCCCATCCCCGGGAGACAGGCTGTCTGGACAACAGGTATATATTAATACGTTAGTCTAGTCTTTTTGGTTAAACTTTAGGCACCGCTTGGGAGGAAGACACCTTTCAACGTTAGAGAGAGACCCCAGCGCCTGGGCGGGAGGCCACATGCAGAGCGGGAGGCGGGGAGCGGGAGGGGTCAGGCTGCCGCGGACTCGGGGCCCCCCAGGGAAGAAGTGGGCCCCCAGGCATAGCGGCGGCCGTAGCCTGAGGAGGAGTAGGACGAGGAGGAGAAGGTCATGGAGAAGCCTGAGCCCGTGGCGTCGAAGCTGCCGCGACGAGAGCCAGCCCGGGAGCCCGTGCGCGAGCCGGAGCGCGAGCCTGCAGTGGAGCCAGAGCCGCTGACGCTGTAGGGGCTGTAGTAGCCCTTGCTGGACTGGGCGGCGGCCTCCAGCAGCCGCAGCCCCGTGCCCTCCTCCACCATGCTGCGGTCCAGCGCGTCCTTGTAGGAGATCTTGAGCTTGGTCTTGGGGCAGGTGAGGTACTTGGAGTACGCGCTGACGTCGCGCAGCTTCTGGGCAGTGCGGGCGTCCACCGTGCCGCGCTGCAGGGCCTCATCCAGGGGCACGCGGCCCGGCATGTCGGGCTCGATCAGGCCACCCGTCAGGTACTGCACCTCCAGGAAGCGCTGCCCCGCCTCGTAGTAGAGCCTGCCCTTCTTCAGGGCGGCCGACATCTTGGTCTTGGTGAGCGGGTCCTCAAAGCCGCAGAAGGCCTTCTGGGCCAGGTTGATGCGGTCCACCGTGATCTTGTCCACTAGGCCCTTGTTGACAGCGTCGGTGACGGGGAAGCGTTCGCCAGTGTTGGGGTCGATGATGCCCCCAGTGCAGGCCTGCGCCTCCAGCAGCCGCTGGCCTGTGATGTTGTCCACCAGGTTGCGGTGCATGGCCTCCGTGATGGACACCTTCTCCAGGGTCTCGGTGTCCAGGATGCCAGCCACAGGGCCTGTCTCCTCCGTGGGGTCAGACCAGGAGGCCAGCTGGGTCCTGGAGACGGCCGGGCTGATGGGGTAGGAGGACGACGACCCCACAGAGGATGAGCGTGAGCGGAAGCCACCGGCGTTGCCTGAGAGCATGTCAGCGAACTCGGTGATGGACAGTGTGCCAGCGCGGTACTGGTCCAGCGCCGAGCGGTCGATGAGACTCTTGGCGATGGCCTCATCAATGTCGTACTGGCGGCCCGAGCGGCGGTCGATGATCATGGATTTGACCACGCCGTCCGAGGACGAGATGGTGATCTCCTCCCATTCACACTCCTGCTCCGACAGCTCCAGGTAGGTCTGGTGGTCGATGAGGCCCTTGCGGTAGGCCTCGTACACAGACATCTCCTTGCCCGTCTCGGGGTCCACGATGACCACGCGCCGCTTGCGCACTGAGGACTTGGAGGATGTCTTCCGCTCCCTCTTCTTCTCCTTCAGCGGCAGGAGCCGCAGCCCCGTCTGGGGGTCGGTGACACAGCGCTCCATCAGCTGCAGGTACGTGAGGTTCTCCTCTGTGTTGGGGTCGAAGAAGCCCTTGGTGTCATCCGAGGGGTCGGTGAGGATCTCGTTCATCTCCTCGTCGAAGAGGCCGCGCTGGTAGGCCACGTCCACGGGGAGGCGGTGGCTCTCCTCGGGGTCAATGATGCCGCCTGTGGCGATCTGGGCCTCCAGCAGGCGGATGCCGTGGTCCTTGAGGATGAGGCCCTTCTTCATGGCCTGGAAGAGGGAGATGAGCTTACCGGAGTAGGGGTCCTTGTAGCCGGTGACGGCACGCTCGGCCGACAGCAGCTTGTCCTTGAACTCGGGGCCCACGATGCCCATGCGCACGGCCTCCTCCACGGTCAGCTTGAGCCCCTTGATGGGGTCGATGACGTAGCCGGTGGCTGCCTGCGCCTCCAGGAGCTCGAAGGCTGTGCCAGGCCGGATGATGCCCTTCTTCATGGCCTGGTACACTGACAGCCGCTCCTTGGTGGCATCGACGAGGACGCCAGCGATGCTGCTGGTGCCCTCGAGGAACTTCTGCAGATTCTTGGAGACCTCCTCAATGGAGGTCAGGCCCTCCTGCAGCCGCTGCGCTGTGACCTCGTCCATGACGTGAGAGCGCACCAGTTCCTCCACTGTGATCTGCTTGCGCAGACCACGGAAGGTCAGCTTGCGGGCATCTGAGAGTGGCAGGAGGAGTAGGCCGCTGGCTTCATCGCGGCGGCAGCGCCTGAGCAGCTGTGTGTAGCTGAGGTGCTCATCCGTGGAGGGGTCCACGTAGCTACGCACCTCACTGGGCTCTGACAGCTGATCGTGCGTGTCCTTGTTGAGGTAACCACGCTGGTAGGCCACCTCCAGCGGGAGGTGGAAGCCCAGGCGTGGGTCCACGATGCCGCCCGTGGCCAGCTGAGCGTCCAGCAGCCTCAGGGCCTCCTCAGCGGGGATCAGGTCCTTCTTCATGGCCTGGAAGAGCGAGATGGTCTGCTCTGTGTAGGGGTCGCGGTAGCCGGTCACAGCCCGCTCGGCTGACAGCAGCCGGTCATGTAGCTCGGGGCCCACCAGGCCCTTCCGCACAGCTTCATCCACGGTCAGCCGCTCGCCCTTCACCGGGTCCAGCAGGAAGCCCGTAGCCGCCTGTGCCTCGAGCAGCAGGCGGGCCACCTCGGCACTCAGCAGCCCCTTCTTGAGGGCCTGGTAGATGGTGAGGGTCTGCCTGGAGCCGGGCAGGTAGACGCCGGCTACACAGCCCGTGCCGTAGAGGTAGCGCCAGGCAGATTCGGCCTCCAGCACCTCGCGGAGGCTCCTGGTGCCCTCCCGGAGCAGGCTGTAGGACTCACGGGAGATGACCCGGGCCTCGTACAGGTCCTCGGCCGTGAGGCGGCGGCGCACGTAGTCATAGGACGCTAGGTTCTGCTGGCGCACAATCTCGGTCTTCTCAATGATCTCAATGATGATGATGATCATGCGTTCCTTGGTCACACGGCCGGCCTGGAAGTCGGCCATCAGCTGGGCCCGCTGCTCCTCGGGGATCAAGTCGGACTGCATCACCTCCCACAGGGACATGGTGGAGCCCCCATGGCTGCCCCCCCCGGGGATGTCGATCTGTGTCTCCTCGAAGGCCCTGCGCGTCTCCTCCTCGGTGTACACCCGTGTGGTCTCCACCACCTCCGCCTTCTCTGGCCCTTTCAGTGGCAGCAGCCGCAGGCCCGTCTCAGGGTCCTCCACGCAGCGCTCCATCAGCTGCCTGTACGTGAGGTTCTCGTGAGTGTTGGGGTCGAAGAAGCCCTTGGTGTCGTCGCTGGGGTCTTGTAGGATGCGGTTCATCTCCTCATCGAAGTAGCCACGCTGGTAGGCCACGTCCACAGGCACGCGGTGGCTGTGCACGGGGTCGATGACGCCGCCTGTTGCGATCTGGGCCTCCAACAGGCGGATGCCATGCTCCCTGACAACCAGGCCCTTCTTCATGGCCTGGAAGAGGGAGATGGTGCTGCCTGAGTAGGGGTCCTTGTAGCCGGTCACGGCCTTCTCGGCCGACAGCAGCTTCTCATGCAGCTCGGGGCCCACGACACCGGCCTTCACGGCCTCGTGGACGTACAGGCGCTGATTCCTCACAGGGTCCACCAGGAAGCCCGTGGCCGCCTGCGCCTCAAGCAGGAGGATGGCAGTGCTGGGCCTGAGCAGACCCCGTCGCATGGCCTCGTAGATGGTCACCTTCTCCTTGGACTCCTCCAGGTAGATACCAGCCAGGCAGCCGCTGCCCTGGAGAAGGGTCCGCACAGAGTCCAGTTCTGACAGGTCCTTGACTGATGTCTTGCCGTCCTTGAGCTGGTCAAACTGGGAGCTGCTGAGGATGCCGGCAGCCAGGAGCTCGCTGGCCGGCACTGGGGCACGGAGACCGCTGAAGGAGAGCCTCTCCCGCCGCATGGTCTCCACCTCCTCCACGATGGTGATGACAATCTTGATGATCTTCTCCACAGTGACCTTGCCCGTGCGGAACTGCCTCAGCAACTCCTGTCTCTGCTCAGCCGTGAAGTACTCAGAGTTGATGAGCTCCCAGATGGTCACTGCCCGGCCCTGGAAGCTGCCCACAGGGACCTCGACAGTGGCCTTCTGGAAGGCCTCACGGGCCTGGCCCTCAGAGTAGAGCTCCTGCTGCCGGGCCCGGGCTGCCTCCTCCGAGAGCGGCAGCAGACTCAGTCCTGTCAGCGGGTCGGGGCGGCACTGTTGCTGGAGCTGGCTGTAGGTGGCCGGCTCCCAAGTACGGGGATCATAGTAGGTCTTGGCGTCATCTCTGGGCGCTGAGAGAGCGGCGCTGGTTTCCTTATCCAGGTAGCCGCGGGCACAGGCGACATCCAGGGGCACACGGTGGCTCTTGCTGGGGTCCACGGTGCCCCCCGTGGACAGCTGGGCATCCAGCAGACGCAGGCCCTGCTCCCTGGGAATGAGGCCCTTCTTCAGGGCCTGGAACAGGGACACGCTCTGCCCTGAGTAGGGGTCCTTGTAGCCGGTCACAGCCTTCTCAGCCGACAACATCTTCTCATGCAGCTCAGGACCTACCAGGCCGGCGCGTACCGCCTCATCCACAGTCAGCCGTGCGCTGGTGGCAGGGTCGATGATGTGCCCGGTGCCAGCCTGGGCCTCGAGCAGGGCCACGGCTGCCTCCGGCTGCAGCAGCTCTTTCTTCAGAGCCTCGTAAATGCTTAGCTTCTGCCTCGCCTCCTCCAGCCACACACCTGCAATGACGCCTGAGCCCCGCAGGGCCCGCCGCACACCTTCCACCTCAGCCACCTCCTGCACGGAGCGCTCACCCAGCTGCAGCTGGCGGAAGAGGTCCCAGTCGATGACCCCGCTCTCAAGCAGCTCGGCAGCAGGGACCAGGGCGCGCAGGCCCTGGAAGCAGAGCTGGCCCTTCTGCTCGTGCTCCTCGATGACGGTGATGACGATCTTGATGATCTTCTCCACGGTGACCTTGCCCGTGCGGAACTGCCGCAGAAGGTCCCGCCGCTGCTCAGCTGTGAAGTACTCGGAGTTGATGAGCTCCCAGATGGTCACCGTTTTGCCCTGGAACTTGCCAAATGGCGCTGACACAGTGGCCTTCTCAAACACGTCCCGGGCCTCTGAGTCAGTGTAGACCAGCTCACCACCCTTGGCAGCCTGATCAGTGAGTGGCAGCAGCCGCAGGCCTGTCTCAGGATCCTCCACACAGCGTTCTAGCAGCTGCATGTACGTGAGGTTCTCGTGCGTGTTGGGGTCAAAGAAGCCCTTGGTGTCATCGCTGGGGTCCTGCAGGATGCGGTTCATTTCCTCGTCGAAGTAACCACGCTTATAGGCCACGTCCACGGGCACGCGATGGCTGTGCACGGGGTCGATGACGCCACCCGTGGCGATCTGGGCCTCCAGCAGGCGGATGCCATGCTCGCGCACGATGAGATCCTTCTTCATGGCCTGGAAGAGGGAGATCTGCTGCCCAGTGTACGGGTCCTTGTAGCCGGTGACGGCACGCTCAGCCGACAGGAGCTTGTGGTGCAGCTCGGGGCCCACAACGCCCTCCTTCACGGCTTCAGTGACAGTCAGCCGCCTGTTCCGCACTGGGTCCAAGAGGAAGCCTGAGGCCGCCTGGGCCTCAAGCAGGATGACAGCGGTGCCCGGGCTCAGCAGCTGCCTCCTCAGGGCTGCGTAGATGGTCAGCTTCTCGTTGCCAGGCTTCAGTAGCAGCCCGGCGATGCTGCTGTGGCCCTGCAGGTAGCGGCGCACGTCCTCCCGCTGTGTGAGCTCAACCACCGTGGTGCGGCCCTGCGCCAGCCCCTGCAGCTCCTCTGTGCTCAGGATGCCCGCCTCCTGCAGCTGCAGGGCCGGCACCTTCTGCCGCAGGCCCTCGAAGGCATGTTCTGGCTCTGCGGCTGGGCCGTCGGCCACGTCCTGGCCATTGGGCAGGGCTCTGGTGGCCGCCGCCTGAGCAGCGGTAATCTCCTCAGAGTGGGCCAGTGCGGCCCGATGCTCCTCCTCCAGGTGCTCCAGCCGCTCACGCAGCCGGCGATTCTCCTCTGCCAGCAGCTGCTCCTGCTGCTGCCGCTGCTGCTCCAGGAGCTGCAGCTCCTCCTGCTTGCGCCGCACACCCTCCTCAGCCTCGCGCTGCCGCCGCTGCGCCTCCTCCATACTGGCCAGCAGCTGCTGCTTCTCCTGCTGCATCTGCTGCTGCTGTCGCTGCTGCTCCTCTCGCAACTTCTGTGCTTTGGCCACCTCGTCCTGGAAGAGCCGCTCCAGCTTGGCCTTCTCTTCCTCAATGAAGCGTTCCCGCTGCAGCAGGCTGTCCTTCTCAGAGAGGAAGCTCTGCTGCAAGGCCTGTGTTTCCTGCAGCAGTTGCTCCTGCTGTACCGTCTGCATCTGTCAAGAGGGTAGGGAGCGGTCAGGGACACCTGGACAGGCGCACCCTCCCCAGAGCAGACCCCACCCCAGGTCCCTGCCCTCCGCCGCGAGATACCTCCTCAGACTTGAGCTGCAACAGCTCAGCCTCCTTCTTGAGCTTGTCCTTCTCGCGCTCCAGCTCTGCAATGGCCTCCCTCAGGCGATTGGCATCCCGGTCGCTCTGCTGCCGCTGGGTCTCCAGCGTCTGCACCAGCGTCACCTTCTCCTGAGTGGCAAGCTCTGTGCGGTGCAGCTTTGCGCCAATCTCCTCCGCCTGCTTCCGGAAGCGCTGGGCGTCCTCCTCCGCGCGAGCCTGGGCCCGGCTCATCTCGGCCACGCGCAGCCTGAGTCTCTCGGCCTCCGCGCTCATTTCCAGCTGCCGTTGCCGCTCAGTCTCCAGGGTTCGCTGGAAGCCTTGCGTCTCCTGTGCCAGCTGCTGAGCCATCTGCTCCTTGTCCTCCTGCAGCCGGCGGGCCTGCTCCTGGGCCAGCTCCTTCTGCTGCTGCAGCAGCTCCGCCTCGGCCTTGAGCCGCGTGGCCTCCTGTACTGCCTGCATCTTCTCCTTGAGCATCTTCTCCGCCAGGGCCCGCTGCTGAGCCAGGTCCTCCTCCGCCAGCTGCCGCAGCCGCGCTGCCTCCTGAGCTGCCACACTCAGCCGCGCGGCCTCCTCCGCCACCTGCTTCATCTTCTCGGCCTCCTCCTGCAGGAGGCGCTGCGTGTTGTCCTTGTCGCGCAGGATAAGGGCGCGGTTCTCCGCCTCGATTCGCGCCTTGAGCTTGCCGAGCTCCTCCATCTGGACGCGCACGGAGAACAGCTCCTCCTCTACCTGGCTGCGCTGGCGGGCGGCCTCCGTCACCTCCGCCTTCAGCCGCTGCAGCTCCTGGTCCAGGATGCTCTTCTGGTGGTCTGTCTCCTCCAGCTGCAACCGCAGTGCCGTCAGCTCCTGCTCCACCTGCGCCTTCTGCCGCAGCGTCTGCTCCGCAAACTTCTTGTGCTTCTCCATCTCCGCATCGGCCGCCTGCTTCTGCCGCAGAGCTGCCTGCTCCGCCTGCGCCCGCCGCGCCGCCTCCTGCTCGGCTTCCTTGCGCAGCTTCTCAGCGGCAGCCTGCGCCTGCGCCTGGGTCTGTGCCTGCTCCTCCGCTGCCTGCTTCAGCCGCTCCGCCTCCTCCACACGCTGCCGGGACTGCGCTGCCTCACGCTCGGCCCGCTCGCGTGCCTCCTCCGCCTCCTCAGCCGCGCGCCGGGCAGCCTCGGCCTCACCGCGGAGCTTCTCCAGCACGCTCTGCTCCTGCTGGAGGGTCTGCTGCAGCTCCTGTTCCTTCTGCTGCACTGCAAAGGCATGGGCCTTCTCCTCCGCCTGCAGCCGCTTCTGGGCAGCCTCCTGTGCCAGCTGCAGCTGCCGTGCAGACTCCTGCTCTGCCCGCTCACGCAGGCGCCGCGCCTCCTCCACCTTGGCCTTGAGCCGCTCTACCTCCTCCAGCGCGGCCTTCCGCTGCCGCGCAGCCTCCTCCTCAGCCGCCAGACTCTTCTGCACGCGCTCCTCGGCCTCCCGGCGCCGCCGCTCCTCCTCCGCGGCCAGCTGCCGCTGCCGAGCAGCCTCCTGCTCTGCCTGCTCCTTGCTGCGCAGCGTGTCCTCTGCGTTGCCCCGGATGCGCCCCAGTTCCAACTCCAGCTCCGCCTTGCCAGCGGCCGCCTTCTCGAAACTCGCCTTGAGGGCCAGGATCTCCTCCTCCACCTGCCGCCGCTGCCGCAGCGTGTCCTCCACCAGCCCCTTCTGCCGCTCCAGCTCGCTCTCGGATGCCTTGCGCAGCTGCGCCAGCCGCTCCTCGATGTCGGCCTTGTGCTGGGCTGCCTGTTCCTCCAGCTTCCGCCGCTGGAAGGCCTCGTCTTCCGCCAGCCGCCGCAGGCGCTCGTTCTCGGCTTCCTTCTCCTTGAGCGCAATCTCCGCCTCGGTCTTGAGCCGCGTGGCCTCGCTGATGGCGGTCAGCTTCTCGGCCAGCACCCGCTCGGCCTCCGCCCGCTGCCGCGCTGCATCCTCTTCCGCCAGCTGCCGCTGCCGCTTTGCCTCCTCCGCCAGCGCGCGCAGGCGGGCGGCCTCCTCCGCCAGCTCACGGAAGCGCCCAGCCTCGGCTTCCAGCCTCTGCTTGGACTTCTCACTGCTGGAGCGCGACTCCTCTTCAGCCCGCGCCTTGCTAGCCAGCAGCACCTCCATCTCAGCCCGCACCTTGGCCAGCTCGGCCTCCAGCTCCTGGCGTTTCTGCGTGGCCGCGGCCGCCTCACTCTGCAGCCGCGCCAGCTCCTCCTCCAGCAGCTGCCGCTGCTGCTCGCCCTGCTCCGTCTCGGCGCGCAGCCGGATCAGCTCCTGCTCAGCTGCCAAGCGCTGCTGCGCAGTGCCCTCCGCCAGCTGCCGCTGCCTCTCCAGCTCCTGCTCTGCCAGCTCTCGCTGCCTCACCGCCTGCTCCTCTGCCTTGCCGCGGCGCCGTGCCTCCCGCTCCGCCGCCTCCTTCTGCTTCTCCGCCTCGGCCTGAGCCAGGCTCTTCTGCTGTGCCACCTCCTCTGCCTGCAGCCGCAGCCGCAGCGCCTCATTGGCCTTCAGTTGCCAGCGCTCCAACTCGCGCTCGGCCTCTTCGCGGGCGCGCTCGGCCTCCGCCTGCTGCTGCTCCCGGCGCGTGGCCTCTTCACGCAGCTGCACCACGGTCACGTGCTCTTCCTCGAGGGTGCGTTCCAGCTGCGCTGTCTTCTCAGCAAATGAGGCGTGCTTGCTCTGCAGCTCGGCCTGGGCACTGCGCTGAGCTGTCTCCAGCGCCACCTGCACCTGGCGCGCCCGCTCTGCCTCTGCCTGCCGCAGGCGCCGCTCCGCCTCCTCAGCCTGCAGCCGTAGCTCCTCTAGCGCCTGCAATGCCCGCTGCTTTTCCCGCGCTGCCTCGGCTTCGGCTTTCACACGCAGGGCCAGCTCAGCCTCAGCCTGCCGCTTACGCTGGGTTTCGTCTTGCACCTGCCGCCGTAGGCGCTCTGCTTCCTCCTGGGCCTGCCTCTTCTGTGCCTCAGCTTCCTCCGCCCGCGCCCGCAGGGCTTGCAGCTCGCCCTCCGCCCCACCACGCTGGCGCTCCGTGGTCTCCAGCTGCAGGCGCACCACTCGGATCTCCTCCTCAATGCGCAGCCGGCTGCGCTCGGCCGCCTCCACCTGCCGGGCCTTTGCCTGGATCTCCGCCTCCGAGCTCTGCCGCAGCTGCTGCAGCTCCTCCTGGATGCTGCGCTTCTGCTGCTGCGCATCCACTGCCACCTCCTCCCGGCGTGCCACCTCCTCCTGCATGCGCCGCTGCAGCTCCTGGGCCTCACGCTCCGCCTGCGCCTTCGCCTGGGCGTGGGCCTCAGCCAGCTGCCGCTGCTTCTCCAGCGCAGCCTCCACCTCAGCCAGCCGCTCTCGCTCCTCCGCCCGCTGCTGCTCGGCCAGCCTCTGCGGCCACGGCAGAGAGAAGAAGAGAACCAGAGACAGCGGTGAGCACACCGCAACTGCTCCTGGGACGCAATTCGGTGCCACTACAGCTCAGCGTGGTGCAGGGCTCGGGGGAGGACACAGGTCATGACCTGGCTGAGGGGAATCACGTGCACCCCCCCGGGGCACTCGGGGCAGCGAGCGCAGCCTGGCCCCACAGTGCTCACCAGCCCGGGGAAGGAGACCCAGGCGTCCTCCCCTCTTCCCGCAGACAGGCGACGGAGACAGACGGACAGAGAGAGAGAGAGAGCAAAGCAGGAGGTTTGCAGGGTCCAGGAACCATGACCACCGCACAGCCCTGCCCGAGCGCTGCTGATGCCTGTGGCCTGCTCTGGCCCCCCCAACCTGGCAGGGCAGCTGGCCAGTGTGGGCACCATGTGGACCTGCCATTCTGCAGTTCAGCTCAGGGAAGAGGCTGCAGGTAGGCCAGACAGAGGGCTCACCCGGGGAGCGGGAGGAGACGGACAGGCCAGTGCCCTGCCTCGCCGTGGCGCGCCTCCCAGCCCCCACAACCGAACAAGCCCGAGTCCTTGCAGAGCAGCGGCCAAGTGAAACGGCCAATGCAAAACCCCAAGAAGGGACACACAGAGCCAGGGGGAGGCCCGGGGGCACACGCCAGCCACTGGGGAGACAGCCGTGCAGCGCCAGGCCACGTGCGGTGGGCCGTGCTGCGGGGGCACCGGCAGCCCAGGCGCAGGGGGTGGGCAGCGCTGTGCCAGGTGCCCTTGGACGCATCCCAGGGGGGTGGTGGTGATGGGATGGCCTCCCCACCCTGGCAGTCCTACCTCCTCCTCCTCCATGCGCCGCAGGGTCTCACTGATGAACCTGATGTACTGGCTGGTGAGCGTGCTCAACTCACTGTAGCGGGTCCGCAGGTCCACATACTGGGGGGAGAGGAGTGCCCACAGTCAGCCCTGCCCCTGCCCAGAGCCCACCAGGCCCTGCGTGGCTTTGGCTCCGCCCACCCACCAGCCCCACAGCCCCTCAGCCTCACCTCCTGGATGACACTCTCGGACCCCGACTGGACCTTGGGCTTTTTGGCCGGGGAGGCCACCGGCTCCAGCTGTGCCTTGTATGTGACCAGCTGAAGCTCATAGTCCTGTAGAGACACACCAATGGCTGCCAGCTCTGCCCGCCCCACCCCGCCCCTGAACCTGCCCGCAGGCTTTGCCCAGCATGGCCTCGGCTGGGGGGCCCCCAGAGGTCGCGGCCCATTGCACGTCTCCCCTGGGGCCCGAGGCCGCAAAGCCTCACCTTGATGGCATTGATGTACTGCTTCGCAAATCTCTGACACTCCTCCACCTTCTCCGCGTGGCGTTCAATCTCTTCCAGCAGGGCCTGGGGCGTCAGAGTGGTCAGCGATCACGGCGCACACCCACGCCCGCCCCTCCTGCCCGCCCGGCCCAGGCCCACCTTCTCCTGCCGCAACTGCTCGCGCACGGCCTGGCTGTCGGCCAGCGGCACGGCCTGGATCTGCTCCTGCCGCCGCCTGGCATCCTGCAGCCAGGTGCCCAGCGGGTCCGCGCTCTCCCGGTAGTAACGCAGCTGGCGGCCCAGCTGCTCGAGCTCACGCTGCCGCACGTCGGTCTGGGCCAGCACAGCCTGCCAGCGCTCCAGCAGCTGTGTGACCCGCTCGCGCCAGCGCTCCACCTCCACGTCCCGCTCGCCATGCCGCTGCTGCAGCCGCTCGCCCACCTCCTGCGCCCCCCGCAGCTCGTCCCGCAGGGCGTCGAACACAGGCTGCTGTGCCTCTGCCTGGGCCCGCAGCTTCTGTTGGGCCAGAGCAGAGCAGCCATTTCAGCCTGAGGCCCCAGCTGCTGCCCCTGATGCCATCAGGCCCTGGCGGTGGGGTGCAGGCTGGCAGCAGTACCTTCATTGCAGCCTTGGTGGCCTCAAGCTCTGGGAGGGTAGCGGGCACAGCCTGGGCCTCCTTGAGCTGCTCCTCGTGGGCCCTGAGGGCATCCTCAGCCTCCTGCGTGCTGCGGATCACCAGGCTGATGGTCTTGAGCCTGGGGGAGGGCAGGGCCACATGAAGACAGGCTGGGTGAGAGACTGAGGACCAATGCCATGCCCTGGAGGGAGGCTCATGGGGGACTGAGCGTGCGGAGTTCCCAAGAAGCTTCTGAAAACAATCTACGAGCCACGTGAACGTGTATGCCGAAATGGACAGTGCAGGAAGAGGTGCCCGTGTCTGGAAGTGAGGGCGGGGAGGAGGGAGGGGTCCTGGGGAGGACTCCACATTCCCCAGGGCACGGGACGGGGAGGGGGCCCTCTCAGCACCCTGGGTCTCTGCTATGTCACCCACAGCCCACCAGATCCCACCTTCCACCAAGAAGCTCCTCCCCTGAGGTTGCCAGTGCCCCCCAAGCCAAGTTCTGACTCTTGCTGAACACGCCCCCTTCTAGCACTCTTCACCCTGTTGGGCTCCCCATGCCTCTGCACACTCGCCTTCCACATCTTGGTGACCCCCCCCCCAACCTCCTGATGTCCTGTGGGCAGGGGTGCCAGTCCTCCCACAACTGCTCTCAGCCCTCGGCTCGTCCTCAGGAAGCCAGCCACACAGAATCCCTCGGCCGCCCCGCACCACCCCGGCCAGGCCCGCGCCTGCTCTCCCTCAGTGGACTCTCCTCGTGGCCACATCACCCAGCCCATCAGCCTGTCCACACCCGCCCGCTCTGCTCAAGACCCCCTTGGTCTCCACCCCCGGCCGCTGACCGGCACACTCACTTCTCCAGGTAAATGGCGGACAGACTGCGGACCTGCTCCAACTTGCCCAGGGTCAGCTCCAGCTCTGAGCGCAGAGTGGGGGCCGCAGGGGACGGCTCGGGCAGGGCCAGGACCTTCTCGGCCTCGGCAGAGAGCCGGGCAACCCCCTTGCCCAGCCCCTCCACCTCTGCCTGTGCTTTCTGAGGAGACAGAGCAGGGGGCAAGCTGAGCCGGCGAGCCCGACAGGCAGCACCCTTGGGAGCCAGGGGCGGGGGGCGGGGTACGATGCAGTGGGGGGGAGGGGCTGGGGCCTGCCTGCTGCTCGGCGATGCGCTGGGCACACTCCCGCGCGGGCTCCTTGTCCAGTGGCAGCCGCAGGCGGTGCACCGTGCGTGTCTCGCAAGCCTCCAGCTGCAACCGGATGTCTTTGAGTTCTGAGATGCAGCGCTGACAGCGTGATTCCTCCTGCTCACCTGGGGAATAGGTCCTGCTCGCACGCCGCCCGGCCATGGATGGCCCCCCACAAGCCCCCCACCACCCCCGGCTGCCCACACCTACCCTGCTCCAGGCTCTGCAGCAGCTGCTGGTAGTGGCGGCTGCAGGAGCCATACTCGCGCTCGGCCTGCAGCCGGTCCTCAGGCCCAAAGCCGCCGGCGTCCTGACTGTCCCGCAGAAAGGCCTGGTAGTGCAGCTCCAGGCTGCGGAGGGCCTGGCGCTGCTCCTCGGGCTTCAGCGTGCGGAACTACGGGTGGGCGGGCAGGCAGGCAGGCAGGGGTGAGTGTGGCCACGGGGAGACCCACACCCCACCAGCCCGGAGTGCTCAGTGGGGCCACTGTACCATGACCAGAGACCAGGGGGTAAGCATAGCCATGGAGAGGCCCCACACCCCACCAGCCTTGAGCACCCGGCAGGGCCGCCGTACCGTGACCAGGGACCAGGAGCGAATGAGCTGCACATCACGGCTGAGGCTCTGCCATGCCAGAAGGCTCTTCATGTCTGTATGCAGCTGATGCCACAATGTGACCAAGGCCTGGTGCTGGGCCTCCAGCCTGGTGGGCAGGGCACAGTCAGAGGTGTCCAGGCACCTGCCCTACCACCTAGCCGGCTGCCCCGCCCAGGACCACACACCTGGCCACGGCCTCCAGGGCCTCCTGGTTGGGTGGGGGCACGAGGAAGCACACGGAGGGCACGGCAGCCTCACTGCCAGAGCCGCTGAGCACCTTCCAGTGGAACGGCTGTGCGGGGCCCAGCATCTGGCACTCATCACCCTTGTGCACGGTCACCTGTGGCAGCCAGAGCCGTCACAGTGTGGCCACGTCCAGCCCCCTCCGGGGCCCAGCCCACCCAGCCAGGTCCTCACCTCCACCTGCTTGTAATCGCAAACGGCCAGCAGTGGCACGCGGCCCCGTGTGGGCTGGGTGGGGTTGCGGGGCGTGAGCTGCACAATGGCCTTGGCCCTCTTGGCCAGGCCTGAGAGGTGCCCCCTGTACTCGTTCAGCTGGTCCTTCTCATCCTGCAGCGGGGGGGGGGGGGGGGGTTAGGGGGGTCCGAGACCCTCTATGAGGACCCCCGTGCCTGCCCCAGGAAACGCATACGTGCCCCCTGCTGCCCCACACTGCCCTGAGACCAGGAGTTCCTTCCCACGGTCCCTGGAATGTGGTGGGGCTGGGCACTCGCCAGGACAGGCCCCTGGGCTTCCACTGACACCCTCCTCCCTGGGCAGGACTGAGTGCCCCTCCCCATCCGCACCACAGCTCTGTCGTTCGGGGAGGGTGCCATGTCATCCTCTCCCTCTCCCCTCTGCCCTCCCTGGTCCTTGTGGAAGGGTGCATACCTCCTCCGGTTCAGCCCCTCCAAGGGACCAAGGATCACCCTAGGCCGCAGGTCAGAGTCCATGTGGAAGCTGCCTGCGCCTGTCCTGGCCAGCAGGGCCTCCGGCCCCCCTCCTCCGTCTCGCCCGGCCTGAGCACCATGCTCGGCCACCTGTGTCCACCTCAGCCCCACCTGCCCCAGACTGTCTGGCTTGGGATGCCGGTGGGCCTCCTACAGCGCAGGACTGACAGCCCAGCGGCTGACTCAGGCCCCTCCTCACTCCCACGGCCCCAAGGGTCGGCTCTCGTACTGGCTCTGGGCAGCCACCTACTCTCGTGCCAGGCCCCTGCCACTAAGCTCTCATCCACTCATACCCATCCCGCTATGCTGACCTCCCACAGTCTGACCTCTTCCGACCCCTGCTGGTCCCTCTAGTCGCCACCCTCTGCCTCCAGAGGGACCTTCCCCGAGCATCAGCCCGGACAGCAGGCCTGCCTCCCCCCGTGCAGTCCCCAGCCCTGGACCACCCACGGCTGTAGCTGCCCTCCAGCCCCACTGGCTGCACCACTGGACAGCCGCGTCTGCCCCTCACCCGCTGCACAGCCCTGGGCCGGCCGAGCGGCTCACCTGGGCGTCCTGCAGCAGGTCCTCCAGCCGCGTGACGGTGATGGAGCGGTCACAGGTGTACTTCCTGTGCAGCGTCTCCTGCAGCTTCCGCAGCTGCTCCTCGGCCTCCCGCACATCTGAGAAGAACTGGGGCAGCAGCAAAGGGTCAGAGTCCCCAGCCCCGGCTGCCCCAGTGTAGGGCAAGGGACCAGGCCAATGCCTGGGGACAGCGCTGACTAAGGTCAGTGAGACAGACAGTGTACGAACCCAGTTCACACCTGCAGCCCAGCAGAGGGACACCTCAAGGCCACTGCAATGGGCTGGGCATGGGGGGAGCCCAGGCCGAGGCCACTGCAATGGGCTGGGCATGGGGGGAGCCCAGGCCTCACCTGGAAATAGGCAGTGTTCTCCTTCAGGTGCGCCTCGATGCAACAGCACAGCTGCAGCATCCAGCTCCACTGGGTCTGCAGGGCTGCCTGGAAGGACTGCCACACAGCACGCGGCCCATCAGGCCCTGCCCGCCTCGTGGCCCGGGGTGCCCCAGCCCCCCGCCCCAACCAGGGGCCCTCCAGCCCCGCCCCCACCAGGGGTGACCAGGTGGGTCCCCAGCCCTGCCCCTCCCCCCAGTGGCGCCTGCAGGGGGTCCCTGCAGGCCCCTCTCACCTCCACTGTGGGTCGGGCAGGGTGGTCTTCCCGGAGCAGGCGGTCCCCAGTGCTCTGGATCTCTTTGATTTTCTTTTCTTTCAGCTCCAGCTCACGCATCAGGGCCTGACAGGGGCAGAGGTCTCAGGGGCAGTGCCAAGGCAGCACTAGGCACCCTGGCTCCCACCAAATGCCCCGGGGCCTGGGCTGGCCCGGCCACCCACCGAGGACCCCCACCACCCACTGAGGGGCCCCGCCTCACCGAGTAGGCCTCCTTCTTGGCGGCCATGTTGCTGTTGCGCTCACTCCAGTCGAAGCCCACCTCCTCCTCCTCCTTCTCGCTCAGCCACATGAGCTCCTTGGTGGCGGCCGCCACAAAGCCATGCAAGCTCTCCAGGGACCGGAGGCGGGCCTTGGAGGAGTTCTGTGGGCAGGCAGGCAGGGGCTGTGTCAGCTGCTTCCTCCTCCCGGGACCCCTCCCCGCACCCACTTCCCGCCTGACCCCCACTCACCAGCAGCTTGGCGTACTGCAGGTCCAGCCGACCCAGGCAGTCCCGGTAGGCACCTCGGGTGGCGGGGGACAGCTGGCCCTGAGGGAGACCAGCAGGGTGAGGCCTGCGGTGGCCAGGACCTGCCCACCCCCGCCGTCCACCACCCTCACACCTGCTGCTCGCTCACCTCATCCGTGCGGGCCCGCTCGATCTTGGCCCGGAACTCCTCAACGGACTGGTGCAGGCCGCGGTGGCTGCCCAGCTGTGCCTCCACGCTGGGCAGGTCCACGCCCCACTCAGCACCATCCACCCGGCGCTGGTTCTCCTCCACCCAGGCCAGCAGATCCTGCAGGTAGCGCAAGGTTGAGTCCTCAAGCTCGGGGTGCCGTGGTGTGCCCCGCAGACGCAGGTTGTACTCGGTGCGGATGGCCACCAGACGCTCGTGCAGGCGATAGACCCTGTGGGCAGGGCAGGGGTCAGGGGGGTGGTGGAACAGGGCTGCCTGCCGCAGGCACTGGAGGGGCGTGTCCCACCTGCGGTACATCTGCTCGCCCTGTGGATGCCGCCCATCCTTGAGAGCCTGCACATCATTGAACAGCAGCCGGATCATGCCATCAGCCTTGTCCAGGTCTCGTTCCACCTCGCCCGCCCGCTGCGGTGCCTTGCCTGCGGCCAGCAGCCGGACGTCCTACAAGGCAATTACCCTTACTCAGAGCCTGGCCACCCTGTGCCCCCGCCTCCGAGCCCAGCCCGTCCTTTCCCTTTCCTCCCCAGCCAGCACCTTACATGTCTCTAAGGCTTCTGATCAAGCCCCCAGGCCCAGTTCTCTGTGGTGACTAGGGTCAAGAGCAAAGGCCTCCACTGGGTCCCAAAGCCAAGTGCTTCTCAGCCTTGTTGCCCATCACCCACCCCAGCAAAGTCCTCCCTGAGAGAGACCCAGCCCAGGCCCCGCAGTCTGGGTCCCCTTCTGCCACATCCAGCCAGCAGGCGGCTCAGGGCAGGCCTGGTGCCCAGGAGCCGGCTCTACCCAATCTTGTGGTCAGAGATGGCCCCATGCCAGGAGGCAGGAGCAGCGGCTGCAGGGCGTGGCGGGCTTGGGGCTCCTCCCTCTGTGCAGCCTCCCTGCCCAGGCCCAGCCCTCACCGACTGCAGCAGGGCGTCGGCCTGGTTCAGCTGCTCCTCGCACAGTCCAGCCTCCATCTGCAGCTTGCTCACAATACGCTGAAGACGCTCCAGTCTGCGGTCGAGAGCAAGCACGGCCCCCCTCATGAGTGGCGACGGCCCGCCAGGCTTCCCGCCTCAGAGCACAGCTGCCTCCTGCTCCGGGCCTCCCTGCCGGGCTGCGGCCCACAGCTGAGCTGGCCCCAGTGTGGGCTTCCCAGCCCAGGGGTGGGGGTTTCCTCCCCGGGCAGTGACTCACCCTCGGGTGGCTTCCTTGCAGGGCCCCACCCGCCCTCCGCCTGCCTGCCCGCCCACCTCTCAAACTCGCTGCGGAGCTGCTTCTCCCGCTCCAGGATGGCCACGTGCAGCTTGCCCCACTCCTTCTCCACGTCCAGCGGGTGGTAGCCAGGGGGCACCTTGAGCTGGCCTGCTTGAACCGCTCCCTGTGGGCAGGGCCAAGCTCAGGCCGAGGCCAGCAGGCACCCAGGCCCCAGGCCCACCTGCCCTGAAACAGCCCTGGCCCCAGCTTAGTGAGGAGGCAGGCCAAGCCTGCTGGATGGGCCCCTGGGCCCCAGGCTCCTGGGCGGCTTCCCTCAACTCCAGGTCCCCCTCACCTCCAAGGACTGGTAGATGCCCTTGGACCGGTTCTTGTCTGCCTCCTTGGCTGGAAGCTCTGTCTCCTTAAACTTCAAGAACTGGCACCACAGGATCTGGGGACAGGGAGGTGTCAGTAGTGAAACCTGGGCGCCCACAGTGGACACAGGACCCCGCGGAGCAGGGAAACCCACCTCGATCTCCTCGAAGCTGGAGGGGAAGCGGCGTTCCTCGAAGGCAGCTGTATGTGCCCGGATCCACTGCAGCAGCAGCAGCACCAGCTCCCGGTACTCCTGCCAGCGCAGCTGCAGCTCCTGGTGCGGGGGGGAACAGGCATGAGGGGCCGCTGGGGCCCACTTGCCCCCCTGCCCACCCCGCCCTGCCAGCTGGAACTCACATTAGCCTTCACCCCGTCCTGCACGTCCGGCACACGGGGCATGGCGTCGTACAGGGACGAGACGTAGGTGATGATGGACTTCTCGTCGGGCTGAGGGACGTCCACGTCTGCAAGGGAGGGGTGTCAGAGGGGCGCCGGCGGGGGGAGCAGGGAGGGAGGAGGGGAAAGTGGCACATACCCTCAGGGTCCAGGAGACGTGTAACCCCCAGGTCCCGCTCTGCTACAGAGAAAGCCTGGTCCAGGTTCTCCAGGTTGGTCTGACGATACACCTTGTTCATGTCGATGAGCATGGGCCTGGGGGCAAAGGAGCAGGTGGGGCAGGCAGGCAGGGACACGGGAGCAGCAAGGCCCCCTGGGAAGGTCAGCACACAGAGAGACCCTTTGCAGATCCCCGGGACACAGAGCCCCCAGCCCACGGTCACCCTGAGAAGCAACTGCCCACATGGCACCCATGTGCAGGCCCCGCCCCCATGTGCAGGGCCCGCCCCCAGGAGCTCCTGGGACCTGCGGGGTGCAGGGGCCCAGGGTGGGGTGCTTATCTGGGCTCCCTGCAGCTACCCTGTCCACCAGGCCCTGGGTCCTGGGTGGGGGCTGAGGTTCCCCCAAGGACTGACCCCACTCAGGCCTCTTCTGGGGCATCAGTGTGGGACCAGTGCTCGTGGCTGTGAAAACCAGCAGCCCCGAGGTCCTCTGGCCTCAACAAAACCAGGAAGGGCCAGGAGGCGGCGGGAAGGGTGTGGGCCAGGCTGGGCCTCTCGGGGAGGCAGCTGGCAGCAGAGCCCATCTCCTGGGGAAGCGGCTCCCCGTGCGCAGCACACGCCTTCTCGCCGTCCCCTTTGCCCCAGCATGTCTGCAGTCGCCCGGCCGAGGGACTCAGGTGCCCCCGCCCACCGCACGCACGGCCCCGCCCCGACCGGCCGCCTACTTGTGCCGGTGGATGATGGCGTTGAAGAGGCGGCCGTCGCGCCAGCTGGAGGTGAAGTTGTCACAGCGCAGGCCCTGGTAGCCCTCCACCATGCGCTGGGACCACAGCAGCAGCTTCTCCTTGGCCGTCATGTCCTCTGACTGCCCGCTCACCTGGATGTCTGAGATCTGCCCGCACAGTGGGCAGGAGGCGGGGCTCAGGCACGGCCCCCTCGGCAGACACGAGGCCAAGCGGGCCCTGCCCACGTCAAGGAGCCGCTGGGACCCACCACCCCTCAGCGTCAAGAGCCCAGGCCACCCCAGGCAGCAGCTGCCACATGTGGGTGCCCTGGGCTCCCTCAGCCCAGCTACACCTTGCACCCCCCAAGGCAGGATCAGAGTTGGTGGAGGGCATGTGCAAGGGGCTCGCCCAGAAGCCCCAGGCCTAGAGAAGACTGTCATGAGGTGCAGGCGGTAGGGGATGGTCAGGGCCTCTCTGGCTGCAGGCCAAGGTTGGGTCCTAGGACTGGGCACGTGTGGCTGCAGCCCGAGCCTGGCCCTGCACTCAGTCCAATCCTTTGGGCCCAAGTCTGCTAGCTTGTCTGTTCCCAGTTATCTGTCTGTTGGTCTGCCCGCCTGTATGACTCAGCTGCCGTGCCAGCCAGGCTCTGCCTGCCCAGCTTTCAGATTTGCGGCTTCCTGTGTGGCTGGGCAGGCAGTGGGTGAGTCAGCCCGAGCAGCGGGTGCCTCTCCAGAACCTTCCCTGTGGCGGGAGGCCACACAGAGCAGAGAACCCGTGCCTCTGCAGGGAGAGCCGGGGCCAGAGGCATGGGATAGGCAGGCCTTGGAGAGGCCTAGGCCTTCAAGCCATGGAGTTAGCACAGGGCTGCAGCGCAGGCTGACAGGAAGGCTCCAGGTGCCAGGCCACATGCCCAACCAGGTGCCAGGCCTACCCTGCAGACTCTGGAGGTGGCAGAGGGTCAAGTGGGCAGCTGCACTACCTGGAAGTGCAGGATGATGGTCCAGATCAGGCCGAGGGTCAGCTTCGGGTTGCCGTCGGCAATGTCATCGTTCCTGATGTTCACCAGCTTCACCTGCAAGCAAGCGGGCCTCGGTCACACCCACGAGTCAGCCAGAGAAGGGGCCAGGGCCTGTGGCCAGTTGGGCACCTCACCTGGCGGTGACGGAGGTAGTCCAGGGCGATCTGCACGTTCTGCAGCTTGTGGAAGCGCATCCTCCCCTTCTCCCGCGGCTGCAAGGGGAGCACGCCGGTTAGCACCCCTGAGCCCCCGCGGGATCCACAACCCTTACCCCGGGTCACCCACCCCAGCTGGGAGGGAGGACACGCTGGTCAGCACCCGTGAGCCCCCGTGGGATCCATGACCCTTACCCCGGGTCACCCACCCCAGGTTAGGGGAGGGGGTCTGCTGGCTCAGGAGCCAGGCCCAGCAACAGTTTGGAAACTCCAAGGCCTGCTGCGGGAAGGAAGGAGGGGGCGGGGAGGACACAATAGCCAGGAAGCCACGGGCGGAGGGTAGTGGTTTGGGGGAGGGGTCCTCCTGCCCAGCGGTGGCAGCCCCTGTGGGTCTCCGGCCCCGGGCAGTGCAGCAGGCGGGCTGCTGGGCAGCTCGAAGCAGGGCCATCTGCCCGCCCCAGTGCCATCGGCCGGGTGAGCCGGGCTCCTGGAGCCCACGTGCCGCCGTGGCCAGCGGGCACATCCACTCACCAGGCGCGAGCTCCTGATTACGTCCCGCTCTCTTGGCTGCCCAGCCAGAGCAGGGCAAAGGGTAAAGGGCAGAGGTCAAAGTTCAGAGTCCAAGCAGCAGAGAAACCAAAGCAGAGCAGAGCATGAGGTTACAGTGTCAAGGCTTGAGCACGGTGGGCAGCAGGGCCGTGCGCCCAGGCGCAGGGGTCGGGTGGCTCCCAGGCCAGGATGGACACTGACCAGGAGGCGCGGGGGGAAGCTGAGGCCAGGCCGGACACAGAGTTGGGGGGGGCAGTCACGGGTAAGACCCCAGGAGGGAAGGCAGGCAGGGTTGCAGAGGGGCGGGCAGACACACGTACCAGGCTGTCCCCGGAGAGCACCTCCAAGAGGGAGATGAGGTTGTGGCCATCACGGAGGTCTTCATACAGGTCACTGATGTGCCTCTGAGCCTGCAGGCACAGAGTGTGGGGGTGGCCCAGAAGGCTCGAGGCAGGGGGCCCACAGAAGACGCCCACCCCCGAGGAGGCACCTACCTCTGCCCTCCAGTGCTACAGAGACCAGGAGAAACGAGGAGGAGGAGAAAAGAGACAGGAGATGAGCGAGCCAGGGGAGGAAGCAGACAGAAAGGACAGGTTCAGAGGTGGGAGGTGGGTCCTGGGGCAGAAAGCAGGCCCGACCGCGTAGATGCAGAGCGGGCTCCAGCCCTTGTTTGGGCCGGACAGCCAGGGCATCCTCCTCACCCCCGCGACCCTACACACACACACACACACACACACACACACAGGCACTCCTGCACAGACGCTCACAACCGTGTGCACAGACACCACCAACCTTGATGAGGTGCTTGTTGACCCACTTGGTGAAGGTTTTCTTCTGCACACGGTCCCGTTCATCTGGGAGAGACAAGGCCAGGTTACCTGGGCCTGGAAGAAGCCCCGCAAGCCCCCGGGAGGTGACCGCCATGCACAGTGGCTGGTGCCACTCAGAATCACACTGCCCCCCACCCTACAAGGCCCCAGGTAGTCCTGGATAGAGGCCGGGGGCCAGGCCCCAGGTGCCCACTGCTGGGTCTCCCAAGATGGGAGGGTTTGGAGCTGGCAGCCACACCTGGAGGCACAGCACACAAGTCCTGGCCTGCCCCACCCCCACACAGGCTGCCTCCGGGGGCCTGAGCAGGCCCGGACCCAGACCCGGGCAGGGCTAGGCAAGGGGAAGCTCTGTCCCCCTGCAGGGCATGGAGAGCCCTCCGCCCCCAACCGCCCAATACCCAGAAACCCCACCAGCCTCTCTGTGTTGGGGCATGGTTGGCTGGCCCCCCAGCAACTCTGCACCTGGGCCAACGCTGGTCTCAGAGTCTGTCCCCCAAATTCAGAGCCTCACAGTCTGGGCCCCACCCCACCCGATGCCAGGCTTCCTGCGGCAGGAACTGGGCCCTTCCTGTCCCACGCCTGGCCTGCGCAGCGGCGTGGAGTCCCGCTACCTTTCTTGCCCTCTGAGGCCCTGAGCACGGCCAGGTAGAGGTTGTCCTCCGAGCTGGTCCTCTTGTGACCCAGGCCCTCAGGCTCGGGCACCCGCAGCCGCTGCTGAGACATGGTGCCGCCCTGCCCCTTCGGCGCTGCGTCCCTCCCCCAGGTGCTGCGCTCGCGGCTGTGGGGCACACCACGGCGGAGGCGCTCGGCTCGGCACACACGCTCACTCGGGGGCTCTGCTCACTCAGCTCCGCTGGAGCCCAGTGCGGGCCACTCCCTGGCCGCAGAACTCCCTAGCCGCTGTCCCCGCCCCGGGAGCCCCACCCCAGCCTGCACACCCCCAGAGAGGGAGTGTCCCGGCGGGAAGCAGGAAGGCAGCCCCTCCCCCACGGCCACACCTACAGCCAGGCAGAAACAGGAAACCCGGGGGTTTCCTCACCCACCCTGCCTGCAGCAGCCCCAGAGGGAACCCGGGTGCCAGGGGACCTGCACCTCACGGCCCACAGACGAGTGTCGGGGCACAGAGAGCCACACACTGTGCCCAGGGCCACTCCAAAGGGGCCCCACAGGGAGGGGTGCCTGAGCGCCACTAGGCCAGGGAGCCCAAGGTCACGCGTCTTGAGGGGGGCGCCAGCTCAGCCTTGACCCAAGGCCGCCCCATGCCTGCCCAAACTGCCAGGCGGAGGGGCTCTAAGGAGGGACCCCCAAGGGGAGTGACACCTGGCTTGGGGGGGCCGGCTGCCTTTCCTGGAAGCCCTCCTAAATCACTCCTCAGAGACCTACACCCTACACCCTGCTAGGCTCCCCTGTACCCCTGGCTCCAGTGAGGGCTGAGCTCCTCCCAGGTGGCCCACCGTCCTGGAGCAGCGCCCCCATCCAAAGGCAGAGTGCTCTGCGGGGCAGGAGGGGGCGCATAACTGAGTGCTGACTCACCAGCCCTAAGCTGGGGAACTCTGCCCTGCGTCAGGGAGGGGGGGCCCAGGTCAGAGGGGAGCACCCTGAAGGGGCCCAGCCAGTGAGTCAGGCGAGGGGAGAGGGCCCAGGCAGGGTGACTCATGGGCGAGGAAGCCGCACCTGGGGTGATGGGGGCAGCCTGGGTGGGGGGCTGTTTGCAGGCGGGTGGGGCACACGGGTATCAGCCACTCAGGTTGTAAAAGTGGTAGGACAAAGGGCAAAGGGTGCCACCGGCTCCCTCTCGTCTCGCACACGGTGGCGCTGGCCACGCAGGGACTGCCCAGCTGCCCAGCCACTGCAGGAAAGAATGCACCGCCCTGACCACAGAATTTTCCAGTCAGAGACTTGGCTTGATGTGATCCAGCTGGGAGCCGCTGCCCCACCCCCATGGCGCCTCGGGCCTCGTTTCCAGGAAAGGCTCACCCCACCCAGCCGCTGCCCTTCTGTGGCCACGGGGTGGGGGGGGGGCGCACCCCAGGGAGTAGGGGTCCCCAGCCAGGTGGAGCTGACTGCCCCCACCCCTACCCCAGGGGCCCTGCCGCAGGTCACCTCACTCCCCAACTCTGGACAGAACTCCCTTCTACTCAGGGCCGGGAGACGCCCCACACACGAACCCTTCACCCCCCAGAGGCACTCCAGGATCCCACATCAGACCCTGCGCTGGCCAACGCCCCATTTCAGGGTCACCAAGGACGGCTCACCCCACCGTCAGGCACCCCGGCCAGGTGTCCAAGCTGGGGGAGTCCCGCCCCAGCCCCTCTCCAGCGTCCTCTCTGCCACTCAGGGGCTCCAAGAACACTGGCTTGCTGACCAGTACAGGGTTCCACCTCCACCTCCCAAGCCCGATCCCTCCCCTGAGCACGCCCTGCTGCCTCCAGACTCCCCCACAGGATCTCAGAGAGTGTCCTCTCAGGCGCTCCCTGCAGCCCTGCTGGCCAGTCCCTCACGCCTGGCTGCAGGACCCACCCTTCCCCAGCCATCCTATTCAGGCCCTCAAGTCAAGAGACCACCACCACTCCCCGGCCGGCCCAGCCCCGCGCGGCCCGCCCCCATAGGCCAGGCTGCTGCACGTCTCGGCTGGCTCTCCCCAGCACTGCTGCTCCTGCCCCGTCCACCAGGCCAGTGTCCCCAGAGCTGCCCGCGACCCTCTGAAAAGTAACGTTGGCCCCTTACACAGATTTGGAAACTAAGGCAAGAATCTATGGCTAGTGGGGCCGCTCCCGGGATAGGAAGCCTGAAGAGAAGGGAGCTGACGCCGAGAGTGCAGGGCAACGCGGAGACTGCAACCACGCCCTGTCCCCTCCCACCCCACACCTCCCGCGGGCAGACTGCCGACAGCCCGGTGCCCGGAACCCGCGGCCCGGCCGGCCGGCCCGCCCCGCTCCCCACCCCCTTCTCTGGAGGGAACACGGGGGCAGAGGGGACTCCACCCCTCCTTCCTCCCCAGGTGTTTCAGCACCGAGCCTGGGGGCGGGGCTGCGCCTGGGTCGGGCACCGCCCCCGGCCCCCGCGGCCTTCCCCGCGTTCGCAGAGTCGGGCGCCCTCTCCGGCACCACCGCCCCTCCAGCCGCACCCACCTACGCAGCACAGCTGCCCGTAGAGGTAGCCCCTGCGCGCCTGCTCGCAGCCCCCATCCAGCCAGCACGGCCGTTCCAGCACGACCTCTTTCTGCGCGGCGAAGGCGACGCCCGCCCCCCGTGTGCCAGGCGCAGCCATGAGCCCGGGCGCCCTGCGGACAGCAAACAGGACGGTGCGTCGGCTCCCTGGCCCACGCGCGAGGCCGTCGGCTCCGCACGCCACACCCTCCCCCGCTGCAGCCGCCGGGCCGGACGCTGAGAACCTGCCCCCGGCGGGCGCCCCGCCCCACGGGGACCTGGAAGCCGCGCCCCCGCTTGGAGGGAGAGGACCTGGCGGGGCCTGGGGGCAGCAGAGGAGGAGGCTGCCCCAGGACAGAGGCTGGGAACTGCCGGAGCCTGGTGTTCCCGGACGACCTCCGGCTCCCGCAGGATTCGCGGGAAAGGCCGGGTGTGCGGAGTAGGGTGCTGAGAACTGAGCAGAAGCACCGAAAAGGGGCGCCGAGGGCAGCAGGACCAGGGAGCGGCCAGGCCAGGGGCCGAAGGGGAGCCCGGTGCCCACGTGGGCACAGGAGACAGAAGCTGAGGGTGGGAGGGCCAAACCGAGGGGGGGGGACTCTCTGGCCTGAGCGTTTTATTGAACCGTTTTGTTGAACGTCCACGCAGCTGAGTCACCAGCCGCTCCCCAGCCCCCAAAGCCACGCCTAGGAGCCCCATCCGGACTCAGACCTCGGCCAGGTTCCCGTGGAGCAGGCCCACCAGGGGCGGCCCTGGCCACCCCCACCGAGGGCAAGCCTCCCCGCCTCAGGCTATCGCCCGGCCGCCCTGCAGGTCCCCAGTGGGGCCGTCCCTCTGGCCAGAACCCCAGTCCCCTGCTCATTCACTGGAGTGGAGGCAGGCCCCACCCAGTCCTGGGCCGGGCGCCACTGCCGAGGGCTATAGCCTCGAGCGGGTGACCTGGAGCGGGGGGAAGGGCAGCGTAAGCCGCCGGTCCCGAGGCGTTACTGGGCCCTGGTCAAGGGCGCTCAGGCACCTGTCCAGCTCCCGCAGCCCCACCTCCTGCGGCGGCCGTTCCTCAGTCCCCAGGACGCCTGCACCTGCCCGCTGCGGTTTCCGTGTTGACAGTCACCTGTGCTCGCCCCGGACGGGCTGCTAGGGAAGGGCCTCCCTCCGGGACGGAAGGCCCCTGCCCCTTGCCGCCCCCTCCCCAGCTGCCCAGGCCTCCCCCAGCCCTCCCTTCACACCCTGCCCAGCAGCGGGCTCCAGGCTGACGGAGGCAGAGTCCTGGCCCTGCCCAGACATGCAGGAGGGATCTTCAGCGCAGGGTGTGGGCCGGGGGTCCACACCTTGTCTGGCCACGGCCCGAGCGATCTTCCAAGACAGGAAGGGGCGGGCATAGGGAAATTTAGGGGCGGGAGGGAGGCGGCCCCTCGCCCGCCCCGCCCTCAGCCCCCTGGCCGGGTGGTGGCAAAAAACAGCAACCCGGGAGGTGGCCACAGCGGCCTTACCTTGCTCATCCTGCACCCGCGGGCGCCCCTTGCGCCAGTGCCACACGGCGGCCAGGGTGATGGCGTGGCCCACGACCACGAGGGAAGGAAACAGGCTGCCCGAGGGCTCCATGGCTCTGGAGGCGCCGGTCTGCGCGCTCGGCAGGCGGAGCCGCCCTTCGGAAGGGCTGCTCGAAGCCAGGCAGCCCCCCTTCCTTCCCCGAGGAAGCGGAGGACGGCTGGGGGCGCCCGGGACCGGGGACCGCCCCCTGCAGGACCGCCCGACCACTGTCGGCCGCCGCCGCCGCACCAACTGCGCTCCCGCCCGCGCCTCCCTCCCGCTCCGGCCACTCGCGCTCCCCACCCGCCCCACCTCCCACGGCGGCGCCGCTCCGCGGGCCCTGCGCCGCTTACACGCTCAAGGTTAGCGGAGCCTTAACCCGTGCTCACCCGCGGCCACACCCGCCAGGAGGAGGGGCCTGCGGGGACGCCTGGCTGAACGCAGCCCCCACCCCGTCCAGCCCCGGCCCTCACGGCCTCACACGGGCCTCCCCCGCCCCCACAGGGGGTGACCGTGGCGCCTCGCACCCCATTCTGCCTCCAAGGGTGCCCCTAGGGACAGCTGCCAGCGGCCCTGGTCCTCGCTGGCCTTCAGGCTCGCAGCAGACCCAACCAGTGTCAAAGACAGGGCGATCCGATGCCCCCCGCCCCGCCATGGACGGCAGATAGGGAGAGGGTGGGCCCTGAAGCGCCTGGAAGCAGAGCCCGCGCCCTCCGCCCGCTGGGCTCTCAGAGGCAACCCCACCTACCAGGCACAATCTTCATTGGGGACAGCAGCGGGGGCCCACGGGTCCGACAGCGAGTGGGTGTGGGTGCAGGGAGGGTCACAGGCCCCTCGGAGGCGGCAGCGAGCGCGACGGTGCGTGGAGGAGGGCACGGGCACTGCTGCTGTCAGCAGAGCTGTGTCCGTGGGGGAGGGGGGTGGGCAGGGGGCCCGCGGATATAAATATCCCAGGAGGGCAGGCCAGGCCCGTCATCTGTCCCGACTTAGAACATGACGTGCGGAGCCAGGGCACCGGCGCCAGGCCTGCTCCCACGGTGAGTCCAACAGGGGAAGCCTTGGGTGTCGGGGTCCACCTGGGAGCAGGGTGGCCCTCGGGCCTAGGGGCTCCCATCCCTGAATGGGGTGCAGCTCCTGCCCTGCCCACCGTGTGGGGCATGGACAGCAGTGGGGGAGCACTTGGAAAGGCCACCCTGGCAAGCACCACCACCCCTGCCCCCGCCAGGTCACCAAACAACACCTGGCCCAGATGGACGGGCGGGATGGCCTCCCAAGGTCAGGTCTCAGGCCAAATCGGGCCGGGCCTCTCCCCCAACCCAGGACGCTCAGGTGCCGGCCCTGGGCCCACACAGACCCTGGCAGCCGGGGGTCTCAGACGTCCCAGGGCCAAGGTGCGCTCAGGAAACAGCAGGTGGGGGTCGCGGTCCTGCCCCCTCCTCCCGGTCGAGTCTGACCCTCTGAGAACTCCCTGGAGGAAGCCCACAGGCACCATTCTAGTCTGACCCTCTGAGAACTCCAAGGAGTAAGCTGCGCACGTCACCGCACCACACAGTTGAGGAAACTGAGGCACAGAACCGGCGAGGAGCTCACCCCAGCCACGAGAGGCCGTGACGTCAGCCCTGGTCGACTGCCTGGAGCGTGTGGGCAGCCGGCAGCAGAGCGCAGCAGGCCACACTTGGTCTCTGGCTGCCGGGGAAGGGGAACCCAGCCCACGTGGGGGGCCAGGGGCGACGGCGGGGGGGGGGTGGTCAGGCCCACCCAAGCCTCCTGCCCATCAACCCCATGCTTCAGAAACTCAATTCTGAAGGGAACCGGCCTGCAGGGGCCAGCTCTGAAGGCCAGGGCTAGGCTCCTCCTCGGAAGACTCCATGCTCTGACACCAGGGGGAACCACCTCCTGGAGGCATGAAAGTCTGCAGCAAGGCCTGGCACCCTGAGACACCGCAGGCAGCACCTCTGAGACGGAGCCATGCTCATCCAGAATCCGCAGTCCTGCCCCTACAGGGCCCCGGCCACAGGCTGGTGGGGAGAGCCCAGCCCCAGCTGGAGGCCTGGACCCCTCCCTTCCAAAGGCCTGCACCCTGGCCCGACCCCAGCCCAGCCCTGCCCTACCTTGGCCCAGCTGAATCAGCTCCTCCATGCTGTACCTGTCCATGGCTGCCGACCATGAGCCTGGCTGTTCTGGAGCGGCAGAGAGGAGAGGAAGGGAAGGCAGGAAGGAGGGGAAGGGTGGGAGGCAAAGGGAGGGCTCGCGAGAGCCCTGGCCTCCCCACCCAGCTCTGGGAGCCTGGCTCCTCCTCACGGCCACCACTTAGTCAGCGAGCCGGGCAGAGTGAAGCCCAGTGGACCGACGGGTAGGACCAGCTCGCCTGCAATCCCTGAGCCCTCAGGTGTGGCTGGAGGGCCCTCTGCCTGCCGGCCGGCCCAGCCCACCCAGCAGCCTCCCCCCCAGCACCGGCCCCACCAGCCTGCACCACTCCAGCCCCTCCTAGACCCCTCCCCTGCCTTGGCCTCCAGGCCTTCAGCCTTGACAAAAGGACTTCTAGATGAGTACCAGCCTCTGCACTTCTGCGCTGCTGGCCTGCCCAGCCACTGCAAGACCGGGTAAAAGACAAACCTAATCGTACTGTAACCTGCTTAGAAAACCCGCCAGAGTTCTGCGGGTCTATCCGCAGACAACTGGACACAAAACTGGAGACTAACGGAGGGCTGGCAGGGGCGCCACGCACCGTGAAAGGGAGCGGCAGGGCTCTGCACCTGCGGACAAGGCCACGGGAGAGTCAGGTGTGACGCGTGGCCAGGAGCAGCCGGCCTCGCAGGGCACCTGCACCCGCAGCGTAGAGGCTGCTGGCGCACAGGGGTGAGCGAGTTCAGACGGCGCCTCTTCTCTGCTGGAGTTCCAGTTCTTTCTGAGTTTTGAGCCAGGCTCACTGAGAAATGAAATTCATGTATGAAACCCATTCCCCCTAGGTCCATCTCTCCAGTAACCCCAGAGGAACCCTGTCTGTCCTCCACGGTCAGGGCTCAGCTCAGGGCCTCTCTCACAGGGGCCCTCCCGGACCACTTGCTCTTCACCCAGCCCATCCATCCCACACGCTGGGGGCTTCTGGTCAGGGACTCAGCCTGGGACTGACTGGTAAGTGGCAGAACAAGCAAGTGGACACTTCCCACAGGGATAAGCAGACCACCAGGGCACGGGGGAAGGGGTCCGCGGCTCCCTGGCTGAGGCTGGCCGGGCAGAGGCAGTCCACCTGAGCAAGGCCACTGTGACAAGCATGGCGGCTGGGCCACGTGCTGACCTGCAGACGGACCAGAGGGGCGATGCTGTGAGCAAGTGAGGGGTCTGTATGACGCATCGCTGGCTAACTTTTAAAGTATTTATTTCTTCATTTAATTTGGCCGTTCCAGGTCTCCATTGGGGCCTGTCAGACCTAGTTTCCTGACCAGGGACTGAATGCAGCTTCTGCTTTGGGAGTGCAGAGTCACAGCCACTGGACTGCCAGGGAAGCCCCCCTTAATAATGTTTAAAACTCTGAGAAGTCAACAGTTCCCAATGTCATCAGAAACTTTCTAGCCAAGCCACCAGGACCCCTGCAGACCTGGCCAAAATCCTGTGCCCCACCCATCACCCGAGGCGCTCTGGGCGTCCTCTTGTGCCTAGGGTGGTGCTCAGATCCCGCTCGCCCTGGGGGACCGAAGGGAAGGGGGAGCCCACGTCCGCTGGCCCTGACTCAGCCTGGAGCTGGAACTCATTTCCTGTTGGAAACTCTGAGCTGCCACCGGCGGCGGCTGCGGCCGGGAAGGGAAGACTGAGTCACCCCCTCAGGGGTGGGGGCACCTCCCCCCCCCCCCCCCGCCTGCTGAGCCACACCCAGTCCCCCCTCCTGGCCCACGGCCAACTGCCCGCCCAGCTGCTCAGCCCAGTGCCAGACCAGCCAGGCCACAGACAAGGAAGGAAGGAGAGAAAAGGAGGGGGTCCACGCTCCCCAAACCCACGACCCAGGAAGGGAGAGAGTCTGCTCTGCCAGCCAGAGTGGGGCAGGGGCCCCATCAAGGCGACAGTCAGGGAGTAGGCTGGGCGGAGCCTGTCCATCAGGTGCTCTCAGAGCTGACCGCTGCCCAGCCCAGCACTACTGTCTCTGGTGGGGGACACAGTCACCCTACTGACAGGCGTGGGAGAGGCCATATAGTCAGACCTGCCACCCACAACCTCCCTGACCCCCCGAGATGGGCTCCCATGCCTGGACCCTAGTTAGTGGGTCCAGGCCCAACTCTGGGCCTGTGCCTGGGTCCCCTAACCCCCCACTCATCCACCTGGCAAATTTCTGCCCACCCTGCTAGCCTCCACTCCAGGCCCTCACCCACCCCCAGAGACCACATTCCTTCCCAGCTGGAGTGACATAGAGCCCACCCTGTGTTGGGGATCTGCTACCCCCACTCGACACGGAGGCCGGTGAGCTCAGAAGCACAGGTGTGAGCCTGAGCTGCCCGCGACCCTCTGCCCACCTGGGTGGTGCAGCACAGGTCCTTAGGGGCCGGGGGCTGCCACAGCGCGGAGCACAGAGAGAGGTGCCGGCCCCTGGGACAGCAGGACCCATTCCATTGGGACCAGGTCTCCCTGGGATGGATCCACCTAGACCCCAGGCAGAGCCCCGCACTGCCGCAGCCACAGGTCTGCTCTTCCTGTCCCAGCCCAGGGCTGCCTGCTAGGCCGTCACCCACCCCAGGCTGACCAAGCACCCAGCCACCATATCACATCTGTGCCACACAACCCGGAGGCAGATGTCACCCCTGCTGGACAAACCCAAGGCTCAGAAAGACCAGGCACTCATCCACACTTGGAGAGCAGCTATACCCCGTCCCATCCCAGCACCCCCTCGGCACATCCCCACCCCCTGCAGAGAGAGCCTGGAGCAGACAAATCCCTGGGGCAGGGAGGGGGCGGGCAGGGCACAGGTGATGCTGGCGAGAGGGCCCAGGGTGCCGGCCAGGGCTGTGCCGACAGCTGGTCCTGCCAGTCCGAGAACCGCGAGCCCCACCCCCAGCCCTGGGGTGTGCCTGGCTATGGGTGGCAGTAACCCACGGGCTCCTCCTTGGTCTACCCACCCCAAGATCCTCAAGCCAGGAGGAGGAGCCCCGGCATCCACTGGCAAGAGTGCCCAGGCGGAGAGAGCGCCACCTGCTGGCAGGAGCAGAGCTTTTGCACACCTGCTGCCCACCCCGTCCACCAGGCCCAGGCCCAGACCCCCACACCCCCAACCTCCAGCTGGGGCCAGGGCTCAGCTACCTGTGGGTGGGGCAGGCTCCAGCCCCTGCCTCGCCAGGGTCCCTGGGGTGGTGGCAGGCACCACAGGGGGCTCGGTTGCCCCCTCCTTAGGCTCCTTCCGGCGGTAGACCCACCGCTCCTCTCCGGCAGGGTCCTCGGTGGGCAGCGGCCCCCGCTTGGGCGGGCAACCCAGAGGACCCTGCACGTCCTGCACGTGGGGGATGCGGCGCGCGGGCATCACCATGGCCACGGGGCGGCGCACACGCTGCAGAGAGGCAGGCACGATCTCCGGGGGCAGGTGCAGGTACTGGCGCAGGTGGGCAATGCCCTCGTTGGTCAGGTACCAGTAAAAGTGGCGCCAGGCGAAGGTCTCCCGCACCAGGCCCCGCGCCCGCAGGGAGGCCATGGCGCACATGACCTGCAAGTTGGTGACGCCGGGCACGTGAGGGTGCAGGCTGCGGGGCCGCCGGTCCTTCTTGGCCACCATCACACCCTCTCGGAAAAGCACCTCATAAATGGCCCGCAGCTGGTCCAGCGGCATGAACATGCCGGCCACCATGGCTGCGGAGCCGGTGAGCCGAGGGCGCGGGCGGAGCCCAGAGAAGAGACCAGGAGACGCCCTGCACACAGCGCGCAAACGGGCCCCGGGGCGGGCAGGCTGCGGGGCGAAGCGCTGAGTTCGAGGGCGCGGGCTCCGGGCTTGCAGCTCGCGGCGCCGGGCTCTCTGGCTCCGTGCGATTCCTGCCGGCACTGCAGCCTGCCCACCGCCTGCGTGAGCCTCCCGCCCGCCCGCCCTCAGGACGCCCAGGCCGGCCCCCTCTGACTCAGCAGCAAGGGCAGCCCCTCCCACCCTCAGCCCACAGGGCCCCTCGAGGGGCGGGGTGGGGGGGCACCTTGCAGAGGGGCCACCCCCGAGGAAGGCCCCCACCCACAGAGCCGGCCTGAGGCTCCACGTCAGTGATTACATCAGTTTCTAAACACTTCCTTCAAGGTTCTAAGACTAGGGGGAGGGTGGACTGGCGGGAGAGCCATGGACCCAGAATCCAAAGGGTGGCAGAGGGAAGCGGAAGGAGAGAGGGCAGGAGGGTCCTCAGGCCGCGCAGTTGTAGTCTCAGGGCCTCAGGAGTCACAAGGACCGGAAGAGGGTGCTGCCCTTTGGGCAGGGGGTGCTCCAGGTCTAAGGGAGGAGGGCTGAAGTCTTGGAGGGCAGAGAGAAGGTGCTGGGGGGCCCGGGGTCTGAGGAGGGAGGAGGAGAGCTGGGGTCATGGGGGGCAGAGGTCTGGTAAGGAGAGAGGAGGTACTGGAGGCCTGGGATCTGAGGAGGGAGGAGGGAGCTGGAGTCTTGGGGTCAGGGGTCTGGGAGCATGGCAGGGGCAGCTGCTACAGCACACAGACAGGCAGGCTGCAGGCACCTCTGGCTGCTGTCCATCAGGCAGGCGAAGGGACAGAGCCCCCACCTCCAAATGTCAGACCCAGACACTGGCCGCCCTTTTTAACACTTGCCATGCCGGGCCAGATCAAGGGTGGGTCAGGAGCATGGAGTCAGCTCCGAGTCCAGAGGACTCCGAGCAGGGCACGGTTGGGGTGGGGGTGGGGGGCTTGGAGTGGGGCCTCCACCCCCCACCACCCCAGGCCAGCTGTCAGAGGCCAGAAGCTCTCAGCTGCCACAGGGAATCAATGTCACCAAGTCTGCCTCCCCCAGCCCCCCTCACCCCCCAGAGCCTCCAGTGAGCCAGCTGGACAGATGCATGGGAGCCCAGCTACACCAGGGTCTGGGAGCCCCAGTGATGGGGGGCCAGCAACGGGGAGGGGACTGTATGCTGCACGTGAGGACCCTGGATCCTTGCCCGGCCACACCCAGCAGTACCCCCCCAGGCTCTCACTGCTGAGGCTCCAACCACAGACACACCGCGCCTCCCCATCCCGCCTGATACCCCACTCTCCCACTTGGGGCTGCCCCCTCCACCAAGCGGACACACCCATTCCCACCAAGCACTGCCAACCCGGGAAATGATTAGAAATAGGGTGGAGGTGGGGGGGGATCCTGAGGTGGGAGGCGCAGGTGGGCAGGCGGCCAACAGGCGGCGCGTGGGGGCGGGGTTCCGAGGCAGTTGCCATGGCACTGCAGAACCGCTCCCAATACACACGCGCGCGCGCGCCGGAGTTGTGGCAGAGGAAACTGCAGGCACAGCCAACTGCCCACAGCCCTGCCCACCGGCTCTCTGCGGCGCCGCTTTTCCTCCGCCGGCGGGCAGGGGCCCAGCGCGGCCGGACTCCGGCTCGGGGAGGGCGGGGCGCCGTCTGGGAGGTCGCGGGGATGGGCAGCGACGGCGCCCCCTCGGCCAAGCGGCGCCCGCGCGCCCTGCGGGCCACCAGGACTTGTGACTTTCGGAACCAACACGAGCTGTGGGTTCAGGCCAGCACTCAGGCCAGCAACCTGGCCTGGCCCTGCGCCCGCGTAAGGCCACTCCTGGCCTGTCCCTCAGCCCTCCCTGAGACCACCACTGCTCCCCCTGCCCACCCCACAGCCCCACGCTGACTTCCTCTCCCTCCCAGCCACCCCGTACACCCAGAGCACATTTTCTTAGTTTGATTCTCCGATCTAACCCCCCAACCCCCAAGTCCCCCACCAAACCAACCCCAAAGCATCCCCCCTCCCAAAATGATTTCAAGCCGCACCCAAGGCCCCCAGCCAAGGGTCTCTCCTCCCAAACAGCCCTGCACTGGCCTCAGCCCCGTCACCCCCACCCTTGCCATCCCCGGCAGGAGAGGGCAGCAATTCGCGAAGCTCAATAAAGGGGGCGGGGCGCGAAGGGGCGTCCCCCTCCCGCCCACCAGCCCGGCCTCGCGGGCTGAGGGAAGGAGCAGGAAGGGACCTAGGGCAGGATGTTCCCGGCCTGGCCCTCGCGGCCGGCTGCGGCACACCTCCCTCGGCCCTACTCCCAGCGCACCCCCCCGCGCCTCCGAGGTCCCAGGGCTGGAAGAACGCCCCTTTCTGCCCCGCCCCCACACTGCGGGAACCGCAGCCGCTGATTCAGCAAAGGGAGGGCCTGGGCGGGCAGACAGGGCGGCCCCCTCCACCCCACTCCAGGCCCCTCCGGGTCTCCAGGGCAACCAGTCGGCGCCCTTGGGCAGCCCCCAGCGCCCCCCCCCCCCCCATCCCAGAACAAAGAACTGCAGTGTGGACTTGCCCGGAGCCAGCCCGCCTGGAGCCTCCCCCAGTGATTCCCCAGGCCCGGCCGGGTCCCTTCGGACGCTGGGGGCAGGCCGACGAGCTGGGCGGGGACTCGACAGAGTGCAGGAGGAGAAAGTGCCGACCGACCGCCAGCAGAGGCCAGCTCCCGCCTCCGCCCCGCCCCCGCCGCCGCCGCAGCCGCCCCGCCCCCTGACACTCTGCAGGGCTGCAGGGCTGCGGGGCCGCGGGGCTGCGGGGCTGCGGGGCCGCGGGGCCGCGGGGCCGCGGCTGGAGCCCTCCCAGCCAGCCTCGGGAGGACCTCGCACCAGGTGCAGTCCGGGCGGGGCATGGGCCGGGCCTCCTGGGGCTCCAGCTCCCCACTCCCAAAGCTGCCCCCAGAGCTGCAGACTCCGACCGCTGTTCTGTGGGGAGTGCATCCAGGCAGAGGTCACAGCTTGGTCCACAAACCCCATCCCCTGTCTCGATCCCCGGCCTCGGCCCGCACCTTTGAGGGAGCTGATCTCTTGCTGGATGGCTCGCGAGGGGTCCATGTCTCCGCTGGGGCTGAGGGCGGCGCGGCCTCCGCCACGCAGAGTCCAGCCCCGCACTGCACTGCCCAGGCCAGAGCCGCAGCCTGGGGGAGGAGCCGAGAGGCGCGGGGCGGGGCTTGTCAGCCGGGGCGGGGCCTCGGCTAATCAATGCGCAGGGCCTGGCCGCCAGCGCATGCTCCCATCGGACGCAGCCCTCACCCCTCCAGCCTCCAGCTCTCGATCTCCTGACCCTGCTGACCCCAGCCAGACTGCCAGGCCAGCAAGCTGGAACCAGGCGCTCCTGGCAGGCCCAGCCCCCACACACAGTCCCCCGACCCTCACCGCTGGCCACCCTCGGAGTGTCCTGCTAGTCGCCCCTGCACGTGGCTTTCCTGACCTCGAAATCATGGCCACTCACTCCTTGCAGGAGAGGCCCGACAGTCTGGACCTCCTGGCAATCTTCCCAGCCAGCACTCGGGGTTAGGCCCAAAGGTGGGTCCCACTGGGCAGAGGCAGGGCACTTCATCACGGCTCACTTCCCCACCTGCCATGCTCTCCACGTTCTCCCTCAGCTGGGGGCCCTTCTCCACCCACATGCTCCTCTGGGTCACCTCAGCTCGTCGGGTGACATGACCCCCCCAAGTGGCAGCCAGCCCCTGCCTCCCCACTGGGAGGTCCCCACCAGGCTTGTCTCAGGGTGCTCCTGTCTCCCAGCTCTGGAGGTGCCACCACCCACCACCCAGCAGATCCAGCCAGCACTCTGGGGTCATCCCGCCGTGGGTCAGCCCCAGGGTCCTGGTGGCTCCACCATCTGGTCTATCCGTCTGCCACCAACTGTCTGGGTCCCAGCACATCTCGCGGGGTCCCCACCACCAGCCCTACGGCTAACAGGATCAGCCTCCTGGACACCAAGCATCACTGCCGGCACCCTGGGGAGAATGTTCCCGCTGGCACTGCCCAGTGGGATGAGCTCGGCCTCATTCATGGTGCCGCGGGCACACCGCTTCAAGGTCAGCCCCAGGCTGCGCCTCCTGCTCCACCCTGGTCCTCTGTGCAGGGCTGTGGGGCACAGGCACCCCAGTCTCCCACAGGCCTACACCCCAGTCTTCCCTCTGTCCTCACCCAAGGCTCCTCCCTGGGGGCCCACACCCTCCCCAGGTGGGCTGCCACCTTCAGGCGGCCACCCTTCCTGCCGCAGGCCCGCCGGGTGTTGGGTCTGGACTGGGGGGCACGTGATGACACCACAGGGGTGAAGCCAGCAGCACCCACAGGTACAGGCTGATGAGCAAAGAAGCAGCTCACACCCCCTTGGTCCCTGGGACCTGAGCTGAGCTCCTCCACCACAGCCAGGCCCCCTCCTTCCCAGCCCCTCTGTCTGGGACAAAGTGCCCCACAAGTCTCCTGAGACCCTGGCAGGTGTGGCCCCAGGCCAAAGGCAAGGGGGACCCCACCCCCACACACCCCGCCTGCCAGCCAGACCATCCCGCTGCTCCCAAGGCCCTCCCTGCCCTCAAGTCCGCGTTCCCCACCAGCACTCCCCAGCTTCATGCTGCGCCCACCCCGGGACAGCCTGCCCTGCGACAGCTCACTAGTGATTAGTGGGCAGGTGATAGCCACAGACGACTTCTATGTAGGGTTCCCCATAATCATACAGGGGGCACTCTATTAACAGAGGTTTACCTCGTTAATAGATTAAAGGAGAAAACCTATGTATCAATCTCAAAATTGCTGACAACTCATAAAAACTCACTGGGATTTCTGATTTTTACAAAGTGGCCCAATAAACTGGGAAAGGAGGTCCAGGGGTCCCTCAGGATCTGAGGGGAACTGGTGCCAGAACCCCAGCCAACACTCAAATCCTTGGATGCTCAAGTCCCTTATAAAAACTGAAGTTGTGTTTGCATGTAGGCTAATACAGCGCAAGTGCTACATAGATACTGTCAGTCTCTTCAGTCATGTCTGACTCCTTGGGACCCCATGGACTAGCCTGCCAGGCTCCTCTGTCCATGGGATTTCCCAAGCAAGAATACTGGAGTGGGTTGCCATTTCCTCCTCCAGGGGATCTTCCCGATCCAGGGATCAAACCTGGATCTCCTGCCCTGCATGCGGATTCTTTACTGTCTGAGCCAGAGCCACTGGAAGCACACAGATAACTGTGACTACAATGTAAATCCTATGTAAAGAGCACCCACAGCAAATTCAAGTTTTACTTTTCGGACCTTAAATTACTAAAGTCCCCAGTGGCCGAACCATGGGTGGGGAGGGCCAGCTGTTAACAGGAGACCAGACTTCCGTCTGAGTCTGACAGTGACACTGCCCCAGAGGCCTCCCCTGTAGGAAGTACTGGAAGCAGGAGCAGCTGGGCGGTAAGACTCAGCATGGTGGCTGGGATGTCCCCAAAGCCATGCGGCCAGAGGCCAGAGTGAGCCTCCAGGCTCAGCTGCTGGCAAGGTGGATCCAGGCCCGTGAGGAGGAAAGGAAACCGTACACACACCGCTCTGACCACAGAGTGATGACAAATGTCCTTTGCCTCCTCAGCACCATCAACCACCCATCAAAACCAACAGGGAGCTCACTAGAACGCCTGGCTTGCAACATCCTTCTAAAGACTGGAGAGATTTCTTATAGGCTAACAATAGTGAGTTAGAAAAAGAGGGTGGGAGAAACCCTGCACTCGCAGCACACGATATAAACTTCTCTGGCACAGATTGATAAAAATCCGTTAGGACTTAAATTCAGAAAGCCCCACAAGCACAAAGAAATACCCAGACCCATGTGCAAACTCACGTTCCCAGTGCAGGGGTCCAACCCCACAGGACCACTGCGCCCAAGCTAGAACTGCGTTCCTGACAGGAACACCTGCCCCATACGCCAACTCTGTTAATAATTGCCTCGTTTACCTGCTCACATGATTTCATATCAGATCGGCGAGGTGCTGCTGTTTGTCTGCAGCCCTGACTTGGGGTGCAAGGTGGGGGGGGGAGCGAGCCCTCTCAGGCGCTGCGGAACCTGGCAGACAACCTCGTGTGTATTAGTCGCTTAGTTGTGTCTGACTCTGTGACTCCATGGACTGTAGCCCGTCAGGCTCCTCTCTCCATGGAATTTTCCAGGCAAGAATACTGGAGTGGGTTGCCATTTCCTACTCCAGAGCAGACACCTTAGGACCTTGTAAAAACATTGTGTTTGAATAGGAATTATTCCCCAGACACAGGGAAAAGTGCCCCCATCTCGTCCCCTCCCTGCCCTGCACACAGTATGCAACTCACAGTCAGGACTGGCTTCCTCTTCAAATCTCTGAAATTTCTTTATGCGGAAAAATCAAGTAAACACAAACATGATTCTTGGTTTTCCCTCTTTCAACACAAAAAGTGACCCTCTGCACTGTCGGGAGGTGCTGCAGACCTGCACCCACCCTCCCTCAGGCACTGCCCACATCCTCTGCTCTTACACGCACTGCGGTTTTTAGTCCTGATAGACACTTTCACTGGCCTGGTTCCCACCATTTCACCAATACAATCCAGAAACCGGGGTTCTGGAATTTTGCCAATCTGATAGGTGAAAAAACAAAACAAAAACAAAACAGCACCATGGTGCAGCTGGAGCTTATATCTTGCTGGTTTGACCCAGAAATTCCATTTGTAACATCAGCCATAGACACACATGATCCAGCAACACAGCTCTTCTATGCAGCAGTTTCCAACAGCAAAAAAGCTGCACTAAACCAAATCTACTGTTCCATGGGAGAAGATCAGTTTCAATAGGAGGCGGTCCTGAGCGGGAAGCTGCCCAAGGACACGACAGTGAGGCGGTGCTGAGACCAGCGGCGGCATGTGTGCCTGAGCCCAGTCACGCTCCTCCGCCAACCGCTAACACACTGCGGCGGTGCAAGACCAACTCCCCTTGCCCAAGAGATGCCTCGCGTGCGTTCTCTCCCTTAGTACACCTGCCGCCAACCAAAGACACAAATACATAAATAATGCAAAATAACGAGGTATGATTACCATGCAAATCATGAACTAATGCCATAGAAGGATTGTATTTGTTGTAACATTAAATAAAAAGAAGTTACACATGTCTAAAACACTAGGTTGGTGCAAAAGTAATTGTGGTTTTTGCACTGTTGACATTTGCTGTTTAATATCAGAATACCTTCTTAAATAAATATGACTATGCTATACATCATGTTAATGTGCATTTCTCCCTTTTTGTTTTTCTGCTAGTAATGTATTACTTGCTGTTAATCTGTATTTTAGACTATGGAAATGATGTTAGACAAAAAGCAAATTTGAGCAATTTTCTTATTTGCGTTAAAAATTGGTTGTAAAGCAGAGGAGACAACATCAACAACGCATTTGGCTCAGGAACTGCTAACAAATGTACAGTGCAGTGGTGGTTCAAGAAGTTTTGCAAAGGAGACGAGAGCCTTGAAGATGAGGAGCGTAGTGGCCAGCCATCAGAAGTTGACAACAACCAACTGAGAGCCATCATCGAAGCTGATCCTCTTACAACTACACAAGAAGTTGCCAAAGAACTCAATGTCGACCATTCTATGGTCATTCAGCATTTGAAGCAAATTGGAAAGGTGAAAAAACTCAATGAGTGGGTGCCTCATGAGCTGACTTAGCGCACGTGAGCTGATCGCAAATCAAAAAAGTCCTCATTTTGAAACATTGTCTTCTCTTATTCTACGCAACAACAATAAACTATTTCTTGATCAGATTGTGACGAGTGACAAAAAGTGGATTTTATATGACAACCAGCAATGACCAGCTCAGTGGCTGGACAAGAAGAAGCTCCAAAGCACTTTCCAAAGCCAAACTTGCACCAAAAAAAGGTCATGGTCACTGTTTGGTGGTCTGCTGCCCATCTGATCCACTACAGCTTTCTGAATCCCAGCAAAACCATTACATCTGAGAAGTATGCTCAGCAAATCGATGAGATGCACTGAAAACTGCAACACCTGCAGCCAGCACTGGTCAACAGAAAGGGCCCAATTCTTCTCCATGACAACGCCCAACTGCACATCACACAACCAACCAAGCTTCAAAAGTTGAATGAATTGGGCTACAAAGTTTTGCCTCATCCACCATATTCACCTGACCTCTCACCAACCAACTACCACTTCTTCAAGCATCTTGACAACTTTTTGCAGGGAAAATGCTTCCACAACCAGCAGGAGGCAGAAAATGCTTTCCAAGAGTTCACTGAATCCCAAAGCATGGATTTTTACACTACAGGAATAAACTTATTTCTTGTTGGCAAAAATGTGTTGATTGTAATGGTTCCTATTTTGATTAATAAAGATGTGTTTGAGCCTAGTTATAATGATTTAAAATTCAGGTCCAAAACCACAATTATGTTTGCACCTAAATACTTCACAATATTAGATTACAAAATTACACATAAACTAAATTATACTATAAAATACTATGCACATTTTTCTTAAAAAGAAGCATAAAACATAAAGCTGCAGAAGTTTTACAGAACACCAATCAACCACTTCAGGCAACCTGGAGGGACGGTGCTGACCAGCAGCCCCGGAAGGTGTGCTCACGTCAAGCCCCCTGGTGCTCGTGACTGTGACCTTAAGTGGAAATTGGGTCTTTGCAGATGTGATTAAGTTCAGGATATCAGGACGAGATCACCCTGGCATATTTGGGTGAGACCTAAATCCAATGACAGTGCCCTTATAAGAGGCAGAAGAGAGATTCCCAGAGGACAGGCCCGTGAAGAAGGGGCAGAGGCTGCAAGGATGCAGCCACAAGGCACACTGCAGCCCCCAAACCCTGGAAGAGGCAGAGGCAGGCAGGGTCTGCCCTGGAGCCTCCAGAGAAGCCAATGCCATGCCAACACCTTGACTTTGGCCTTCTGGCCTCCAGAGGGGAGAGGAAGTTTCTGCTGTTTCAGACCACCCATTTGTGGTCATCTGTTATGACAGACACAGGAAACTAACGAAGATATTTTTACCAGGAGTGACAAATGTCTAAAAGCGTGGCACTGGTTTTGGAACTGGGTAACGGAAGAGGCTGGAGAACTTGAGGAGCGTGGTAGAAAAAGTCTAGACTGCCTTGAGCACAAATCACCGGAAGCTGGAGGAAAGGTGGTCCTTATTAAACACAGCAAACAACTTGGCTGAGCTGAGTTCCACTGCCAGGTGCAAGGCAGAACTTGCAAGAGATGAACGTGGATATTTAGCTAAGGAGGTTTCCAAGCCAAGTTTGGGAGGTGTGACCTGGCTTTTACCTGTTCCTTGCAGTAAAGTGCAGGAGGAAGGACGTCAATAGTGGAAGGAACTGTGAAACAAGAAGAGAGCCAGTGCTGCTGATCCAGGAACTTCATGCCTATTCAGGTTCAGGAGAGCTGACTGTGGGGAGACTCGCTGTGAGGAGAGAAAGCCAATGACGTGACTAGACAGTCATCCTCTGAAAAGAGCTGATGTCTGACTCGTAGATCCAACCATCTCAGCACAAGCTGGGGTCAGAGAGGGGACGCCTGGGAAGGAGGAGCCTCCTCCCTGATGGCATGGGTCCCTGTGGCATACACGGGAGACCCACACGGTCAAAAAGGGTGCTGTATCAACAGAAACACTGCCAGCTTGGATAGAGGAGGATGAAGGAAAGATGTTGGAATTCAGGGGTTCTGCAGACAAGAAATGGGGCGACAGAGCAGCTACTCAGCTTCAAACATATGCCGCCCATCAAGGGAAAAATCATGACTTCCCTGGTGGTCCTGTGTCTAAGATTCCGAGCTCTCAATGCAGAGGATACAAGTTTGATCCCTGGCCAGGGAACTAGATCCCACATGCTGCAACTAAGAGCCAGAGCAGCCAAATAAATAAATAGATTTTTTAAAAAAAGAGTGAAAGATGACTCCAAGGGCAGAGCCTTGGGCCCAGAGACAGAAGCTGGCAGAGATAAAGGTACAGAGAGCAAAGCATCAAGCCCCAGATGGTTGTTCTCAGGCCTTCAGCCATATTGGAACTTGCCCTGCTGGGTTTCAGGCTTGATTGGTGACCCCTTTATCTTTTCTTCCTCCCTTTGGGAGTGGGGCTGTCTACTCTCTGCCTCTCCAACACTGTATTTTGGAAGTATACAACTTGATTTCTAGCTCACAGGTCCACAAATTGAGACAGGTTTCACCCCAGTGTGGACCGTATGCAGAATCTTACTTATACCTGATACAGACAACTTAGATGAGACGTGGGGCTTTGGATGATATTTAGGTGAGATTTTGGACTGAGTGTTGTGGCTATAAGACTTTTGGGGATGCTGGGAGAGGCAAATATCTTTTGCACGTGACAGACATGAATTTCAGAAGGCTGGTGGCAGTGCACTGAACTATGGCTCCAAAAACAGACAGAAGCTGTGAAAGATAGTTTTGGAAACAGGGTCTTTGCAGTTGTAACTTAGTTAAGACTCTTGAGATGAGATCATCCTAGACTATCAGAAGACCTAAGTCCAGTCCTAAGTATCCTTACAAGAGACAGAAGAGAAGATGCAAGCGAGGCCATACTGAAGACGGAGGTGACACTGCAGTGATGCAGCCACTGGAAGCTGGCGGGGCCAGAAACATAAACTGCCCCAAAGCTTCTGGGGGCACTCGGCCCTGCCGACACCTAGACTTTAGACTTCTGGCTCCAAAACTGTGAGGGAAAACTTCTGTTGTTTTAAGCCACCCAAATTGTGGTGATTTGTTACAGCAGCCACAGGAACCCAAAGCAGGGGGTGTGCTGGGGTGTATCTGTATTGTGAAAACACCCACCAGGTCCTGTGGTGGTAATAACAGTAAAGCTCAGGCTGCCCCTTGAGGCTTAACCCTGTATCTGTTTGATAAAATTCCCATGTAGCCATTTATTTAATAAGAAAGAAGGAAAAAGATACATTTCAAAACTTCAAAATATACACTCACTTGAAAGACAAAATAAGACCTGGATCAAGATCATAAAAGCCATACACCCACCCAAAGACACCTGATGTGGACACTTCTTTCTGACCTCCTGCCGCCTGCCTCCCCTGCACCCCAGCCCTGCACCCCAGCCCCCCAGCCATGCCTTCCCCACTCCACGGCCCCCAGCCCCCATGCTGCCCCAGGCCCATCTGACCACCAGCCTGCCCAAGATCTCCCAGCCTCCGGGGTCCTTCCAGGCCCTTCTTCCCTGCAGCACGGGCCCTGGATGCACCCCACCCCAAGATGCGTACGGGTAGCAGACGCCCCCTCCTCCTTCCTGGCCCTAGGGCAGCAGGAACGGTCCCTGCCAAGTGCTGACCATCCAGCTGGGAAGACCCTTCCCCAGCTAATCCATGACCCAAGCTCCCCTGGAGGAGTGGGGAGGAAGACAGAAAGGGAGCAAGCCCTGCTGGCTCATCTACACCAGGGGCCAAATTGTAAATACAATAATTTTTTTTAAATATTTCTTCATTTATTTGGCTGCATCGGGTCTCAGTGGCAGCACTCGGGATCTTTGTTGTGGTAGATGGACTTAGTTGCCCCGCAGCATGTGGGGTCCTAGCTCCCCAACTAGGGATCGAACTCGAGTCCCCAGCATTGGAAGGTGGACCCTCAATCACTGGACCAACCACCAAGGAAGTCCCAAAATACAATCACTTTTAATGATAGGCCCAAACAATTGCTCTCATCTCACACACTAGTAAAGTAATGCTCAAAATTCTCCAAGCCAGGCTTCAGCAATACGTGAACCATGAACTTCCAAATGTTCAAGCTGGTTTTAGAAAAGGCAGAGGAACCAGAGATCAAATTGCCAACATCCGCTGGATCATCGAAAAAGCAAGAGAGTTCCAGAAAAACATCTATTTCTGCTTTATTAACTATGCCAAAGCCTTTGACTGTGTGGATCACAATAAACTATGGAAAATTCTGAAGGAGATGGGAATACCAGACCACCTGACCTGCCTCTTGAGAAACCTGTATGCAGGTCAGGAAGCAACAGTTAGAACTGGACATGGAACAACAGACTGGTTCCAGATAGGAAAAGGAGTACATCAAGGCTGTATATTGTCACCCTGCTTATTTAACTTATATGCAGAGTACATCATGAGAAACGCTGGGCTGGAGGAAGCACAAGCTAGAATCAAGATTGCCAGGAGAAATATCAATAACCTCAGATATGCAGATGACACCACCCTTATGGCAGAAAGTGAAGAACTAAAGAGCCTCTTGATGAAAGTGAAAGAGGAGAGTGAAAAAGTTGGCTTAAAGCTCAACATTCAGAAAACTAAGATCATGACATCCGGTCCCATCACTTCATGGCAAATAGATGGGGAAACAGTGGAAACAGTGGCTGACTTTATTTTTTGGGGCTCCAAAATCACTGCAGATGGTGATTGCAGCCATGAAATTAGAAAGATGCTTACTCCTTGGAAGGAAAGTTATGACCAACCTAGACAGCATATTAAAAAGCAGAGACATTACTTTGTCCACAAAGGTCCGTCTAGTCAAGGCTATGGTTTTTCCAGTAGTCATGTATGGATGTGAGAGTTGGACCATAAAGAAAGCTGAGCGCCGAAGAATTGATGCTTTTGAACTGTGGTGTTGGAGAAGACTCTTGAGAGTCCCTTGGACTGCAAGGAGAGCCAACCAGTCCATCCTAAAGGAGATCAGTCCTGGGTGTTCATTGGAAGGACTGATGTTGAAGCTGAAACTCCAATACTTTGGCCACCTGATGAGAAGAGCTGACTCATTTGAAAAGACCCTGATGCTGGGAAAGATTGAGGGCAGGAGGAGAAGGGGACAACAGAGGATGAGATGGTTGGATGGCATCACTGACTCAATGGACATGAGTTTGAGTAAACTCTGGGAGTTGGTGATGGACAGGGAGGCCTGGCATGCTGCGGTTCATGGGGTTGCAAAGAGTTGGACATGACTGAGCGACTGAACTGAACTGAAATGTCCAAATGTAAAGGGACCAGATGAATAAGGTGAGGTAATACTTCCACATAATGGAATACTTAGTACTGTATCCACTAAAATGCGTGAGGGTGCCAAGACCATTCAGTGGGGGAAGAAGAATCTTTTCAGTGAATGGTGCTGGGACAACTGGATATCCACAAGCAAAAGAGTAAAGTTGAGGGACTTCCCTGGAGGTCCAGTGGCTGGGACTCAGCACTCTCACTGTGGGAGCCCTGGCTTTCATCCTTGGTTTGGGAACAAAGAATCAGCAAACTGTGTGGCAAAAAAAAAAAAAGAAAAAAGGAATAAAGTTGGATCACTACCTCATGCCATATTAAAAAAATCAAGATAGATGAAAGAACAAAATGTAAGAGCAAAAACTATAAAACTCTTGGAAGAAAGCATACATATAAATCTTCATAACTTTGGAATAAGCAACAATCTCTTAGATATGACACCAAAAGCATAGCAACCAAGAAAAAAAAATAGATAAATTGTACTCGCCATTAAAATCTCTTGTGCAAAAAAAAAAAGAAAAGAAAAAAAAAATCTCTTGTGCTTCAAAGAACATCATCAAAAAAATAGAAGACAACCCATAGAATCAGAGAGTATTTTTGCAAATCCTCTATCTGATAAGGAACTTATATCTAGAATACATGAAGAACACTAACAACTCAATAATAAAAAGAAAAAAACCCAAGGTAAACACAGACAAAGTCTCTGAACAGACACTTCTCAAAAGAAGACACAGAAATAACCAATATGCAGAAGAAAAGATGTTCAACATCATCAGGAAATGCAACTCAAAATCAAGAGAAACCACTTCACACCCACTAGGATTGAATGGCTATAATCAAAAGTGAAGTCGCTCAGTCGTGTCCAACTCTTTGCAACCCCATGGACTGTAGCCTACCAGGCTCCTCCATCCATGGAATTTTCCAGGCAAGAATACTGGAGTGGGTTGCCATTTCCTTCTCCAGAGGATCTTCCCACCCAGGGATCAAACCGGGGTCTCCCGCATTGCAGGCGGACGCTTTACCATCTGAGCCACCAGGGGAGCCCTAAAGGCAGATAATAATAAGTGCTGGTGAGGATGTGAAAAGACTGGAAACCCCACACGCTGCTCATGGGATCACAGAACAGTGCAGCTGCTTTGCAAAGCAATCTGGCAGTCCTTCAAACAGTTAAATATAGAATTAACACATGTTCCAGCAATTCCACTCCTTGGTACCCAAGAGAGATGAGCACATACATCCACACAAACACCACAGACAAGTGTTCACAGCAGCATACTCATAACAGCCACAGGTGGGAACAGCCCCCAAACCCATCACCCCAGGCAGAGGCAAACCAAACATAGTCTATCCATACCACAGAATATCATAGCACCATAAAAAGGAATGAAGAACCACGAACTATGACATGGAAGAAATATTACACCACACGAAAGAAACCAGACACAAAGTGGGATGATTCCATTAATATGAAATGTCCTACACAGGCAAATCCACAGAGACCTAAAGTAGATCAGCATTTGCCAGGGGCTGGGGACTGTAGATGTTCTGAAATCAATGGTGCGAACGACTTCACAAGTCTACTAATTTGCTAAAACCACTGAATTCTCTCTCTCTCTCTCTCTCTCTTCTCTTTCTCTCCCCGCCCACTCCCCCACACATACACTATGGTCACTCCAGCCAGTGAGACTAGGGACCCAAAGTGTGACTTTCACCTTTTTTCGTTATATTCTCATAGTGTTTTTCCGTCTGTTTTTAGCTTTTGACCATAAACAGACCAAAAGCCCTCTCCAATGAATCCCAAATAACTGCCAGACTCCAATCCTGAGTCTGGATTGGCCCACTGAGTTCTGGCCACCAAAGATGACACCCCATGCGATCACCTGCTCCCCCATGCAAGCACCCTGAATCCTGGCTGAGAGCCTGGGGCTGGTGCCAGGGACACAGATAACCGAGTCCAGGATGGGACAGGGTGGGACACGTGACAGAATGCCCAGGGCTGGACAGGGAGGTGAGGGAACCCCTCCAGCCAGGCACACATCCTGTAGATTCGAGGACACTCCCCACACCACCACCGCTGCCTCCCAGCTCCACCCTCTCTAAGCCACGGTCTCCCAGGGGTGCCTCCAGCAGACCCCCTACCCCAGCCCGGCCTGGAGGACCTGCCCCCACAAACACCCCCGCCGACATTGCTCACCTCTGCCCTCCCTGCTCCACGTCTGTGCCCCCTCCAGGACCACCGCAGCAGCTTGGTGGGCACCCTCCAGCCCCCCCTCCCCATCCACACTGAGGCTCCCAGCCCCGAGACACAGCCTTGAACTCTCTACAGGCTGCCCAGACCCTCCAGATTGGACTGCCTACTCCCTTTCCTGGACTCTGTGTCCCATCTGCCTGGACAGGCCTCTGGACCCATGTGCAAAGGGCCGCCATGGGGCTTTGCGGGGCTCTTTCACCACATACCCTCCCCCACAGCCTGGCCTGCATCACCTGAACTCCCCACCCCTGCCCTCCCACAGAGACCAAGGGCCTCTGCAACCTCCCGCAGCCCAGCCTGGCTCTCCAGCCCCGCGGGGATCTGCTCTGGAGCCAGGGGCCGGCAGACAGGAAGTGGAGAAGGCCCTGGGAGGAGCAGGACGCTTCGGGGAACGCAGGGGGTTTCCAGGGGAGTGACATGTCCAGTGTGGACAGTGAGGCCCAGTGTGGCCAGGGAGGTGCCCCGGGGTTCGGGGAGGGCACGAAGGTCACGGCAGGAGAGCTGCAGAGGCTGGATTCTGGAGGCAGATGGGGAAGGTGCATCCAAGAGGGCAAATAGGGCAAGGGTGGGGGCAGGGCGAATGCCAGCAGGGACGAGGCCAGGAGGCGGCGCCAGGCCCTCCCCAGCCAGTGAGTGACCAGGAGTGGGTGTGCAGAGCTGAGCAGGGGTCCTTGAGGGCCAAGCCTGCTAGTGCTCGCTGTGCCCCCGAGAGGGGAACCCCTGCCTCCTCCCTGCCTCCAGCCCAATAGGCTTCACCCCTCTTCCCCGCGGGGGGCAGCCCTCCACGCCAGGGGCCGATGGTCCAGGCCGCAGGCTTCCATGGGCCCAAAGGGCTCACAGCCTCAGGCCCGCAGCTCGTTCTCCTCTGCCTCCTCGAGGCCATCCCCGGGCCTTGGCCATGGCCCTGACCAGCAAGGGCCCAGCCCAGCCCCCTACCCGTTCCCGAGGCTCAAGCCAGGAGCTGAGGGACTCGGGTCCCCCAGAAGCCTTCCCTATCGCATACAGCAGCCCCCACACCTGCTTCCCCAGTTCGCCGCTCTCAGCCGCCCCAGGCCCGTGCCGCACTCAGAGCTAAGCCACAGCACTGGCCACCTCGGGCAGGCGCCCTGCACCCGCGGGCAGCAACCAGGCCAGCGAGGGAGGGGCACGGCCAAGGCAGCTCCACACCTGTCCTAGAAGCCCGCAGGGTCCTGTCAGGCCTTGCTCCTGAGAGGTGGGCACCATCCCAGGGAGCAGAGGGCCAGGGCTTTTCAGGCCGGGACACTCCAGCCTGATGCCCCGACGGGCTCTGGAGCCACACGGGAAGGTGCTGGACAGAGCGCTGTTCGTCCTGTGCGGCATCCCCACTTCCTTCAGAGCGGCCAGTTCACGAACAGTCCATCCTGGGGCCTGCCAGGAAGGCTGCGGCCCAGGTGGGCAGCTGCCCCCTGCCCTGGATGTGTCCAGACGGATGCCCCTGGGCCAGGCCAGCTCACCCAAGACACACCTTCCCTCCCTGCAGGCTCATGAGCTCACAGTCAAAGCAGTGTCTCCAGCCCAAGCAAGTGGTCACAGAGGCACGTGGGCCGGCCACAGTGCTGGCGGGAGAAGCACATAGCACGTCCACCCAGCCAGGGCCCGGGAAGCCGTGAGTGGACGACCGCCCAGCAGAGATGAGCCTAGGGCCCGGTGAAACCTCTCCTGCCTGGGTGAGGTCAGTGGGTGGACAGCGGCTGCCCAGGGCTCCAGGCAAGGTCCCAGCAGGACCTCTCTCCCTGAACTGCCCTTGGGGGCAGAGCCAGCATAACCAGCCGTGTGCACTGGGACCTGTTCTGGGTGAGCCCTGCCCAGCGCCCCACCTCAACCCTCGCTAAGCCTCCGCAGGCCAGGGGCCAGGACTGCACCCATGCCTGCTCAGAGCTCACGCCCCAGGCGGCTGGGCTGCGAGCAGCAGACAGCAGCAGGGCCTGGGCAGACCCAGGGGCCCCTGGCGGGTTGAGCAGGGGCAGGGGTCTGCCAAAGTCCCCTAGTGGGCTCCTGTAGAGAGGAAGAGGGAGCTGACCCGACTTCCTCAGCCCACGGCTGCTCCCCAGCGGACAGTAAAGGGGCATCACATGGTCCCTGCCAAGGCTGGGCGCCGGCCTAGGTGCTCACCAATTTGGGGAGGTGAGGAAAGACAGCAGCTATGCGACCCACTGCCAGACAGAGGCGGCTACCCGCGCTTCTGGGGGACGCGCCCAGCCGAGGGGCAGGGGACAGCTCAGACTGACCCACGTGTCTGCTGTGCACGGACGCCGGACACAGGGCACTGGCCAGGGCGGCCCACCCCACCCGCCCGCGCCGCACCATGCCCTATTAAGGGCATGACCACCGGGCTCCGCCGAGCGCGCTGCCGGCGGCCGCGCAGGTCGAGTGAGGCTGGGGGGTGGCCGGGGGGCTGGGCTCCGATGGGGACGACCCCCGCAGACGAGGTGTCAGAGGCCGGACTGCCCGGCCGGAGGATTTGTCAGGGCCGGCCGGCAGGCAGCCCGCAGGTGGGCGGGGGCTGCAGCCGTACCTTTGTACTTCTCGCGCACCTCCTCGTAGGCCTGGATGAAGTCCTGCTCGTCGGGCGGCGGCGGGGCGGCCATGGCGGCGGCGGGCTCGGGACGCGCGGGGCGCTGCCGCGCTGAGCGGGCTTCTGGTCCCCGGCTGCCACTCGGCCCTTGCGGCCGCGCGCGCCGCTTAAAGGGGCCGCCCCCGCCCCGCCCCGCACCCAGGATGCCCCACGGGCGGGCGGGGCCCCGGGGAGCGGCGTCCGAGGCTCCTAGTCTCCGCCCCGCGCTCCTCCCGGCGGGCGCACACCCCTTTCCCGCCCCCGACCCTATCGTCGGCCCAAAGACGTCTCGAAATCTGCGCGCCCGGCCCGGCAGGGGCCGCCTTCCTCGCTGTCCGCCAGACCCAGCGAGCTCACCTGGCCGCCCCTGGCGCGCCCACCCGCTTCCACCCCCGCCGTCGCTACCGAGAGCTTTCCTTTGTAACCTTGGAGACCGAGTGTTTTCAGTATGAAATTCTTACGCTAAAAAGAAAAAAAAATTTAACTACGAATAAAACGGCTGAAATCGGGAATGTACAGAAGAAAATATGATTTTTTAAAAAGACAATGTCTTTGCTAACCATCAGATTGGCAAGCCCCGTCTTACAGGGCTGAGAAACTCCCTCCCCCGGAACGCCCCGGCAGCGCCCCTCCAGCTGGAAACGCTGCGCACCCCATGTACAGAAGCCCCCGCTTCCAGGGCTCGCGGGACGGCACGGAGGGGTGGGGTGGGGGCGCTGACAGCGCCGGGGTCCGGGCTGCGCTAGCACGTTCGGGATTCACCTTCCTTGGATGAAAGAGGGCCTCGTTCCTTCGCATCCAGATGTGACATGTGAAAAAGATCGCAGTCCCGCCGCGCCCACAAGGCCCCGGGAAGCGGCACCCTCCAGCTCCCCGCACCCCCACAAGCTGTCCCTGTGCTCCCACCCACAACGTCCCTCGCTGCCGCCTGCACCGTCCCGCCCAGCACTGGGCTTCCTGGCCTCTTCCCACCCACGTCGGCCCACCCTCCCGGCCTCCTGCAGGGGCGCCGCCCGCCGCGCCCCCTCCCCAACCCCCTCATCATCATTCTGTCCTGCTCACGGGGCTGACCTGGAGACCCCCAGCTGTCTCCTCCCTTCGCAGCACATCCCGCCCCTCGCCTCTGGCCTTGGGTCACCTACTTCCCAGAGGGCGCAGCCGCTGTCCGCTGCCAGCCCACACGGTCAGGGTCCTTGCCCCGGACCTTCCCCGTCCTCCTCCAGGATGGCAGCTACTGGAGGCCAGGCGGAACCTTGGCTCAGGGAGGGGCTGGGGCTCCACCAACCAGGTTGGACCCTCCTCTCCTGCCCCTACAGGTTTCTACTCCCTGGGAGGCGGCTCTGCCCCAGCAACCTAAGGAAGTGTCACCATCACTGGGGCCTGAGGGCTTGTCCTGAGAGCGGCGAGGCACCCTCCGCAAGCTCCACCTCCGGCCTGGTGCAGCTAACCAGGAGCGGCCAGCAGGTGGCGCTGTGCTGCGCGCAGTCACCCGGGACCGAGAGGCAAGCCGCCCTCGGGCCTCTCCTCCGAATCCCAAAGCCCGGCACAGAGCAGACAGCAGGGGCTCAGCCAACGGGCGAGAGCTCATGAACCGGACAGGCCGAGTTCCTGAGCGTTACCTGCAATGCGGATGACTGCTCTTTCGGCAGGGTCCAAGACACTCCCATTTCCTCCGGGGCCACCTCCACCTCGCCGGCTCCGCTGGGTTTTCTCCAGGTTCCAGGGCAGCGTGTCCCCAGGGCTGGGCGAGCCACTGCCCCCGTTGGAGCCATCCTCAACCACTGCCCGAACCTCCTGGTCCTCGCCCGACATGGCCTCCTGGAAAGAAAGCAGGAGGGGATCACACCTCTGTGTGTGGGACACACTGCCCCACACTGATCTACACATTCTCAGCCTAAACAGAGACCCCCCACCCACAGGCACCCTGTCACCTGGACACTGACACCCACGCCATTCCTACGTCCCCCCTCTTCAACACGCTGAAGCCTCCCAACCCGGACAGGACGCACGACCCTCTCCCACCATCCACGGTTGGCCTCACCCTTCCAGCTCATCCTTCAGACACCCACACAGTGACCCCCCACCCCAGACATTGACCTCACTCCCTGCAGCGCCCAGACATTGACACCCCCAACACTCACTGCCACTCCCTTGTCTTAGTCACCCAAACACTGGCCCCTCCACACCATCGCCCAGGGGCTCACCCCATCAGAGGCCACCGACCCCAACCTCCACCCCATCGCACGGACACTGGCTTCCGGCCCCTCCGTGCCCAACCTGGACCCTGTCTCCCCTAATCCTCCGATCAGCAAGCAAGGCAGGCCATGGGGAACCACTGGCTGCTGCCCCTCCCCTCAAAGGCCTTCAGGGAAGGGCCCAGACCTCAAGCCGGGGACACTAGCTCTACCTCCAAGCTGTCCAAGCCAACAGGGCTCCCCGTCGCCTTACCCCACCCCAGCGCAGCCCCACCTCGGTCTCCGCAGTGAAGCCCTATAAATAGCTGAAGCCGCATCGGCGTGGGCCGCGGAAGCTCTGCTGCAGCGAGGCTGGGAGGGAGCCTGGGCCGCCGCTCCAGCAGCCCACCCTGCGCGGCACGCACACGCCCGACGGGGGCCGCAGAAGCGCACCGGCACCGACGCGCGCACGCCCCTCAGCGCCCGGGCCCCCACGCGCGGGCGAGCAGGAGATGAACGGGGCTCCGTCCTGGCGGGGCTGGGCTGGCGCGGGGGCACAATGTGGGCTCTGTGCCTCTGCCCTCAGGTTGTAGGCTGGGAGGAGACGGTGGGCACCGAGTTGGGGGCCGCCCCGGCCCGCTCCGCCCCGCATAGCCCCTCCGCACCCTGCCTCCCGGCCAGCCCCCCGCCCGGCGCCCCGCCGCCAGCCGCACCCCGCCGGCAGCCTTTCCTGCCCACACCCCGGGCACCGCCCGTCCAGTTCCGCAGTCTCCGCGCGCGGTGGTGGCATCCTCCCGAGGGGAGGAAGGGCCTCGACGCAGCCTCTAGTTCCGGGCTGCCCCCACCCCAAGCCGCGGCTCCCGCCCGCCGCGTGCCTCCCTGTCCCGGCCCAGATCTTACGCGCGCTATGGCTCAGCTCTGCTGGGCTCGGCCGGTGCGGCCGGACTGCTGGTGCCGGGAGAGCTGCGCAGGCTGTGCGGGCGGGGCGAGCCCAGAGCCCCGCCCCGGCCCCTAACCGAGCTCCGCCCGTGCGGTCCTGGCGCCCGAGTGCGTGCGGGGCTGGGGGTCCCCGTGGCGGCGGGGCCGGAGCGCCAGCGCAGCTTCTCTCGAACAGCAACCCCCACCCCCCCCCGGCCCCGCCTCCGCCGCCGGGCACGGCCCACTCCCCGCGCGCAGAGGGCGGCCCGTCGCCAAGGAGACGTCGTTAGGGGAGCGTGCGTGACACTAGGGCGACGCGGGGTCGCTCGGGGGCGCGCCGGGTCGGCCTCCGACCCCCAGTCCCCGTGGCTTTGCCTCGGCCCCGCCCCTAGCCACCCTCAAAACAGAGGTCTGACCCGGAGCTGCAGCAGAGCCCAAGCCAGGTTTCACAGGCACGTTTATTCAAACGACACAATCGCGCTCGGGCGAGGTCTGGTCCGGCCACCCTCCTCCCGGGCTCTGCTGACCCCTGGTGGTCGGCCCGGCCCAAGCCGGGGTGGGGAAACCCCCCCAAGGGGGCACACAGCACCACGACAGGAGGCGGGGCGGTAGGGCTGTGCGGGGCGCGGAGCCTAGGGAGCGGGAGGCAGGGCCAGGGGGGCCTCTAGGGTCAGGTGGCTGCGGAGAGGCTAAGGAGCGCAGGGGCGTCTTCGGGGAGAGACTGGGACTTGTGCTTGCAAGTGATGAGGTGGGTGGGCAGCGCCTGGGTGTCGTGGAAGATGACGAAGATGCTGGGCCGGTGGAGGCAGTCCACCGCGCTGTCATAGCGCAGGAGCGCGTGCCCGGGGGGCCGCGGAGGGGGTGCCCGCAGCCCGCGCTGGCCCTGCCCGTAGTCACCGGTCAGCACCCGTGCCACGAACACTGCCTTGTGGCCCTCGGCATCCGGCGGCGAGTAGCGGTCCAGCACCGACAGGGAGGCGCGCTTGGCGAAGTACACGCCCTGTCCGTAGAGCGCACCTGTGGGGGGTGGGGGGGTCAGAGTGGTTCCAGGGAGCAGAGCCCACGCCCCGGAGGGACCCAGGCCTCACCATTGCGGCCGCAGAAGCTGCGGTTGAAGCCCTGCGCGCAGATGTCGGGGACGGTGGGCACAGGTGTGCCGTGGTACAGGACCTGCTCGGCCTGCCGCCCACAGCACTGCTCCAGGCGCTCCCGGTGCAGCTCGTACTGCTGCTGCAGCAGCGGGTGTAGCACGCGCTCCACCTGAGGCGGGTGGGCGTGGGGAATCAGTCAGGCCACTTGTGCCTCTGGGTTACCCAGCAGGGCTGAGCCCTAAACAGCCCTCTTGGAGGAGTTCAGAGCCTGGGGAGACCTCAGAGCTCCTGCCATGCTCTACTCAGTAGCCCACATGAGGTTGACCTTCGCCACCTCCACAGGGCCCTAAGTGGCACTGGAGGGTTTCCAGGGGGCCTGCAGGTGGACAACCCATCCACTAACCAAAATCCAGAGCCCACAGCCAGGCCTCTACAGAGAGAAGCTGAGCCCCATGCCTGCACTGCGGGCAGAACTTCACCCCCAACGCCAGGAGATACCCCAGACTTCCCAGTGATGGGAGACCTGGTGACCGTCCTGGTAGTCAACCAGGAGGAGCCAACTCAGGGACTCAAAAAGTTTCTAAAGAAATTCTAATCACTTCAGACAGATGCAAATGAATATTGTATCCATGAAACAAGATTACCTACTGTGAAAAAAAAAACAGTCTGAAAATTAGAGTGTTCTTACATTAAGGATGGAATTGCTGAACTGCATCCAGTGGGTAGGCTAAATAATAAGACGAAGATAAAGATCAGGAAGTGACTCAGAATGCAGAGCTAAAGAAAGAGTTGGGAACTGTGAAAGGATTGATGTGGGAGAGGGGCCAGGAGGTCTAAGATCTCAGTAGTAGGAACTCAACAAGAAGATGCCAGACAGGTGATGGGAGCAAATAAGGGCTTGATGGAAGGCAGTTTCTCTGAGCTGAAGGCGGCATCTTCAGATGGAAGAAACACCAGGGACAATGGGAAAGGCACACCTTTGGCCCCTACTTGCTGGGAAAACATCAGCCTTCAAAATGAAAGGGAACTCTACAAGAGCACACACACACACACACACACCAAAGTCGATATACAAAGGTGGAAAAAATCTCACATTCTCATACTGGGCTTCTCACCACTAATACTGGAGGCTAAGAGGCCACAGAAGGGTTTTGCTGGGTTTTTTTTCTTACCTTTCCAAGAACAAAAAAATTCTAAGGAGGAAAGAGAAAGAAAAAGATCTTCCAAAGATCTGAAGGAAAACATATTTTCATCCTGATTGCTATACCCAGCCACACTATTTATGGTGCAAACAAAATAAGTACAGATTAAGGCACATAAGAATCAGCTGTGCTTAAGTTCATAGAAATGTTTTAATAAACACATAGCATGTTTTGTTTGAAAAAATATCAACATCAAGTTGTAGTTGCAAAAGGCAAAATAAATTTAAAAGTCTAAGATGTTTATTACTCACTCAAGGAGATACTTCTACTAAACAGAAAAGGAATCTATGCAAGAGGGAGACGGAGTCACCAGGAGAAACTCAGCAGCCAAGCACCACAAAGATAAACGAACAGAGTAAATGAAGTTAACAGCCATTCGTCCTTGACTCCTAGAATATTCTCTTTCAGGCAACGTGGTTTTAATAACTAGGTTTTTCCTTCCCCTTTGCCCTCTCTGGTCCAGTGGTAAATATTTTTTCATTATCATAATATATTGATCAACCTAAGGCCCAAACATGAGTTTGAGCGAGCTCCAGGAGTTAGTGATAGACAGGGAAGCCTGGCATGCTGCAGTCCATGGGGTCACAGAGTTGAAACAACTGAGTGACTGAACTGAACTGAACTGATGGCCCAAGTATGGAGCTTCATGACAGTCAGACGATGATGTTGGTTTGTCAACCTTGCCAACATAAAAATAATGTCACCGACCAAATGTGAGATGGAAGAGGGAAGAAATGATGGGGGAAAGGGAAGCCTGTCCTCCACATCTTCTCTGGAGGGAGGCAAGAGACAGTCTCTAAAATTAAGTGGAGAAAAGACTCAAGCGGACCACGTCAGTCACAGAGGTCCTGCTGGAAGAAGTTGCACAGGCAACTAGCCAAACCTCAAGAGGAGCCTGGGGCCCAAATGCAGGAGGTCTGTCCATCACAAAGGGCAAGAGTGATGGCTGCTAAGTCCAGAAATGGAAGCAGAGTACTCCCCCTGGAGTTACAGCAGCAGAACCAGGAGAGTGGTGGTGCTGCTGCTGGCTGATCCGTCCAGGGCTGGGGAAGGCCTGGGGTTCTGCATTTCTGACCAGATCCAGGCTGCTGATGCTGCTACCCCCACCCCCAGGCCCACCCACCCACAGCTCAGTGCCTCAAGAGTCAAGGGGCCGCCTGGCTTCCCAGCTCTCGGCTGGCCCCAGATCCCTGCCCCTCGGCCGTGAGCGTGCAGCCCAGCTTGTGCTCAGTTATCCTGTCTCTGGACACTGCTCTCACACTCTCGCGCCAGCTGACCAGCCTGGCTCAGCCTCCTCCTCAGCCCTTCCTTCTGGCCCTACCGGCCCTCAGGACACCACTGCCTCCATTGTCCACCCCATTGCCTCGCGAGCCCCTCCATCTCAGCCTCCTTTTCCTTCCTTCTAGCCCCCCACCAGTAGTTCCCAGCCTTTTCTGCAACGAGACCAGGCTCAGAGCTGCCACTTTTTACAAGTGAATGCAGGAAGAGGCTGCAGCCAGCCCTCTTCTTGCTGGAGCCACACCCGTGGGAGGCAGAGGAGCCCCCAGAGGTGCAGTCTGCACAAGGAGCAATCCTCAGAGCAGCCACGAGATGGCGGCGGCACCCCACGCTCTAGGCAAGGAGACTGCAGTAGGCACCTGTCACTGGCAGAGTGGGGACCCGGGCTGGGACCCCCAACTTCCACAGCTTTCTGTCTCCCTGTTCCACACTTGGGAACACCCTTCTGGCAGGAAAAGGAGCTAGGGAAGCCTGGGCTCCCCTGCCCATCATGGCCTTCAACCCGCTGGGCGGCTTCTGGCCATGGGCTCTGCAAAGCAAAATGTGCCAGGAGCCCGGAGGCCAGAGGTGGCAAGACAGAGTGGCCTTACCCGCACCACGTGGATCCTGCCACGGGCCGTGTCCAGCGTGTCACAGAAGGCCTGCACCACTGCCTGGAACTCACTGCTGCTCTCAGCAAGACGCTCCAGCCTGCCCAGGGGCTCCTTAGGCCTCTGCTGTGGCACTGAGGCAGGAAGGAAAAAGGCTGCGGGCCATGCTCAGGGCACCAGTCGCCCCTGCCCTCCCCGTCCCCTTCCAGGCTGCGGACTCACACGTGGAGCAGGAAGCGACCAAGGGAAAGGCCGAGCTCTGATCCCGGGGGCCAGCCAGCAGCACTGCCAGGTGGCGGGCCGCGTGGGTAGGCTGGACCCCAAAGCCACGGAGGACGATATGGCCACCGCGCCGGACAACACTCACGCCGTGGCACCACTCCAGGCGGGTGCACAGCTCCGCCGGCAGCATGCAGCTCGGGGCCCCCACTAGCTCCTCCCTGAGGTGCACCTCCAAGGCAGCCTCCAGGGCCCGGTCCAGCTCATCCATATCCCGCTCGAAAGCAGCGTGCACCTCCAGCTGGGCCCAGCCATCTGGGCCCTGGCCCCGGAGGAGCTCCTGTCCCCCACTCAGGGACGGCGGCTCCATCAGGGAGAGGGCCAGGGCCCGCTGCAGCGCAGCCTCCTCCTGCTCGGCTGCCTGGCCGCGCAGCTGCAGGGACCGGTAGAGCGCCAGCTGCAGCTCAGCCTCCTCCTGCAGCCGCCCAGGCTCTCTGGTGCTGGGGGCTGAGGGCCCCTCCCCAGACCCAGGGGCCGTCGCCTCCTCCTTCTCCTCCGGCTGCCCCTCAGGCTCCTCCTCCCCTAGCTCCAGCGGCAGCCAGTCTTCCCCATCCAGGCCCTCCAGGGTGGCCAGCAGCTCTTGGACCTCCTCTGGGGGGCAGGGAGAGGCACCCGGTCAAGGGTCGAACCCAGCCAGAACGGGGCAGTCAGGGGCCGGGAGGAAGACGGAGACAGGGGTTTGAGGGTATCTGCTCAGCAGATGGGCACAGTGCAGAGTAGCGTGGAAGTTGAAGTCAAGAAAGGGTTGCAGGATGTCCCGGGGCCCCAGGGAGCCCTACCCAGGCCTGCGTTCTCCTGGTCACCGTCTGGATCATCTGGAGGCCACGGGGTGGAGGAGAGGCCAGGGAGGGCCTGCAGGGCCTCAGTGGGGCCCACCTGTTGGAAGAGAGTATCAGGGCCCCTGGAACACCTGCCCCCCAAGGCGTCTGAGCAAGGGTGGAGGCAGCGCCGAGCAGGGGTAACAAGGGGAGGGCGGGGCAGGCTCTGTGTCCACCTCTTCCAGGTCTGTGTCCAGGACGGCCCCAGCCAGATGCTCTGTCCCAAAGACGCACTGGAACTGTGCCTCCAGCTCCCGGAGAAGGTGCTGCCCCTCTGGGCTCAGCAGGAACCTGGCACTGCCTGGGTGCTTCAGGCTCAGCATGTGACAGCTAACACTGCCCAACAGACTTTGCAGAAACTCCTCGGCTGCCCGGCATGGGGCCAGGGCTCCACAGAGCTGCAGGACCGTGGGGCGGGGGGGCAGTTGGCAAGTTTAGCACACAGGAAAGACACCAGGAGCCCCCAGTGGCAGAGGAGGATCAAAGGTGAGGACTCCTCAGAGGCTGCTCACCCGGAATCCAGTCGTATCTGATCCTTCGAGCGGGAAGAGGGCCACATCTCCCAGGCCGGCGAGAAGGTCCTCATGATAGAGCTGAATGAAGCGCATTGCTCCCGGCTCCATCGCCAGCACCGTCTCCACCAGGCCCTCCTGCCCCGGTGACCCCGCAGGCCCCAGGCTCACTGACGCCACCTGCTCTGAAGACCTCACAGCGATCTCCACTGGGTCCAGAGACCCCACAGTCCTCGGGCTCCCCAGCCCCTCCTCTTCTGAAGACCCCCCGGGCCCTGACCTGACTGGCCCAGCACGTGCCAGGAATGAGCTGTCCCAGCGAGGGCCTGTGCTCAGAGAGGCTCCTGACTGCCCTGGCGCCTCCTCAGAGCCCAGTGTGACATCCCCAGCATGATTCTGTACCCTTGCTGGTCCTCCTGCCTCCTGGAGAACATGCTCGGGGGCCCCAGGCCCCAGCTCTCCTGGGCGGCTCCCTCCACCGGCATCCTCGGTGAGCTCCTCAGGCTCCAGGACATCATAGTGGGGGACAAGGCTCAGCTCTGAGCCCTGCAGCTGGTGGTCCCGCTGCAGCACCCTCTCGGCCACTTGGAAGAAGGGAAAGAACAGAAGGTCATCAGGGCTCCACGCCATGGTGGGGGACTGCCCTGTCCTGCCCCACTCACCCTGCCAGTGCTGAAAGGAGACCACGGTGCCCAGGTGCCCCGGGAGGCTGCGCATGCCCTCCAGGGGCCCCCCGCCACTGCGGCGCTCATTCTCCAGGTACAGCTCCAGAAGCAGCAGGTCTGCAGGGGGGCCACCTCCTACCACACGCACTGCCCGGGCCTGGGGCACCCAGGCCAGGGAGACCTCAGCCCCCTCCAGGCCCAGGGCCCGGGCGTGCTCCTCCAGGACGCCAGCTTCTGTGGGGAGGATGCAAGTCAGAGCAGAGTGCCTCCCCTAACAGGCAGGCCGCCCCAATCCCGCCTCTTACCTGCCTCAGAAAGGGGCTTGGGCAGTTGTACCAGAGCGCGATCTGGTCGGGGACTGGCCAGGGCCTGGCAAGGCTGCTCCGGGTGCCCGATGGCACAAAGCAGAGCTTGAACGTACTGCTCCAGGAGCTGGGGTGCGGTGCCAGGAGGCAGTCCTTGGAGCAGCAGGCGCGCAGGGGCGCGTGGTGGGGCTGGCCGCAGGCTCAGCCGAGCCCCCTGGAGAGTGTGCTCCGGCTGGGCCAGGACCCTCGCGGCATCTGTGGGCAAGGGGAGTGTGCAGTCCGGGCCGGTGGCCAGCGGGGCCCAGGCTGCCCCTTTCCTATGGTCCCTCACCTGCAGGTTCCTCAAAGGTGAGGATGCCCCCGCGGCCGAGTCTCTGCCAACTCGCCACAGGCCCACCCCCCGAGCTTCGGCGGTTCTCGAAGTAGAGCGTGAGCAGCTCGTCCTGGACGCTGGGGGGCAGGCCACTGAGCTCCACTGCCGTTCCCACCTGTGCCTCTGCCTCCCCCATCGCTGCCCTGGGGCCGGAAGAGGGGGCAGGCAGCAGCCCCACCGTTCCGCCTCTCGCAGCCCGGGTCCCTTGGCAGCGTTCCCTGACGCCCCCTTCACCGTGCAGGCGACCTACATCCCCCCACTTATGCCCCCCAACCCCAGCCTGGGCCGCCCCAGTCTGGGCCTTCAGCCGGGACTCCCTCCCCGCACCCTGGGACAGGAAGCAAAAGTGAAACTGTTGCAGGAAGGGAGGAGCCCGCAGTGCTGGGCGAGTGTGGCCTTTCAGGTGCTTCCCCCCTCAGGCTCCTCCTGCAGGATATTCCAGCCCTGCCCCCGCCCCCCGCCCCCCCAGCCCTGCCCACCCCCCACTCCCTCAGCCCTCAGCCCACCTGTTCTGTCATCTGCCTTACCCCAGCCCAGTGGCTGGCAAGATGTGGGGAGTGGCCCCTGGAGGTCCTCCACTCCCACTGGCCCTTCCCTGTGAACCTCAAGACACCAAGCCAATCACCCTCCCTAGTAAATCCGCCGGGGTTCTTGAGCCATTGCCCCCAACTCAAAGACTTCAAGCCTCTGTGTTCCCTTCCCCCACTGAAGAGACTTTGGGTCTGGCTGAGGCTGGCTTTCCTTTTTTTTTTTAATTAATTAATTTATTTTTTTCATTTATTATTATTTGGAGGCTAATTACTTTACAATATTGTAGTGGTTTTTGTCATACATTGACATGAATCAGCCATGGATTTACATGTATTCCCCATCCCGATTCCCCCCTCCCACCTCCCTCTCGACCCGATTCCTCTGGGTCTTCCCAGTTTACCAGGCCCGAGCACCTGTCTCATGCATCCAGCCTGGACTGGTGATCTGTTTCACCCTAGATAATATACATGTTTTGATGCTGTTCTCTCTAAACATCCCACCCTTGCCTTCTCCCACAGAGTCCAAAATTCTGTTCTGTACATTTGTGTCTCTTTTTCTGTTTTGCATATAGGGTTATTGTCACCATCCTTCTAAATTCCATATATATGTGTTAGTATACGGTATTGGTCTTTATCTTTCTGGCTTACTTCATTCTGTATAATGGGCTCCAGTTTCATCCATCTCATTAGAACTGATTCAAATGAATGAGGCTGGCTTTCAACTCTTCCCAGCAACCTTGGCACCTGCACCTGCACTCACCCTTCAACAACTCAAAGGTGGCTGACCTCCCATCTTGCAAGGGCGAGCAGCTCAGCTCCTGACCCTGGAGGGGTACGTCCCCATCACTGCCGACCCACAGCACTGTCACGCCTCTCGCCTGGCTGCACCTTTAGAACCCACATTCCCTCTTGCCACCCAGTCGCCCCTTCCCTGGTGCCCATACTCCATTGGCTTCCAGCCTTTGGAAGAGTTGTGCCCACAGTGCTCTCCACCCCCACCCCCCCACTTAGCCCTCAGCAACAAAAACTCCCCTCAACCCCTGCTACTTCTGCAAGGGATTGAGGGCCTGTCCAGCCTGTACCCTGAGCTGTCCCCACCCTGGTCTGAGCCTCTATCATCTCTCATTTAGACATGTCTCTGACTTCTGAACTGATCTCTCTCTGCCACTCCTGCCCTCTTGCACCGTCCATCCTCAACAGAGGGCAGGGTGTGCCTTATAAGTCGCACCAACAGCTGCTAAAGATTGGACCATGGTAAAGCCAAAGTCCTTTGGAAGACCTGCCAGGCCGGACTGACCAGGCCCCAGTCCCTGCTGGCCGAAAGCCCCCTGCATCCCCCATGCTCTGCCATCCAGTGCAGCAGACCCTCCCTCCCTGATGCCTTTGTACTGGCCCTTCCCTCTTCTAGACCAGCCTTTCCCACGGCCACCTGGCCACCCCTCCCCCTAACTCACCTTACTAGGCTCTTGGTGGCAGGTTTAACTTGAAATTAAAAGTCTTCAAGGACCCTCCTAAAGCCCTGACCTCGACTTCACATTTGTTGTTTTTAGGTTTTCTTTAAAAAAGGGCCCTCAAATTGTATGAGCTTCTAGTTGTACAAGTTGTGTTGGAGAAGACTCTTGAGAGTCCCTTGGACTGCAAGGAGATCCAGCCAATCCATCCTAAAGGAGATCAGTCCTGAGTATTCATTGGAAGGATGGATGTTGAAGCTGAAACTCCAATACTTTGGCCACCTGATGCGAAGAGCTGACTCATTTGAAAAGACCCTGATGCTGGGAAAGATTGAGGGCAGGAGGAGAAGGGGACGACAGAGGATGAGATGGTTGGATGGCATCACCGACTCAATGGACATGAGTTTGGGTAGACTCTCCGGGAGTTGGTGATGGACAGGGAGGCCTGGCGTGCTGCGGTTCATGGGGTTGCAAAGAGTCGGACACGACTGAGTGACTGAACTGAACTGGAACTCGTTGCATTCTAACACAATGTATAATACCATGTCTATACAATGTATAACACAATGTATAACACAATGTCAAGACCACTGAAGCCGGGGGAAGTTAACTTGACCTCTGGTCCTGGGGCATCTCGAAGCCTCAGTCCCTCAGCAGAGAAACAGGGCTAACAACGCCACCCTTACTGCTTGTGAGTTTGTGAAGTGAGAATAAATGGTCTAGTAGGGACCTAGACTAGCTTAATAGAGAGGATTGAGCAATTATACAATTAGGTCTCTTGATCTGGGATAGATTTGAATGAAAAGGAAAGTGGAGTTTCAAGGTCAAGGAGGGACGGAGAGTGCTAGTCAAGACAGCAAATCCCAAATTTAGGAATAAATTTCTCAACTCTCTGACCCAAGCAGGAGTCAGCCTGCAGGTCTACAGCTCTGAGCCCAAGCCCAACTCTCGGTGGACGGAGCGCGAGAAAGACGCCACCAGGGCGGCGGAATGGGACAGGGTCCAACCGGAGAGGCGCGGCGCTCCCGCAGAGCCCCGCCCACGGCCCCGCCCCGCGCCCAGGCCCCGCCCCAGGCCCCGCCCCGTCACACGGCCCCGCTGCGTCTCCCGAGCCGCAGGCGCAGGCCCAGCAGAGCCGGCAGCGTAGCGGGTGTGGGTGCGGGTGCGAGTGTGGACGAAGCGGTGGCCGACCCCGCGGCCGCGCAGCGGACAGTGGGCGCAGCGTCCTGAGGCGCCCCGCGACTGGTGAGTCCCCGGCCGTAGCACAGCCGCGTGTCTACCGGTTCAGCCGGCCGGCCACTGCCACCCCCGCGCGAGCCCTGCGCAGCCGAAGGGCGTCGCGGTGGGTCAATCTGTCGGTCCGGCCGCCGCGCGGCCCGCAGGGCCCGGGGAGTGGGGTGCGGCGGCGGCGGCGGCGGGGGCGGGGACCCGGAGGACCCCGCGCGGGCAGGCGAGCGGGGGCGGCGCGCTGCGGGGACAGTAGGACCGCCGCTCGAGCGCCCCCCAAACGGGCAAGGAGGCCCACCCCGCCCTCGGTGCGGGGTCCGTGGCCGCCGCTGCCGCCGCCCGGCTCGCCCCCACGTCCGCTTTGTTCCCCTGCACGCCCTCTGGTCTCTTCCATCCCCCACACACCCCCGCAACCCGCTGTTCTTGGCGTACCCCGCCGGCAGGCAGCCAGGCAGCCGATCCAGGCCTGCTGCCCCCACCCGGGAGCGAGGGACGGTCGGGCCCTGCTCTGGGAGAGGGGCTCAGGGCTCTGGTTGGTCACAGATGGCCTGGGGATTTCCTGGGATAGAAATAGCCGCCTGCCCTGGCCCCTTAAAGCTGCTTAAGGGGCGGGATGTGAAGGGGAGGGTCCGGGCACACCCCAACACCTCCCCGACCGCGCCCCCGGCCGACACCCAGGATGAGCTCTGCCCCGGAGACGCCAGCAGCGGTGACAGGGCCCCTCGAGGTGCTTGTGAGAAACCGCGGAAGCCCCAGAATCCCGAGGCTGACAAAGTCATCCCTTCCTCCCTCCCCTCCTTCCCCTCTGGGGTCGGTCTGTGGCAGCCCCTGCTGAAGCCGCCTGCGCAGCCACCCGGCCCCCACCCGCCTCTCCTGGCCCCCAGCTTGGGACTCCCCACTGCCCTAGGGCAGAGGTCATAATCCCCCTCCTTCCGTCCTGGATCCAGGCAGCAGGTGCCCTCCCCCCGCGCCCCCCCCCCCCCCCCCCCCCCCCCCCCCCCCCAGCTGGCTTCTGTCGCGGCAGGCTAACTGTTCTTTCTCTGTCCTCTAGGGGGAGACCACAGAAACTGAGGCCATGTCCCATGAAAAGAGTTTCTTGGTGTCTGGGGACAGCTATCCTCCCCCCAACCCTGGATATCCCGGAGGGCCCCAGCCCTCCATGGCACCCTACCCAGGGGCCCCTTACCCACAGGCCCCGTTCCAGCCATCCCCCTATGGCCAGCCAGGGTATCCCCAGGGCCCCAGCCCTTACCCCCAAGGTGGTTACCCCCAGGGCCCCTACCCCCCTGGGGGCTACCCCCAGGGCCCCTACCCCCCAGGGGGGTACCCCCAGGGCCCCTACCCGCCAGGGGGCTACCCTCAGGGGCCATATCCGCAGAGCCCCTTTCCCCCCAACCCCTACGGACAGCCACAGGCCTTCCCAGCACAGGACCCTGGCTGTGAGTATCGGGGCGGGGCAGGGAGCGGGCAGGGGCTCCCACATGAGTAAGGGGTTCTGACTGCCCCTCCTGCTCCTCAGCACCTCATCATGGGAACTATCACGAGGAGGGGCCACCATCCTACTATGACAACCAGGACTTCCCTGCCACCAACTGGGACGACAAGAGCATCCGCCAGGCCTTCATCCGCAAGGTGGGCCTTGGGGGCTGGGGATGTGGGCAGCTGTGCTGGCGGGGCTCTGAGCCGCCTCCCTCCCCAGGTGTTCCTGGTGCTGACCCTGCAGCTGTCCGTGACCCTGTCCACCGTGGCTGTGTTCACCTTCGTCGGGGAGGTGAAGGGCTTTGTCCGGGAAAACGTCTGGACCTACTATGTCTCCTATGCCGTCTTCTTCGTCTCCCTCATTGTCCTCAGCTGCTGTGGGGACTTCCGGCGGAAGCACCCCTGGAACCTTGTTGCGCTGGTAACTCCCAGGGCCCTGCCTCTGCACCCCACATCTCAGGCTTTGGAGCAACAGAGGGCATGGGGCGGGGTGGGAGGGGCCATGGCTCTGGGTGCTGAAACACCATCTCCCCACAGTCGATCCTGACTGTCAGCCTGTCCTACATGGTGGGCATGATCGCCAGCTTCTACAACACCGAGGCGGTCATCATGGCCGTAGGCATCACCACGACCGTCTGCTTCACAGTGGTCATCTTCTCCATGCAGGTGAGGGGCCCCCGGGGGCAGGGCTGCCGACCCCCGGGGCCCAGAGGCCCCCTGGGACGGCAGCAGCCAGTGGCTCCTATGCGCGTCTGTGCCCGCAGACCCGCTATGACTTCACGTCCTGCATGGGCGTGCTCCTGGTGAGCATGGTAGTGCTCATTCTCTTCGCCATCCTCTGCATCTTCATCCGGAACCGCATCCTGGAGATCGTGTATGCCTCGCTGGGCGCTCTGCTGTTCACCTGCGTGAGTGCCGGAGCCGTGGCCCAGGCGGGGGGGCTGGGCAGGGGTCATGTTCCTTGACACGGCCGCTCTGTCACCCACAGTTCCTGGCAGTGGACACTCAGCTGCTGCTGGGGAACAAGCAGCTGTCCCTGAGCCCGGAGGAGTATGTGTTTGCTGCGCTGAACCTCTACACGGACATCATCAACATCTTCCTATACATCCTCACCATCATTGGCCGCGCCAAGGAGTAGCCTGAGCCCGCTCGCATGGGGCCTCTCAGGTGGCATGCCCGGCCTGGCCCCTGCCCCAGCGTGGCAGCTCCTCTCAGCTCCCCTCTCTCATCCCCGTGTGCTGCCTGGGACAGGGAGCCACCCGACCCTCCCGTGTGTACACCGCAGACACTTCTGTCTGGACCCGCCGCGGCCAGCATGGCCCCTTCCAGCCGTCCCATCCTGCCACAGGGCAGCAGGGCCGGGTTTCCGTGCCCCCTCCTGCCCACCCAGTGTTGCATGAGCCCTGTCTGCCAGTCCACTCCAGGGTCTGGGGGCAACACCAGGCCTCAGGGGCGAGCGATGGAGCCACGAGGTGAGGGTGCACGTCTCCCCTCCTGTCCCTGCTCCCTGGCCTGGCGTACAGCCTCCCCCCCCCACCCCACTGGAGTGCTGCCCTCTGGGGGACCTGCAGGGTGAGGGTCTCGTCCCTATGCTAGTCCTGAGGGCAGAGAGGAGGGAACAGTCCAGGTCAGGAGGGTGCCTTCCCCTCATTCTGCTGTCTGTAAAATTCCAATAAATGGGACCCTCTGCGCTCTGTGTTCCCTTCCTCACTCCTCACTGCCACTTCCCCCCCGAGGCAGGGAGGGTTCTGGGTGTTAGCAGAGTGAGGCGGCGAGCAGGACCTGGACAGGCAGGAGCCGGACAGGCATTGCTGGCGGGGCCTGGCCCTGGCAGAGGGTGAGGGCAGCAGCCTCTCCATGCCTCCACCTCCTTGCAGCCTTCCCAGCCATGTCCTGCGTGCTGTGCCAGGAGGCCCGGCTGATGGACGGGACCCGGGGCTCCCAGATCACATGCTGTCTGCCACTCATGCCTGGGACCTGCCTGGCATGACGGAGGGTCCTGTGAGACCTCACCATCCTCCCCCAGGCCTGAGGGGCAGCAGCACGGGTCACTGACTGCCCCCCCCCCAGGCAGGACTGTCCTGCTCCTCTGGTTCTGAAAGGCCCCCAGGAGCCCATCAGTGGGCACCTGACAGGTGGCACTGCACGCCCCCCCAGACACCTGCAGACCAGGGCCCCTAGGGGGAAGTGGGATGGAGACCGTGAGGCCCCCTGGCCTGCCTCTGGCGCCTTCCAGCAGTCTCTCCAGACCACACCCCTCCGTGGCCTCAGCCCCAGCTGGTCCTGCATGGCCTCCTGCGGCTCTCACTGTCCCCCCCTCCAGAGCCTACCCCTGCCTCCTCAGCTCTGACGTGTGCACCTGCTGCCAGCCAGCTGCCCTTATCCCTGCCCTCCTCACAGAGGGGTCCCACCGCGGCCCTGAGCCCTCCTGAGCCCCCAGCCCAGTGGACACTCCTGACCGGCCTTCACCCGTGGGACCTGCTGTCCACTTGGCTTGAGACCCCTCTCCCAGGGCTTCCCCACCTCCTACCCACCACCCCATTAACCCGGTCCAGTAACTGGTGCCAGTACCACAGCATCTCTGAATGGACGCCCGCTCTACACCAGCACCCCCACGCTCACAGGCACCTCATCATGGCCTACGCTGCCCCTGCTGCTCCCACGTAAGCCCTATCAGTGTCCACAGGCCCCCCCAGGCCAGAGACGCGTGTCTCCTCCACCTTTGTCCATCCTGCCCCACCCCCTCCCCACCTGCGGCCCCTCCCTGAGGCCTCCTGTGCTCAGCTGACAGCTCACCCCCACCAAGTCTCTGCCCGCTGCCAGGCGTGCTACCGATGCATGGACCACACCACGTGCCTGATAGCAGCTGGCAGCACGAAGTCCACGTTCCCTGAAGGCTGCTCGAGTTGGCCCTCCATTGTTCCTATGCCCTTCAACCCGAAATGGACCTTGCTCGTCCTGAGCCGCGGGCAGGCCCCACTTCCCTGGGCAGGCTGCACACTGCCTTCCCAGAGTCCAACTCACCCTGCACGGCAGTTTTGCTCCACGCCAGCACCACTACCCTCAGTCACTCTGCTTTGTTCACGTGCTGGGCAGGTGTCGCCGCTCCCCTCCCCTACCTCTCCTGGAGCAGGTGCGGCTCTCGTCCAGGATTCCCTGCCTGCAGGAGCCAAGCATGCTGACACCTGCTCCAGGTAGCGCTCCTGGGCTTCGAACCCCAGCAGAGGCAGGAGGGGCAGCTCAGGAATGAACCCCAAGCAAGGGGGGAAGGCCAGTGTCTGCTCAGGGAATGCAAGGAGGACAAAATCTTGGCTAGGCGAATCCTTGGCGGAGGCTCCTGGGGACCATCAGGGGCCAGAGGTGTGGGCCGGGCCAAGGTCCAGAAGCTGGGCCGCTGCGGGAGGGGAGGTCAGGGCTGCACACGGATGAGGCCTTGAGCTTGCCCTGCTGGGGAAGGGGACTGGCAGGAGCCACCGCTGAGCGTGTGCTCAGGAAGACGAGTCCAAGGAGAGAGTGTCCAGAAGAGGGGCTGGGCTCCAAAAGGCACAGGGAGGAAGCAGACCAGACGGCAGACAGGAGCAGGCTCAGGGTGGCTGGCAGTGGCCACAGGGGCCCAGTCGAGGCGGGCAGGGCATTTCTGCCAATGGAGTTTGGCCTGCTGTCTGCTGTGTCCTCCGCCGCTGGGAAGGAGATACGGGGCAGCTTGTGTCTAACCGGGTGGGTAAGTGTGAAGAAGCCACAGGAGAGGTGAGGTCAGCCAGGGAGACTGTTCAGGTGAGGTGAGGCAGCCCCCAGATCCTGGAGCTGGACTGGCGCACTCAGATATGGCCGTGGTGGTCTCCAGTGTAGAACATGCAGCTTCACGAGACCAGGTCAGACAGGGCCCCTCTGTGCCAGATCGGATCGAGAGAGAAGACTCCTCTGTCGTAACGTCTGAACACAGGCCAGATGCGGGCATTGTCCATGCCATAAAGAAGACCTACTGTGTGCCTCCTGTCCTACCTCATCTGAGCAGCTGGCTCTTCAAAGTGGGCAGCTTTAGCTGGCCCCTAGTCTGTCCTCCCAACAAGTTGCTGTTGAGATGCAGTCTCAGGAAACGGCCCCACCCCGTTCACCCAGACAAGTCCTTCCTGTGTCCCGTCCTGGGGCCCCCTCCTGGGCCCCCCAGAGATACACAGTAAGCCTGTCTTACTGTGTAAGACACCCAGGGACAGGGTGTCGGTGGGCTTCCTCTGGAGCCTTGAGGAGGACTAATTTATTCTTCAGTCAAAATGTTGATTTACACGACTAATCGTGTAAGTCCATTCGTGTTTTCAGATGAAGCGATGCATGGGACTTCCCTGGTGCTCCAGAGGTTAAGACTCCATGCTCCCAGTGCAGGCAGTTCCATCTCCAGTCAGGGAACTGGATCCCACATCCAGCAACCAGAGGTCCCTGCACCACAGCTACGACCTGGCGCAGCCAAATCAACCACTATTTTTTTTTCATTTATTTTTATTAGTTGGAGGCTAATTACGTTACAATATTGTAGTGGGTTTTGTCATACATTGACATGAATCAGCCACGGATTTACATGTATTCCCCATCCTGATCCCCCCTCCCAAAAAATATGGAATGCTTCACAAATTTGCGTGTCATCCTTGCGCAGGGGCCATGCTAATCTTCTCTGTATCGTTCCAATTTTAGTATATGTGCTGCCGAAGTGAGCACTAACCACTATTTTTTAAAGAAAGATTAAAGGACACAGAATCTCAGCACCATCACTGTGCCTGATGAGAAGCACCATGTGGGCAGCACAGGACCCCACGCACAGGACCCCACACGCTCAGCAGCCTGCAGCTGCCCTGTGCCGCCTGCCCTGCTAACCAGTGCTGCCCTCAGCCTCTGGAGCTGGAGGAGCCTTCAGGACAGGCACTCAACCTGCACATCCTGACACCCAGGCCAGCATATAGTCCAGAGTGGGTGTGCTGTCGGCGTAGACCGTGGAAGGAGTGGGGAACTCTATGCGGCGTGAGCCACCCAGGCACCAACTGCCCCAAGACCAGGCAGAGAGCACTGCAGACTCTGGACTCTGGTCAGCATCAGCATCAGTGGGAAGCACTTGAGGAGTGCAGGCAGCAGAACTGAAAGCCCAGGACACTTGTGGAGGCCCGTCTAGGGGAGCAGGTAGAAGAGCGAGGAGGTGAGAGTGCAGTGGAGGGTTGAGGTTGGCGTGTCAGCTGTGGATACAGAGCTCGAGTCCAAACTCTTCTGCAGGCAGGGATGAAGCACTGGGACCTTCCAGTGAAGAGCCTGGAAGTGGTCTGAGTAAAGGCAGGAGAATCGGCGAGGCCCACAGTGAGGGCCTGGCCTGGGGAACATGGGGCGCTGGGAGGGGAGGCACTGATGGCAGGTGCTGTGGCTCTCCAGGCTGCCCTTCCCCACCGGGCCCAGACACTGTGCCCCAGGCAGCAGCATGGCTTGGCCCATCTGCCACCAAAACGTTCTGTGTTCCTGAGTTCTGCTTTGTCTCAGGCTTGTCAGGAACTGGGGACCTTGCAGAACTCTCTAGATGCAAACAACGCCCACCACACACATACACACACACACACACACACACACACACAGAGCCAAACATCTCAACTCCCATCTATGCCACTTTCATAAAGCCTTGTGAAATGAAAGATTTCCTGCCATATCGGTGGGCAAGAAATGTCACAGCCATCAGCTGATTTCTGGGGCCTCCAAATGTGAGTGAGGGCTCCCAAAAGGGAACGCGATGCCTGCGGCCCAGCAGATGCCACCACCCCCACGGTGAATGCTGAGGAGCCATCTGCCACTCCTTAAGGTGAACCAGGAATCAAGGATGTGAACAATCCAGAAACAGGGTTTGACCCCAGAGAGCTGAGTAAAGAACCCACCTACCAATGCAAGAGACATAAGAGACGCGGGTTTGATCCCTGGGTCAGGAAGGTCCCCTGGAGGAGGGTATGGCAATCCACTCCAGTACTCTTGCCTAGAGAATCCCATGGACAGAGGAGCCTGGTGGGCTACAGTCTATGGGGTTGCACAGAGCCGGACACACTGAGCACGCGTGTGTGTTATACATATATAACTGAATCACTTTGCTGTACACCTGAAACTAACACAACATTGTAAATCAACTATACTTCTACTTGGGAAAAAAAAAAAGATAGTTGTGCTGGAGTAAAGTGGCCCCTAATTCAACATGACTGGTGTCCTTATAAAAAGGGGACTCTTGGACACGGGCACCTTCTCTGCCACCAGGTCCCTGCATTAGCGTGGATGGTTTCACGGAACTGCCGCAGCCTCCTGATGAAGAGGAACCAGCAGACGCCTGGCTCAGAACCCACTCATCTGCGGCCCTGAGACACTTTCCACTACAACGGGTGGATTCTCCACAGGACAGACAGTGGCAAGGTCGTTGAGGTCGTTGTGAATCGGGAATCCAGCATGTGGACCACTGTCTACAACCATGAAGGCCACCCTCTGCACCTGGGAGCACAGTGCTGCCCACAGGACGCCTGTGATGGGGAAGAGGAAGCTGACTGCCCATACCCAGGCCCTGCCCCCCAAGCAATAAAGACGTCTAAAGCTTTCCTCAAAAACAACAGCAAAATATTATACTGGAGGCCCCAACCAGCACAATAGGACAAGGAAAAAAGGCGTGTTTATCTATAGTAGCATGATCATGTGCATAGAAAATTCTAAGAAATCTACCGAAAACCTGCTAGAACTAACAAAAGAGTTTGACAGAGTCATGGATACAGTTCAACAATAAAAAAATCATAAACTAAAAAAAAATCATAAACTATACATAGCCACAAACATAAAAATTTAAAACTATATATCACAAAACCATAGAATGCATAGAGATTGTGGCAGAGGCTCCCTAAGATCATTCTCAGGTTTGTTGATTCATTAGAACTCAGGATTCAGCTATACTCCTGCTCATGGCAATAATTTATTACACAGAAAGGATATGAAGCAAAATCTGCACAGAAAAAAGATAAAATGTGAAGGAAACCCAGTGCAAGCTTTTAGGAGTCTTCTCCCTGTGGAGTCACACAGCATGAACTTAATTCTCTGAGCAATGAGTTGGGACAATATGTGTGCAATGTTGTCTATGAAGGAAGCATATTAGAAACCTAGTGCTGAGCTTCTCATAGGCGGCTGGTCATACAGGCACCCTCTGCCCAGCAGCAACCAAAATTCCAGACTCTCAGAAGGAGATCACAAGCTCAGCATAAGCCTCATTGTTTGAACCAAGAGTTGGGCACAGCACGCCATTCTTATCAGTTTATCAGTTCTGAGAACTATGGGAACTCTCTGAAAAATTCCCAGATGACCAAGGCCAAGCAGACCCTTCTAAGAATGGCAGTTTCATGTCTGCTTTGTCTCTTCACAGTGGTAAACAACAAAATATGTGCAATGCATGTCTCCTGAAAACTACAGAACATTTCTGAGATTTTGAAAGATAAGTAGATGTACCATGTTCACGCATCAGACTCAATAGTGATATCAGTTATTTCCAGATTGATCTAGAAATTCAACACACAGTTCCAATGAAAATCTTATCAGGCTTTATTGTAGACATTGACAAACACCTTAAGTATATATGGAAACATGAAAGATTTCAAAAAGCCGAACAAGGTTGGAGGACCTGATTTCAAAATTTACTGTAAAGCTGTAATGATCGAGATGGTATAATAGTGTCCTAAGGGAGACATACAGATCAGTGGACAGAATAGAAAATCCAGAAATATACTATACATATTTCTTTAAACAAATGGTAATAGAATAATTAGATATCGGTATTAAAGAGAAAGAACCTCCACCCTTACCTTACAGCAGATACAAAAATTAAGTTGAAATGGACCATAGACCTAAATATGAAAGCTGAAATTATAAAAAACTTTGAGATAAAATGTAGACAGACTTCCTAAATAGGACACAAAAAGCACAGACCATTTAAAAATTTTTTTGATAAAAGCTTTTGCTCTTGAAAAGGAAATGAAATGACAAGCCACCACTCGGAGAAAATATTCGCAATACATGTATTTGCAAAGGGTTACAGTTGTATCTAGATGTACAAGTGTTGCTGCTGCTATCCAGTTGATAAGTCCTGTCTGCTCTTTTGCAGCCCCGTGGGCTGTAGTGCATGAGGCTCCCCTGTCCGTGGGGTTCTCCAGGCAACAATACTGGAGTGGGCTGCCATTTCCTTCTCCAGGGGATCTTTCTGACCCAGGGGTCTCCTGCATTGGCAGGCAGTTTCTTTACCTCTGAGCCACCAGGGAATGTCATAATTAGAAGACACTCAACCTAATTTTTTTTTAATGGGCAAAAATTTTTAGGAAGCTCATAAAAGAAGATACATAGGAACTTCACTGGCAGTCCAGTGGTTGACTCTGTGCTTCCACTGCAGGGGGTGCAGGTTTGATCCGTCATCGGAGAACTAACATCCTGCAAGCCTCTAAGCCAAAAAAAAAAAAAAAAGAAAGAAAATTTCTTTAATTGAATAAAAATGAAAATACAATATATCAAGTTTAAAAACTACATATTAAAAAAGAAGATATGCAAACGGCCAGTAAGCACATGAATTATTTCCAAAATCATTAGCCATCAAGGAGACGCAATTTAAAACTACAATGAAATACCATTCTACATTCAGTAGAACAGCTAAAATTAAAAGATTAACATTAGCATATTGCCAAAGATGCAGAGCAACTGGAATTCTCATTTACCATTGGTAGAAAAGTAAAACGGGGAACTTTCCAGAATGCTCGGTGAAAGGCAGAGGAGCGGCGGCTGCCCGAGCTGCGCACAGCAACGCACTCCTTCCCGCTCCCCCACACCGGCATCGGCCCGCTCACCGGCTGTAGAAAATGGTGAAAGAAACCACTTACTATGATGTTTTGGGGGTCAAACCCAATGCCACCCAAGAAGAATTGAAAAAGGCTTACAGGAAACTGGCCTTGAAGTACCACCCTGATAAGAATCCAAATGAAGGCAAGAAGTTTAAACAGATTTCTCAAGCTTACGAAGTGCTCTCTGAGGCAAAGAAAAGGGAATTATATGACAAAAGAGGAGAAAAGGCAATTAAAGAAGGTGGAGCAGGTGGTGGTTTTGGCTCCCCCATGGACATCTTGGATATGTTTTTCGGAGGAGGAGGCAGGATGCAGAGAGAGAGGAGAGGTAAAAACGTTGTGCATCAACTTACAGTAACTTTAGAAGATTTATATAATGGTGCAACAAGAAAACTAGCTCTGCAAAAGAATGTGATTTGTGACAAATGTGAAGGCTGAGGTGGTAAGAAAGGAGCGGTAGAATGCTGTCCCAATTGCCGGGGTACTGGAATGCAAATAAGAATTCATCAGATAGGACCTGGAATGGTTCAGCAAATTCAGTCTGTCTGCATGGAGTGCCAGGGCCATGGGGAGCGGATCAGTCCTAAAGATAGATGTAAAAGCTGCAATGGAAGGAAGATAGTTCGAGAAAAGAAAATTCTAGAAGTTCATATTGACAAAGGCATGAAAGATGGCCAGAAGATAACATTCCATGGTGAAGGAGACCAAGAACCAGGACTGGAGCCAGGAGATATTATCATTGTTTTAGATCAGAAGGACCATGCTGTTTTTACTCGATGAGGAGAAGATCTTTTCATGTGTATGGACATACAGCTGGTTGAGGCATTGTGTGGCTTCCAGAAGCCAATATCTACTCTTGACAACCGAACCATAGTCATCACTTCTCATCCAGGTCAGATCGTCAAGCATGGAGATATCAAGTGTGTGCTAAATGAAGGCATGCCAATTTATCGTAGGCCATATGAAAAGGGTCGCCTAATCATTGAATTTAAGGTAAACTTTCCTGAGAATGGCTTTCTCTCTCCTGATAAACTCTCTTTGCTGGAAAAACTTCTGCCTGAGAGGAAGGAAGTAGAAGAGACTGATGAAATGGACCAGGTAGAATTAGTGGACTTTGATCCAAATCAGGAAAGACGGCGTCATTACAATGGAGAAGCATATGAGGATGATGAACATCATCCTCGGGGTGGTGTTCAGTGTCAGACCTCTTAGTAGGCCTGTGAATAACACTCACTGCTGGGGTTTTATTGCAGTAGTGATTGAGTGAAGGACTATAATTATAATATGCTCACTACTTGCTTTTGTTTTAATATTCAACTATAGTAGTGTTTAAAAGTTAAATGAAGAATAAACTCGAATATAAAAGCTCAAAAAAAAAAAAAAGAAAAGAAAAGTAAAACGGTATAACCACTTTGGAAAACAATCTGGCAGTTTATAACAGATATTTACAGAATGAAAACCACAATCACAGAAAACTAACCAAACTGATCACATGGACCACAGCCTTGTCTAACTCAATGAAACTATGAGCCATGCCGTGTAGGGCCACCCAAGATGGACGGGTCATGGTGGAGAGTTCTGACAAAATGTGGTCCTGGAGAAGGGAATGGCAAACCACTTCAGTATTCTTGCCTTGAGAACTCCATGAACAGTATGAAAAGGCAAAAAGATATGACACTGAAAGATGAACTCCCCAGGTCGGTAGGTGCCCAATATGCTACTGGAGAAGAGTGGAGAAATAATTCCAGAAAGAATGAAGAGACGAGCCAAAGCAAAAAAACACCCAGTTGTGGATGTGACTGGTGATGGAAGTAAAGTCCGATGCTGTAAAGAACAATATTGCATAGGAACCTGGAATGTTAGGTCCATGAATCAAGGTAAATTGGAAGTGGTCAAACAGGAGATGGCAAGAGTGAACATTGACATTTTAGGAATCAGTGAACTAAAATGGACTGGAATGGGTGAATTTAATTTGGATGACCATTATATCTACTACTGTGGGCAAGAATCCCTTAGAAGAGATGGAGTAGCCCTCAAGTCAACAAAAGAGTCCGAAATGCAGTCCTTGGATGCAATCTCAAAAATGACAGAATGATCTCTGTTTGTTTCCAAGGCAAACCATTCAATATCAAGGTAATCCAAGTCCATGCTTTAACCAGTAATGCCGAAGAAACTGAAGTTGAATGGTTCTATGATGATCTACAAGACCTTCTAAGACTAACACCAAAAAAAAGATGTCCTTTTCATCATAGGGACTGGAATGCAAAAGTAGGAGGTCAAGAGATACCTGGAATAACAGGCAAGTTCAGCCTTGGAGTACAAATGAAGCAGTCAAAGGCTAACAGAGATTTGTCAAGAGAACACACTGGTCATAGCAAACACCCTCCTCCAACAACACAAGAGAAGACTCTACACACGGACATCACCAGACGGTCAATACTGAAATCAGATTGATTATATTATTTGCAGCCAAAGATGGAAAAGCTCTATACAGTCAGCAAAAACAAGACTGGGAGCTGACTGTGGCTCAGATCATGAACTGCTTATTGTAAATTCAGACTTAAATTGAAGAAAGTAGGGAAAACCACTAGACCATTCAGATATGACCTAAATCAAATCCCTTACAGTGGAAGTGAGAAATAGATTCAAGGGATTAGATCTGATAGACAGAGTGCCTGAAGAACTATGGACAGAGGTTCATGACATTGTACAGGAGGCAGGATCAAGACCATCCCCAAGAAAAAGAAATGCAAAAAGGCAAAATGGTTGTCTGAGGAGGCCTTACAAATAGCTGAGAAAAGAAGAGAAGCAAAAGGCAAAGGAGAAAAGGAAAGATATACCCATTCTTGAATGCAGAGTTCCAAAGAATAGCAAGGAGAGATAAGAAAGCCTTCCTCAGTGATCAATGCAAAGAAATATGCAGAGTACATCATGTGAAATGCCGGGCTGGATGAAGCACAAGCTGGAATCAAGATTGCTGGGAGAAATATCAATAACCTCAGATATGCAGATAACACCACCCTTATGGCAGAAAGCAAAGAACTAAAGAGCTTCTTGATGAAAGTGAAAGAGGAAGTGAAAAAAGCTGACTTAAAGCTCAACATTCAAAAAGCAAAGATCATGGCATCTGGCCCCAGCATTTCATGGCAAATAGATGGGGAAGAAGTGACAGATTTTATTTTCTTGGGCTCCAAAATCACTGCAGATGGTGACTGTAGCCATGAAATTAAAAGATGCTTGCTCCTTGGAAGAAAAGCTATGACAAACTAGACAGCATATTAAAAAGCAGAGACATTACTTTGCCACAAAGGTCCGTCTAGTCAAAGCTATAGTTTTTTCAGTAGTCATGTATGGATGTGAGAGTTGGACTATAAAGAAAGCTGAGTGCCGAAGAATTGATGCTTTTGAACTGTGGTGTTGGAGAAGACTCTTGAGAGTCCCTTGAACTGCAAGGAGATCCAACCAGTCAATCCTAAAGGAAATCAGTCCTGAATATTCATTGGAAGGACTGATGCTGAAGCTGAAACTCCAATATTTTGGCCACCTGATGCGAAGAACTGACTCATTTGAAAAGACCCTGATGCTGGGAAAGATTGAAGGCAGGAGGAGAAGGGGACAACAGAGGATGAGATGGTTGGATGGCATCACCGACTCAATGGACATGAGTTTGAGTAAACTCCGGGAGTTGGTGATGGACAGGGAAGCCTGGCATGCTGCAGTCCATGGGGGTCTCAAAGAGTCAGACACAACTGAGTGACTGAACTGAACTGAATTGTATGATCTAGCAGTTCTATTCCCATATTTTTATCCAAAGATTTATATACAAGTGTCCATAGAAGCCTTATTCATAATAACCAAAAAACGGAAATGACTGAAATGTCCAGGGACAGGTAAAGGAATAAACTCATTGTGATAGTCATATGACAGAATACTACTCAGCTCTAAGAAGGAACAAACTAGTAATGCACACAACCACAAGGACGTCTCTCAAAAATGCCAGGCTGAACAAAAGAAACCAGACACAAAGGAACGTACACCTCCAAAGAAGACTAACCTGTTAGGACCAGGGATGGGAAGTGAGGATTACTAGAAAAAAGCACAGGGAAACTTTGGGGGTAACAGAAAAATTCTATACCTCATTGTAGTGGTGATCACATGGTACACACTTTTTCCAAAGCTCATCAAACTGTTTGCTTAAAACAGGTACATTTTATTGAGTGAGAATTACACCTCAATAACGTTTGTTTGTTTGTTTGTTTCCAATGAATGTGGGCAAAAGGTTAACAAACCATTTCCTCTTCTGCTTGAGACTTTGACCTTTGGTTAACTCTAGCTATGTTCCCTGGTAACCAGATACAGGTAGAGTGTTAATGATTTAAATATGGACACTGCTTATGGTAACAATCACCGCTATTGGAAGCTGCGTGTAGACAGGGAGAAACTAGAAATGAACCGTGAATGCCTGAGAAGAGCCATAACCCTGAGCTTCCTGGGGGAAAGTGACTCCTGAAGCAGAGCACGTCCCTCACAGAGACTCTGGAAGCCAGGTCTATGCAACTGTTGTTCCTGCGAGGTGTAGGATTTGGAAGCCCTGCCCAGTGTGGATCTGATCCTCTTGTATGTGGGCTAGCACCTAAGATCCAAACATGTAGTCTCGATGGCTATATAAATTGCTCCATGGGAACCTCCCTGGTGGTGCAGAGACTAAGACTCCGTGCTCCCAGTTCAGGGGGTGCAGGTTCGATCCCCGGTCAGGGAACTAGATCCCACATGCAGCAATTAAGGGTTCCCATGCCTCAACTAAAGATCCCACATGCCACAACTGAGACCTGGTGCAGCCAAATAAATAAACAAATAAATACTTTTTTAAAAGATCACTCCATGATTGCTTCAGAAAAAGATGATTGTAGCCCCACTGCTGGCCATCTGTGTTCCTGGCATGTCTGAACAGATGGTTGCAAGGGTGGTCTTTGGTCGTCTTGAAGATGGGGCTGGATATTTAATAGACTAAGAAGACCCCCTGATAGACACGGCAGTGTGTATCTCTCAAATGGCCATGAAACATGATGATATGTTTATCTCATAAATTATCAAGGGATTGCACATCTAGTCCTAAAGCAGTGCCAGGCACAAAGTAAGCACTCAATAGACATTTGTTGACTGGCTGAATGAAATCAAGACTGCAATGAGATATTAGTTAATATCAACTGGAAAAAAATCAAGAAGTCTGACAACATTGAGATCTGGAGAAGACATACAGCAGCTGGATCACGTCACACTTTGCTGGTAAGTAAGTCAAACAGCAAATCACTCCTCTGGGATGAGCCCCTGCCGCCCCCCAGGCCCAGATGGCCTTTGCTGCGGTGCCCCAGTCAAGCCCTCGCCTGCCGTGTGCTCGCCGTCTGCCTGCTGGCCTGTGTGCCCCACTGACTGTAATTCTCCGTGAAGCGTGTGGTACCATCACAGTCACCTGAGTGCCCAGTAGGGCACACGGCACACAGTTGGTGCTCAATAAGTCTCGTCCTTGTTGGATTGCCTTGTGTATTAAAGAGCACACAGCACTGTCAGAGTCCAGTGTGGTGCGGTGGCAATGGGAGAGCTCCCTCAAGGTGCGGGTGACACCCACAGAAAAAGGATTAGCCCTCCCATGGGTGATTCTCTCAAGGGGCCTGGGAGAGTGTCCCGGCCGCCTGGAGAAGCACTCCATCCCGGGGACGTCGGGAGGCAGCAGGCAGGACGCTGAGCATCAGTTCACAGACTGTGGCTTCCAGAGGTCCGAGAACCACCAGAGTCCAGCAACGGCACAGGAAAAGCCACAAGGCTTTTGAGGAAAACGGGGCTAGAAGCACAGTGTGCAAAAATGTCACCAACGACGCGCTCAGAAAGTCTTAACAGCGTGATAGAAGTGACAACACAGGTTTACACGTGTTACGTGGCTAAGAAATACAGGAATACTGCAATAAATGTGGGATTTACCTTGAAGAAGACGTGAAGCCAGTTTACAGAAGTGGGTGGGGGAAAGGTTGTGGCTTGTGGGTTATTGTGAAGTGTCTGAAATCGGATGGGAAATTGTAACATGGATGTAGGGGGTGTGGCTCAGCACAGTGCTGACTGGTGAACTGAAGCAGCTGGCAGATGTCTGAGGTGTGTGTCTTGCACCTTTCTAGGTGGTTGTGGTCCATTCAGCTGGGTCCAGTTTTTGCTTTCTGTTTTCACCTATTTCTCATAAACAAAATTTCACGTAAACAAAGGAAGTTTGAGACTTCCTAGGAGGTCCAGTGGTGAAGACGCCACGCATCTACTGCAGAGGGCATGGATTCGATCCCTGGTCAGGAAACTTAGATCCCACATGCCACACAGTGCAGCCAAAAAGAGAGAAAAAGAAATTTGGCTGTGTTCAAATTGTTCCCAAATATATCAATCATGTCAAAACAAATTCACATTTTCAAAACAAGCATTTTAGCAAAATTATATTTTTTTAGGATTCCCTCCTATAACCAGATTGTTTCAGTAATACCAGAAACTAAGAGATCTAGCTGAATCAAATAAGGGTACTCACCCCATCGACAGAGGACCCCTGGTGGGCTTGCAACCCCATAGGGTTGCAAAAAAGTCTGACACGACTTAGAGACTAAATAACAACAACTACATCATGAAATTGTATCATGAAATTGCTCAGGCTGTGGCCCAAGGACCCACACAGGCTGAAGAGGGTCCTGGGATCAGAGTCTCCACCTGAGGGATGTCAGCCAGAAGTGCTGTGGTGGAAGATGCTAGGGAGAGAGGGCTGGAGCAGGGAGGCCAAACATTGATTGGCCCAAGTAGGTGTCCATCACCATCACCAAGCAAATGAGCCTAGCTCTAGAAAGGGCCTCAGGTCACAAACCCGGGACTCCACAGCAGATTCTGAGGAAACTGGTTTGGGAAAGTCTTTACTTCTCGTCCGCTACAGAAGGGAAGAGAGAAGAGACATGTTCCTGGGATGAGGCAGTAAGGGCTGGCCAAAAAATCACAGGAAGAAGTAGGGGCAAGTGTGCCCCCCAGATCCAGCCAGAGCCCAGGTGACGGTGAACAAGCTGACCCCTGGCCCAGATCCTCACCCAGGGCTCACTTGCAGGCATGGGAGTTGGGGAGGCCTCCGGGCCAAGGGCAAGGAGGCCTGAGTGGCAGATGATGAGGATGGCCAATGACCTCAGGTTGGGCTCTAATCCTGTGTCAACCCCACTATCTGACCCTCAGCTTGGTGACCTCATCAGCGCAACCCGGTGTGTGCCTGCCGGCCTCAAGTTGCTCCCATTTCAGCAGCTATTCCTCTGCCAGCCCTGAGCGTAGGCAGATGAAGATCCCAAGTGTCCAAAGTCTGTCACCAAGCCCTACATGCAGGCCCTGACCTCACCTCTGGGTCATCTGACTTTCAAGACAAACTCACTCCCCAAAGGTGTCAGCCCTGCCTGCCGTGACCTCATGGTGTCTCTCCCAGCCAGCCAGCAAAGGGCAAGCGAAGATTTAAACACTGCTCTCCAGGTTCAGGCCTAAAACCAGGTGGCCCTGTCCCCTGCCACTTCCCTCCATGCTCACAGAGACTCCTGATGAAAGGCCCCTGACAGTTCTACTCAGATGGGGCTGAGCTGAGGGCTGGGAGCAGATCTGCCCTCAGCTGCAGGGCTGGCCAGGGCCTGTCGCAGAGGCACCTGGAGCAGGGGATGGACACAGCTCACAGGAGCTGTGCAAGGGCTGGGCAGGCAGAAGTTGGTGTGTGTGAGGAGGTGTGGGTGGGGAGGGGCGGGCAGGCGGGACATCGGGATATTACCCAGAGGCCGAGCAGCGAGGGCAGCGGCAGGGCCAGGCAGGGCCCGTGAACTTGCTCTGTGGGGCTCATTTAGAGCCCAGGAAGTGCTGGAAGTGGACCCAAGGACCTAACAGTGGCGAGGGTCCTGCAGCCCCAGTCCCAGGTCATATCGTCATGTGAACTGCCTGTTAAGCTCCTTCTTCTACTCAACAACCTCTGAGCCTCAGCATCTCACCAGGTGTAAGATCCAAAGTCCCTATGTTCCCCTCGACACCTCACCTCTGCCTCTACGTGACCACCTCCCTCTTCAGGGCTCATTCCCCTCCACCTTTCAGGCCTGCTGGCTGGTCTTCAAAAGTGCACCACACCTGCTCGTATGCCCAGGGCCTTTGCACTGGCTGTCCCTCCATCAGGAAGGTTTTGCCCTCAACACCCTCACTTCCTGTCCCACACCCACCTCCAGTCTCCTCCCAAGAGCTGCCTGTCAGAGAGGCCCTCTGACCTCTCTGCTCTGCGGGCCTCAACTCCACCTACTCACCCTTCCCCATATCACTCCTCCTCCCGCCGCCCTGCATCACCACCACCTCACCTCCTTCTCTCAGTTGCTGGCCCACGCACCCGCCAGCAGGCAGCAGGCGTCTGCTGGGTTCTGGGCAGCAGTGAGAGATGGCAGCAATGCCAGCAGTGGGGCAGATAACCGAATGCACGGTCCTGACAGAAGCCTTGCGAGACAGTGTCACGAGCCAGCTGATGGGGACTGAGGCTTTGGAAGGCCACATGTCCACAGTCACCCCTCACCCGTACTGACAGGCAGTCCTTGGCTAGGGTCCCCCACCTCCACGCCCCTCTGTCTCCCCTCCCAGGCTCTGAGAGTGCCCTCCAGTCAAGGAACAGGGCCAGGGAGCTTGGGGTTCCCGCTCCCCCTCCAGCTTCAGGCCTGCCCTGCCCTGGGCAGCTGCTGGCCATGGAAATGGAGCCAGAGAGAGCAGAGGTTCCTTGTTTGCTCCCTGCTGTCCCCACAATATGCCTGGCACCTGGCAGGCTGTCAAGATCTCTGGGCTGGTGAGAAAATGCATTTAGCTCTTCCCCTGCGCCAGACGCAGCCCTTGCTGTATTACACACGTCACCTCATTTGGGCCTCACACAGCAGGGGGAGTAGGTAGCACATCACCCACCATGACAGATGAAGGGATAGAGGCATGCAGATGGGGGCTGCTGGGGTCACGCGGCCAAGCCGAGGCCTGACGCGCAAGCACTCTGACGCTGCTGATGCGAGGACCTGAGGCGGGCTCCCACGCTAGGGTCTGCAGTAGGAGCAGACATCAATGGAGGGTCAGGGTGAGGAGTGACACAGGTCTAGTCTGAGGCTTTTGGAGTCCAAGGGCCTGAATCCCAACCACACACCCCCAGCAGCCCGGGTCCCCAGCCCCTCCTCTCTGTAGCGCTGCCCCGCCCTCCTCCTTCTGGCTGCCCTTAGATGATGCTTCGTGAAAGGCTGAGAGGGTCCTACAGGAGATGCTGCCGGGCTCCAGGGCCTGACAGAGCCCTCCTGCCCCGTCCTGGCCTCTAACTCCCACCCTTTATGAGGGGTGACAGGATGACCCCCGTTGGTGACCAAGGTCTCATTCCCAGAACACTCTGCCTCTAGCCAGCACCTGGAGAGGCTCTCCTCTGAGGCTCTCTCCCTGACTCTGGCCGGCAGGACCCCAGGCTGGTGCACAGAGTCCCCTGCTCCTCCCAGGCCCCTGCCTCCCCAGGCCTCTAGACGCAGGGAGGGGCAGCCGTTCCCTCAGAAACCCAGAGGCTCGTCCTCAGACACTCAGCTAGCACCTGGCCTGTTTCCACCATGAACCAACGTGCCTTCTCTAGCTCTGTGGTGGGAATTCTTTGAGAAAAGAGGAAAAAAGTTTGTGTGTTTCTTGAGCACCTATTTTGTTCTAGGGCCTGTCTCAGGCTCAGGGGTGCAGAGCAGTATGTGCTGTGACCCTCGTCCTCCCACAACAGCACCCGAGTCTTCCCCAAGTGGAGCCTGCATCCAACAGGGGGCCAGAAAGATCTCTTGGCAGCTGTGCAGAGAGGCTGAGGCTGGAGGCAGGAAGAGCAGGCCAGAGACTCGGCAGCCTGCCCCAAACCCCAACCTTGACAACTGGGAAAAGGCAGGAAGCATGGGCTGGTCATGGGGACCTGGGAAGCCCAGGTGCTTGGAGGGTGGTGCCTTGGTGCCTCGCCCAGAGGAGAAGGTGTCTGTACCATCTGCCTGGGGTGGGAGTGTTAGGACTGTCAGCAGTACTGGAGGGTGCTGGTAGTTAGGAGCCAGCCGACCCTGTAGGGCACAGAGTGGGCAGATCCCTCCCAGGAGCTCCGCAGCAGCACCAGGATGTGACTGCAAGCTCGCAGACCCTGCGGTTAAACAGGGCTAAAATGATCACGTGGCGAGTATTGCTCGATGTGCACTGGCCACATGCGGACTGATCCCTCCCCACAAGGGGTATGGGAAGTGAAAGGGGGTGCAGACAGAGGGCTCCAGGTTAAATAAAGGCCCCTGTTCTTCAACCATCTTCTTGAGAAGATGGCTTTCAAAGGAAGCTTGTTAAACCTACAAAGCATCCTCAGCCAAGACGGGAGCAAAGATCCCCGAGGGCCTCGCCAAGCTGGCATGCTGAGCAGAATCTAATGAGGTAAATCTGAATCGGGACAAACTGTTCAAAAGCCAGTGGTCCAACCAGGGGGTGTCTGACTCAGCATAAGTGAGTGGGAAAACACTGAAGCTTTGTCTGCAGAGAATTCCTGCTGAGCCTGAGGGGAATGCAAGTCCCTGCGGCACTTCTGCCCTGTGCTGTCTTCAGGCTTGTGCCGCTCTTTGAGGCACAGGAGGCCTAAAGCCTGCCTTTCTGACTTACTGATTCCTGGGTGACCTCACCCACTCCCGTGGCTTCATTTGCCGTCTAAAAGCTGATGAACCCCAAATGATATCTTTCTAGCATACACGGCGGGCTCTCCCCTGGGACTGGAGCAGGAAGCATTGCCTCCTTGAATGAACTCCTTGGAGGTTTCAAGGGCACCCACTCTCAGCACCACTTCCAAACCTGATTCAGGGTCTTTGCTCTAAACCTGGTCTTGTTCCCTCTGGGTTGGTGTCACCAGCGGCTCTAGCACACATACCAGCAACTGTGATGCTGCCCCTGTTCACACCCATGCTGAGTACCAGTCCACCCAGTACCCACCAAAATTTTCTCAACCCCATCCACTTCGCTCCTTGGCACCACCCGTGTTCAAGCCACCTGCGTTACTTGCTTGGGTAAATGGCAGCCTCCTTACTGTGTTCCACTCAGCGGCTTTCTCTCCAGTCCATTCCCACACTCCCTTCTTAAAGCCCTTCAAGCTTTCACAAGGCCCTTAGGATGAAGATCAACAGTCCCACGGCCACCAGACCCGGTCACATTCTGGGCCCTCTGTCCTCCTCCACACACTCAGCAACTCCCCTCCTCCGGCCCATCACTTCAGCCAGCCTCTTTCGTTTCCTTCCGTGGAGCGCACTGACCCAGGGCCTCTGCATGGGCTGTCATGCCTGCTAGAAAGTTCTCCCACCAGAGACTTCCCTCATATCATTTCAATCATCGCTTCCTCTGGGAAGGCTGCCCTTAGCTGACTGGGTCTAACCCACACCTTCTCTGGGCACCACACATTCATCACAGCAGTAATTTGACATTTATGTGTGATTGTTCAATTCACAGCTGCTCTCCTCTGTACTCAATATGGCCAGTAAGGTGGGAACAATGCCTGATTATGACATTGAACCCCCAATTTCTAGCACAATGCCCTCCATACAGTTGACGCTATATATATATATATACATACATATATATATATATATAAAGAAAGCAGTACTGGTACAAAGGGAAATACAGATGGTGTATCAGAGTTCTTACATATTAAGAGATTTATTTTAAGGAACTGGCTCACACAATTGGAAATAGCAAGTCCAAAGTCTGCAGAGCAGACCAGCAGACGGGAAACTCAGACAATTTCTAAAACAGTGCTGAGGCACAACTAATTCTTCCCTGGAAAAACCTCAGTTTTCTCTTCTTAAGGCTTTTGAATGATTGATTTTGGTTGGTTAACCCAATATAAAGCCCACGCACATGATTGAGGATAATCTACTTTACTTTAAAGTCAACTTTCATAGCAATGACTAGGCTAGTGTTTGACCAAATTCCTAGGCAGCACCATAGCCCAGCCAAGCTGACCCAGAAAATGTAAGCATCACAGACGGCAAAGAAAGCATCAACCCAAGGAGAGGCCAACAGTGAGATAATACTGGAGGTGGAAGAGGCTTGGACCATGATAAGCTTATTTTCACACGCTGGAGGAGATCCCAGCAGAGATGTTCTATTAAAAGCAGAGCGCATGGAGAGATCTCCTCTGAAGAAAGCTCAGCCCTGGTCCCCAGGGCCAGAGTGATTCAGCCTGGATTACAGTCTGGGGTGTCAGAGGAGGGTGGGGGTAGGCCTCCCATTGTGAGGTCCAGGTAGAATGCTCAGCTCAGGCTGACCCCAGCCCTGGCTGATCTTCGACTGCGTCCTCACCCCCACTCTCTTGTCAAGCGTGAGCACTCTGACTTATACCAAGATGTCACCACCTCCTCCTGTTCAAGAGCAGACACTCACAGAACCAGTGGAGGTCACGAGGACATGGCCTCACTCAGCTGCCAAGGTCAGACCTGCAAATTTCTCAGTAGACGGCTCTAAAACAGGGAAGTGCTATAAGGACTCAGAAATCTGCGTTCTTAGAAACTGATGAGGAATACAGTCTTGGGTTCTTGAAGGACAATAGGAAAATTCAAGAATCCAGAGAATAGCGGGCACAGGAGGGGCACCACAGGGGAATTTGGAATAGGGGAGCTGAGTCAACAGAAACGGAAACTCCAAGCTGTAGGAAGCTGAGTACCTGGACAAGGGAGCCCCTGGGCCAGCCACCAGAGAAAGGCTCTGAGCACCTGGGGCCAGAAGAAAGCATAGCCTGGTGTCCAGGTGTCCAAGATAGAATGTCTCCAGGAGGAGGCTGACAACTAAATCCAAGATCCCGAGGAAAGGGCACCCTCTCCAGGAAGGAAGGTGGCGAGTTTTCATTCAACAGATGTTCACTGGTCATCTACCTTCACGGCACCCAGCCCTTTGCTGGATGCTGGTGAGTCACACAGTCCTTGCCCTCGACGTGAAGTGAATGAAACGGGCTAAAGAGCTAACTGCACAGGCCCAGGCAAGTGCTGTGACAGAGGACACATCCGTGGGGGCAGCCTAGAGGGCAGCGATGGGGAAGCTCCACAGAGGAGGCACCTTGCGAGGAAAGCTGGCTGGACAGGGACGGGGTGGAACATTCCAGGCTGCAGGGGGCCGGCGCATAGTCTGGAGGCACGGAGAGCTGAGGCTGTTAGAGCAGAGGGAGCACGGAGGAGGTGCAGCCTCTGACCTCATAATGCCCAGGCCACTGGGCCAGCCTTGCCACTTGCAAGCTCTGGAGCCCTCCTCCAGCCCGGGCAAGGCCCGAGGCCCCGGGCAGCCTCCAGGTGCAGCGTCCTCCTGGGGCCGCACCCTTCCCTCTGCCCTGGGGCATGTCTCTACTCACCAATTATGAGGGGCTTCGGCATCAGATTGAGAGGCTGGTGCGGGAAAATGAGGAACTGAAGAAGCTGGTGCGGCTCATTCGGGAGAACTACGAGCTCAAGTCAGCAATCAAGACACAGGCGGGCGGCCTGGGCATCAGCGGGTTCAGCAGCGGGCTTGGTGAGGCGGCGGCCAGTGCTTCTCCACACCAGGGTAACTGCAAGAGGCCTGAGTTCAAGAAAAGCAGGGAGGGAAGGGTGAGACCGCAACCACAAGGGAGGGAGTCTAGGTGTTCAGGTCTGGGTGGAAGGATGTAGATAGCAACAAACTCAGGGTCAGCAGGCCCCCTGGTGAGGGGAGGGGCGAGGACATAGGACAGTCAAGATAAAAGGACAAAACTAGGTACCAGCCCCATTTGCCTGACAGCAGGAACCCTTGCTCGAACCCTCCCCTCAGGTGAACTTGCAAGCAGCTCCACAGACTGAATTTTCCAGCTGAAACCCAAACCTGCTGCCCCACTGGACCCGACACAGCACCCACCCTCAGCTTTTCCACTCCACCCCTCCATCCTCCCCTCCGTCTCTCCCTCAGCACCCCAGGCTTCTCCCCCGTTCCTCTCCACTCGGAGGTGACCAGAAGGCAACTAGCCACCTGAGTCTAAAAGCCAAGGAGAGAAACCAGAACTGAGGCTTGAGGTTTGAAATCACTAATGCATGACACCCCTGGGGCTGGAGAGGACGTTGAGAGCGGGGTGAGACAGAAAAACCAGCAAAGAAGTTAGAGCTGTTTGCAGAAAAGCAGTTAAAGTGATGACTTTCAGGGCTAGGCCTGGAGCTTAGGGACTGGGCCAGAAGGGTGTTCAGAGGCCAGGAAGGGATGGCAAAAAGGGATGCACCAAAAGAACAGAAAGCTGTGGGCATAGAATGGCTGGTATTGAAGCAATCAGAGAGAGAACTCCCCAGGGTATGGCAATAGGCTGTCAGAGCATGCTGGTAAGGAGGTGACAAAATGCCTTCGCATTTGTCATATCCACATCCTCTCCCTCTCTGCAATGTCCTTCCTGTCCTGGAGAAGGCTGTGTGCCTCCTTCCCAGTGCACTTCTGCACCCACACTTGGTGCCCATGAGCCCCTGTGGAGACCCCCACTCCATCAAAGGACCTGCTCCTTGCCATCCTGCTGCCCCACCTCCACTCTGCTCATCAACAGGTGTGAGGCCAGCCTCCTTCACTGAAAGAGGACTCTGCTCTTTCAGTCTCTACCATTTAAGGCTCTATTGCTCTGCAGCGGACCTTGACACTCCGCTGTTCTAGAAAGGTGGCTTCCTAGATGCCACATCCTTCTCAAACTCTGCATGCCACTTGGTTTTTTGGCTGTAAGGTATGTGGGGTCTTAGCTTCCTGACCAAGGATCGAAATTGAACTCATGTCCCCTACACTGGAAGGCAAAGTCTTAACCACAGGACTGCCAGGGAAGTCGCTGCATGGCACTTGGGACTGATAACCCTCCTCTTTCTGAGTTCCAAGAACACCTTCAGCTGGGTCATCCTCCCCCATCTCAGCTCCTAGTCTGGTTCAGGCCCTGCCCTCCAGCCAGCCTGCCCACCTGGGCTTTTCTCTCCACTAGAAGTGGTAATCTGGAGAAGGCAGTGGCACCCCACTCCAGTACTCTTGCATGGAAAATTCCATGGACGGAGAAGCCTAGTAGGCTACAGTCCATGGGGTCTCAAAGAGTCTGACACGACTGAGTGCCTTCACTTTCACTTTTCACTTTCATGTATTAGAGAAAGAAATGGAAACCCACTCCAGTATTCTTGCCTGGAGAATCCCAGAGACAGGGGAGCCTGGTGGGCTGCCATCTATGGGGTTGCACAGAGTCGGACATGACTGAAGTGACTTAGCAGCAGCAGCAGAAGTGGTAATCAGGCCAAGGAGTCCCTGGAACTCAGCTCACTCTAAACTAGGCATGCTCCTGATTAAGAACTTGACCTTTTGACCTGAGGCTACTCCCCCTCAGGTCTGGGCTCCTTCCCCTACAGTCCAGTTCCAGTTGGAAGCTGCCTACCCCTGCTTTCTACCCACTGGGTTTCCCACCTCCCAGCCTGGCTGTGGTCTGGAACTGGGCTTCACAGTCCTCCCTTACTGGTCACAAGCACAAAGGTCTCTCTCCTCTGAAAGGGTCTATCATCCATGAGTCTGAGACAACAGACAGGGCAACAAAAATTATATGCTCGAGGAGATACAATATTTAAGAAATGTTACACTTCAATAGAATGGGAAAGACCAGAGATCTCTTCAAGAAAATTAGAGATACCGAGGGACTATTTCCTGCAAAGATGGGCACAATAAAGGACAGGAACAGTATGGACCTAAAAGAAGCAGAAGATATTAAGAAGAGGTGGTGAGAATACACAGAAGAACTATACAAAAAAAGATCTTCATGACCCAGATAATCATGATGGTGTGATCACTCACCTAGAGCCAGATATCCTGGGAATGCAAAGTCAAGTGGGCCTTAGGAAGCATCACTATGAACAAAGCTAGTGGAGGTGATAGAATTCCAGTTGAGCTATTTCAAATCCTAAAAGATGATGCTGTGAAAGTGCTGCACTCAATATGCCAGCAAATTTGGAAAACTCAGCAGTGGCCACAGGACTGGAAAAGTCCTGCCTTTCATTCCAATCCCAAAGAAAGGCAATGCCAAAGAATGCTCAAACTACCACACAATTGCACTTATCTCACATGCTAGCAAAGTAATTCTCAAAATTCTCCAAGCCAGGCTTCAACAGTACATGAACCATGAACTTCCAGATGTTCAAGCTGGATTTAGAAAAGGCAGAGGAACCACAGATCAAATTGCCAACATCCACTGGATTATCGAAAAAGCAAGAGAGTTCCAAAAAAACATCTACTTCTGCTTTATTGACTATGCCAAAGCCTTTGATTGTGTGGATCACAACCAAACTGTGGAAAATTCTTAAAGAGATGGGAATACCAGACCACCTGACCTGCCTCCTGAGAAATCTGTATGCAGGACAAGAAGCAACAGTTAGAACTGGACATGGAACAACAGACTGGTTCCAAATTGGGAAAGGAATACGTCAAGGCTGTGTATTGTCACCCTGCTTATTTAACTTATACACTGGGTGTTCATTGGAAGGACTGATGTTGAAGCTGAAACTCCAATACTTTGGCCACCTGATGTGAAGAACTGACTCACTGGAAAAGATCCTGATGCTGGGAAAGATTGAGGGCAGGAGGAGAAGGGGATGACAGAGGATGAGATGGTTGGATGGCATCACTGACTCAATGGACATGGGTTTGGATGGACTCCAGGAGTTGGTGATGGACAGAGAGGCCAAGTGCACTGCGGTTCACAGGGTTGCAAAGAGTCGGACACGACTGAGCGACTGAACTGAACTCAACTCAACTCAACTAGAGTACATCATGAGAAATACTGGACTGGATGAAGCACAAGCTAGAATCAAGATTGCCTGGAGAGATATCAATAACCTCAGTTATACAGATGACACCATCCTTATGGCAGAAAGCAAAGAAGAACTAAAGAGCCTCTTGATTAAAGTGAAAGAGGAGAATGAAAAAGTTGGCTTAAGATTCAACATTCAGAAAACTAAGATCATGGCATCTGGTCCCATCACTTCATGGCAAATAGATGGGGAAACAGTGGAAACAGTGACAGAGTTTATTTTCTTGGGCTCTAAAATCACTGCATATGGTGACTGCAGCCATGAAATTAAAAGACACTTGGTCCTTGGAAGAAAAGTTTTGACCAACCTAGACAACATATTAAAAACAGAGATCTAGTCAAAGCTACGGTTTTTCCAGTAGTCATATATGTATGTGAGTTGGACTATAAAGAAAACAACGCCAAAGAATTGATGCTTTTGAACTGTGGTGTTGGAGAAGACTCTTGAGAGTCCCTTGGACAGCAAGGAGATCCAACCAGTCCATCCTAAAGAAAATCAGTCCTGAATATTCATTGGAAGGACTGATGCTGAAGCTTTGGCCCCCTGATGTGAAGAACTGACTTATTTGAAAAGGCCCTGATACTGGGAAAGATTGACGGCAGGAGGAGAAGGGGACGACAGAGGATGAGGTGGTTGGATGGAATCACCAACTCAATGGACATGAGTTTGAGTAAGCTCCCAGAGTTGGTGATGGACAGGGAAGCCTGGCATGCTTCAGTCCATGGGGGTCACAAAGAGTCAGACACAACTGAGCGATTGAACTGAACTGAACACTTTAAGAAATTAGACTGTGATTCCCAACTCCCAAGCTAACCAAGCAAGCCTTCTCCTTTTAGGTTTGGTTCTTGAGAGAATTCTTGGACCACTTCTGCTCTCCCAACTCTGAAGGGTCAAGCTTGGAGGGTTAGGAAAAGATTTCTGGTGATGAGCCCAGACAGCCAGCCCTGAAGGGGGAAAGGGACATTCCAGGGGGAAGAATAGTCTGTGCAAAGGCCTGGGCCAAAGGTTGCAGGAGTGAGAAATAGATTGCGTGGTTAAAGCCTTCGGTGTGCATGGTGTTTAGTGTGTGGGTGTGGGTATAGAGTGGGGGGTGTGTGTGAGCATGTGAACATGGTGTTAGTGTGTATGACCCATGAGTGTATAGTGTGATGTATGTGTGGAGTGTGTGGTATAGGTGGGTAAGTGAATAGTATGTGTAATATGTGTGCCTTGGGAGTGTGTGTTGTACAAGTATGAAAAAAGGTGTGTGTGTGAATGTGTGAGTGCAGTATGTGTGGCATATGTGAGTGTCTTGTGAGTTGCTAAGTGTATAGTATGTGGATAATCATATACTTTGATACAATAGAATAGTATGTGTAAGTACGTTTGTGAATGTGTGTTTTAGTGTGGGACATGTATGAGTGTGTGGTGTGTGGGTATTAGAGTATGTTTATGCTATGTGTGCTAGTGTGAAGTGTGTGTGTACTGCTTGCATTTGTGAGTGTACTTGAGGGAGCTGGGGTCAGTGAGAGGTGCTAATGCAGTTAGAGGCCAGCAGGGCTCAGATGCCGAGGACTGCGAATGACATATTGAGGAGCCTGGACGTGCTCCCAAAGGCAGTGAGCAGACGCTGGCGGGTTCCTACAAGGAGTAATCACATTTGTGCTTCAGAAAGACCGTTCCTGCTGCTGTGGGGAAACAGAGTCAAGGGAGATGAGAGTAAGGTAGGGAAACGAATTAGACTGCGGCTCTTGAGTCATCCAGGTAGGAGATGATGGTGTAAAATAGCGGTGGAGAGAGACTGAGTCAAGTGACTTAGTAAGAAAATGAACAGCTCAGATGTGAGGGATGAGAGTCCAGAATATGTCTGTTTCTTTGGCTGAGGGGACTGAGGGCATCACTTCCTGGAACTGCCTAGCCCCCTACTCCCACAGCGGCCGGGGCTGATCTCTGCAGCTGCCTCAGCGGATCTTCAGCTGCTCACCTCCCCACGCTGCCTATTCCTCCTGCCTGTTCCTTGTGTTTGGCCTTCCTCATAGAGTCAGGCTCTTAGTCTCAATATGCTCTTATGAATTTGACCTTCGAGTCCTCTTTCTGGGCTTACTCTTCTCTTCCCTTACTCTTGTGCATAGCACAACCTCCTAAACCCTACAGTCTAGTCCTCTGACCCTTCTCCCATTAGCAGGAACACAGGATGTCAGCTTGGGCTTGTGGGTGCTCACAGCATGTGTGCCAGGCCCCTCATGGTGCAGGACAGAGCCCAGGTGGGAGAGAAGGGGTGTAGGATGAGGCCCAGGGGCCAGGGGGTGGCTCTCCCCAAGCCACCACATTCCGGCACAGAACCCCAGGGAGTACAAGAGTCTTATCAAATCTGACCTTCCAGGTTGTCACAGGGCTTTATTTTTCAGGTAAGCAGATAGAACATAATTTAATAGTTTGTTAGCTTGATTGATAACTTTTAACTATTTTGACATATTATATAAAAGCCTCCATTAGTGTACTTGATGAGGATGAGCCTGGGAGAAGGAAATCCAGTCTTGGAGGAAGAGAATAAGTTGTATTTTGCTCTAAGATATTCTCAAGACACCCACCTGGAGCATCTAGGAGGCAGTGGAGATATGAGCCTGAGGCTCAAAGGAGAAGTCAGGGCTAGAGACAAAAATCCAAGAGTTGTTGATAACTGAAGTCACAGGAGGGGGTGAGACTATTTGCGAAGAGAGAGGAACAGTAATAAGAGGTTTCGGGAACAAGTCTTTGAATCAGGACAGGTAGAGAAGCTGGCAAAGGAACATTCAGACAAGGGAAACCTTGAAAATGTGATATCACCATTATGCCAAGAGACAGCTTCAAAGGGGACAGAATCGTCAACAAAGTAAAGGCTGCCTGAGAGGTCAGGCAAGAAAAGTGCTAATGGTTTGGCACTATTAACCTTGACTAGAGTGACTTCAACCCCATTGTAAGTAGGAAAGCCCCACCAGGTGAGGTGATGAGTGAATGAGAAAATGGAGAGAATAGATGGTTGACACTTAGTTCATGAAGTAGGGTTTGGAGGGGCACTAGTTGGAGAGGGGCCTGGAGTCCAGAGCTGCTTTTCCGGACGCGAGTGATCTGAGTGTATTTTGATGTAAAGGGAAGATACGAAAGAAAAAAGGGATACTTTCTAGAGCAGAGCTGCCTGAACTGAAGGAAGAACATCTCTTCCCCTGTCTGAGAAGGGAAGGAGGAAGGAAAGGGGTGTGAGAATGCCAGGTGGGAAGCTAAAGAAACTCCAGAACCATGGCTTTAATTTTCTCTGTAAAACTTTCATTCTCTGAGAGCAGTGGTGGAGAGAAAAAGATGAGGAAAGTATGAAATAAAGTAAAAATGGCAGAAGGAACTGAATGGAGAACCTGGGAGGTGTGTAATGGGCCCAAATGATGCTGGCATATATGGATTATACAGGCAGCAGCCACCAACCTTCTCCAGCAGCATTTGATGGGTGGGGCGGGGGCAGACAAGGGAAAGCAGGCAGGCGGAGCTAAGGGCCTCTCAGCAAGAGTTCGGGAACATCAGAGAAGGAATCAGGAACCAGCTGGGCTGTCAGATAGATGAAAATAAAGAGACCAGGGTACTAGAGATCTAGAGGCTGGCAGGGATCTTGCAAGCAAGGCAGAAGGTACAAGTTTGTGGGCAGACTGGGCAATCTGAGTGACAGGAAATCAGTAAACTATTGGCTATGGCTTGAATTAACTTCACAGGGAAGAAAGGCCAAGAGATTTAGGCCTTGGCCTTGTGAAAGAGGCAGGTGGGATGTGGAGCCAGGATGGGATTAAGACTGCAGGGCCTCATGCTCCTGAGGGCTCAGGGACTGTGTCAGAATGTCTTGAAGATTGAAGATGGATGGAGATTCAAGGCATTTGGAGCAAAGAGGAAATGAGGACTACACTGAAGGCTCAAGCCACTAAAACAGTGACTGCCCGCCAAAGTGGTTCCTCCCTACAGAGGTGGTCAGGACAGGGCAGGTGGTCAGGCTAGGAAGGGCTCTCAGGGCAGGAGCTTCTGTTGCTCTTTCTTTTGGGCACCCTCCCCTACTTAAAACTCTTTCCTCACCTTAGCCTGTCCTCACCCAGGCCCCCACTCCTGCTGCCCCTTGTCTTCCCTTAGGGTCTGCAGGCTGGTGGAAGTTTCCTCAGGCAGGTAGCAGTCTTTCCCCCCTTCTCAAAAGGCCTTTTACCAGCACTGCTCCACACAATCTCCATCTGCCTCCCCCGAATCCAGAGCTTTCATTAACCCAAGGTCTTTACCTTGTCACCAGGTCAGGGCCTCCTTCCTCATCTCAGGAGGTGTTCTTGTGGTCCCCCCATCAGGACCCATCCTCCCCCAAGTCCCAGTTTCCTACCTCGGGCCTAATACTACCCCCATCCCCCCACCCCAACCTACACCCCACCCCTGACCCAACACCCCACCCTAGGGAGTTAACCTAAGCCCGCCTAGCTCCACCCCTAGTGGGAAGCCATCCTTCCCTCAGGAACTGCTTTCCTCTTGGAACCCTTGTCTCCCTTCAGAACCAGTCCCCTCAGGACGTGTCCATCCTGGGAACTCACCCCCCTCAGAACCCTCCCCTCTCTCAGGACCCACCCGCCCTCAGAACCTCCCCGCTCAGAATCCTTCTCCCTCAGAACCCTCCCCGCTCAGAACTTCCCCTTTCGGGACCCACTCCCCAGGACCCAAGCCCACCCTCAGCCCTTGCCTCCCTTTCGGGACCTCTGCCCCCACCTCAGAACACGCCGCCTCTCAGGATCTGTCAACACCCTCCTCTCTTTCGTCCTCCCGCCCGCTGGCCCTCTGAACCTTTGCTCACTGGTCGGTTGCGCCTTCAGAGGTCGTGCCTTAAGCAACACCTTCCCTGCTAGACCCTCTGGCCCCGCCCCCAGGGCAGCCCCTGGACGCTAGCTCCGCCCTCAGGCCCCGCCCCTCGAGCTGACCCCTTGCTCTGGCTCCGCCCCTACGCTCGCGCCCCGCCCCGTCAGGGACCGCCAGGGCGCCCAACCCTCTCCGGGCAGCCTCCTGGACCTCCGCCACCTCGACTGTCCCACGTCTCCGTCCCCACGAGGATTGGGGTCCCGGTGGCCGGGCCGCCCTTACCCGGGTGTGGGCCGGGCCGGGTCCTTGTGGGGCCGGCATTCTCGCGCGGGAGGCAGGGTTCCGAGGCCGGAGGCCGGTGAGGCCGCGGACGGTGAGCAGGCCCCGGAGCGATGGCTGCGGAGGCGCAGTCGCCCAGAGCCCGAGGCCGGCCGGGGAGAAGACGCTTGGGCTTGCCGGAGAGCAGGACCATATGGTGGCCACTTGCTGACCGCCGCGATGAGGGGCAGGAGACCCGAGTAGGAAACAGTTAAAACACTGTAAACTTCATTGGTAAATATAAGACATTTGCTTTTAAAAAAGAAAAAAACTTTAATTGTTCTATGTAACAAACAAAGCTTTCTGAACCCTAAACAATTCTTATGTATAAAATAAATAAGTGAAGTGAATCTAAGCTCTCTTTAAGTTTCTAACACTGTATGTAGTAACATAGGACTTCCCTGGTGGCTCCGCAGTAAAGAATCCAGCTTCCAAATGCAAGAGATGTGTCTTCGATTCCTGGGTCAGGAAGATCCCCTGAAGAAGGAAATGGCAACACACTCCAGTATTCTTGCCTGGGAAATCCCATGGACAGAGGAGCCTGGCAGGCTATAGTCTGTAGGACTGCAAAAGAATTAGATACGAATTAACTAAACAACAAAACATGTAGTAAAGTACCTAGGAACATTTCAACTCACAAATCTAAATCAGTAAAACAGAAATTATAATAAGGTTAAAACAATCAATCACCTGCACATTTTGCTTGAGAATACAAAATTATAGGACTGAAATCCCTTAAACCAAGGCTTAATTTGGGATCAAGGACACTGTTGGCTCAGGACACTCCTGTTCATGGGAATCCCCTGTGGTCCAGTGGTGAGTACTCCGTGCTTTCAAGTATCCCCACCCCCAGCCAAAATTTCAACAGGCTGATCCTGAGATTCTCATCGCTGGTCTTTATGGGTCAAAAACCTGTGGACACTGTGTCCACAACTGAGACCACAACAGTCTTGGCTCCAAGCAGTGGATATACACTTCCCCAGGAGCTGTACCCACACAGCGTGCAGTGCCATCCAGGGATGCACTTAATTGGCCCCTGAACCTTGACAGTGTCTTCACTGCAACCCTAAATGCCGTCAATGAGTCTTTTTGTTAATAACAATTTTCAGTTCAGTTCAGTTGCTCAGTCGTGTCTGACTCTTTGCTACCCCATGGACTGCAGCACACCAGGCTTCCCTGTCCATCACCAACTCCCGGAGCTTGCTCAAACTCATGTCAGTGATACCATCCAACCGTCTCATCCTCTGTCGTCCCCTTCTCCCAGCATCAGGATCTTTTCCAAGGAGTCAGTTCTTCCATCAGGTGGCCAAAGTATTGGAGCTTCAGCTTCAAGCATCAGTCCTTCCAATGAATATTCAGGACTGATTTCCTTTAGGATGGACTGGCTGGATCTCCTTGCTGTCCAAGGGACTCTCAAGAGTCTTCTCCAACACCACAGTTCAAAAGCATCAGTTCTTTGGTGCTCAGTTTTCTTCATGGTCCGACTCTCACATCCATACATGACTACTGATAGAACCATAGCTTTGACTAGACTGACCTTTATATGCAAAATAATATCTCTGCTTTTTAGTACACTATCAAGCTTTGTCATAGATTTTCTTCCAAGGAGCAAGCATCTTTTAATTTCATGGCTGCAGTCACCATCTGCAGTGATTTTGGAGCCCAAGAAAATAAAATCTGTCACTGTTTCCATTGTTTCCCCATCTATTTGCCATGAAGTGATGGGACCGGATGCCATGATCTTCATTTTTTGAATGTTGAGTTTTAAGCCAGCTTTTTCACTCTCCTCTTTCACTTTCATCAAGAGGCTCTTCAGTTCCTCTTCACTTTCTGCCATAAGGGTGGTGTCATTTGCATATCTGAGTTTTTTTATATTTCTCCCAGCAATCTTGATTCCAGTTTGTGCTTCATCGAGCCAGGCATTTCAAATGATGTACTCTGCATATAGGGCTTCCCTTGTGACTCAGCTGGTAAAGAATCCACTGCAATGCGGGAAACCTGGGTTTGATCCCTGGGTTGGGAAGATCCCCTGGAGAAGGGAAAGGCTACCCACTTCAGTATTCTGGCCTGGAGAATTCCATGGACTGCATAGTCCATGGGGTCACAAAGAGTCAGACACAACTGAGCAACTTTCACTCACTCACTCACTCTGCATATAAGTTAAATAAGCAGGGTGACAATATACAACCTTGATGTACTCCTTTCCCAATTTGGAGCCAGTCTGTTGTTCCATGTCCGGTTCTAATTGTTGCTTCCTGACTTGCATACAGAAGTTTCAAGAGGCAGATAAGGTGGTCTGATATTCCCATCTCTTTAAGAATGTTGCAAAAAAAAAAAGAATTTCCACAGTTTGTTATGATCCACACAGTCAAAGGCTTTGGCATAGTCAATGAAGCAGAAGTAGATGTTTTTCTGGAACTCTCTTGCTTTTTCTATGATCCAACAGATGTTGGCAATTTGATCTCTGGTTCCTCTGCCTTTTCTAAATCCAGCTTGAACATCTGGAAGTTCTTGGTTCATGTATTGTTGAAGCCTCGCTTGGAGAATTTTGAGCATTACTTTACTAGCGTGTGAGATGAGTGCAGTTGTGCAGTAGTTTGAACATTCTTTGGCATTGTCTTTCTTTGGGATTGGAATGAAAACTGAGATTTTCCAGTCTTGTGGCCACTGCTGGGTTTTCCAAATTTGATGGCATATTGAGTGCAGCACTTTCACAGCATCATCTTTTAGAGCTTGAAATAACTCAAATGAAATGCTATCACCTCCACTAGCTTTGTTCGTGGTAATGCTTCCTAAGGCCCACTTGACTTTGCATTCCAGGATGTCTGGCTCTTAGGTGAGTGATCACACCATCATGGTTATCTGGGTCATGAAGATCTTTTTTGTATAGTTCTTCTGTGTATTCTTGCCACCTCTTCTTAATATCTTCTGCTTCTGTTAGGTCCATACCATTTCTGTCCTTTATTATGCCCATCTTTGCATGAAATCTTCCCTTGGTATCTCTAATTTTCTTGGAGATCTCTAGTTTTTTCCATTCTATTGTTTTCCTCTATTTCTTTGCACTGATACTAGAAAAGGGTTTCTCATCTCTCCTTGCTATTCTTTGGAACTCTGCATTCAGATGGGTATATCTTTCCTTTTCTTCTTTGCCTTTCACTTCTCTTCTTTTCTCAGCTATTTGTAAGGCCTCCTCAGACAAGCATTTTGCCTTTTTGTATTTCTTTTTCTTGGGGATGGTCTTGATCACTGCCTCCTGTACAGTGTCATGAACCTCTGTCCATAGTTCTTCAAGCACTCTGTCTATCAGATCTAATCCCTTGAATCTATTTCTCACTTCCACTGTATAATCATAAGGGATTTAATTTACATCATACCTGAATGGTCTAGTGGTTTTCCCTACTTTCTTCAATTTGAGTCTGAATTTGGCAATAAGGAATTCATGATCTGAGCCACAGTCAGCTCCCGGTCTTGTTTTTGCTGACTGTATAGAGCTTCTCCATCTTTGGCTGCAAAGAACATAATCAATCTGATTTCAGTATTGACCATCTGATGTCCATGTGTAGAGTCTTCTCTTGTGTTGTTGGAAGAGGGTGTTTGCTATGACCAGTGTGTTCTCTTGGCAAAACTCTGTTAGCCTTTGCCCTGCTTCATTTTGTACTCCAAGGCCAAATTTGCCTGTTACTCAGGTATCTCTTAATAACAATTTTATTAAGATATAATTTATGGGACTTCCTTGGTGGTCCAATGGTTAAGACTTTGCGTTTCCAATGCAGGGGGCACAGGTTCAATCCCTGGTCAGGGAACTAAGATTCCTCATGCCACAAGGCGAGGCCAATAAACAAACAAAAGATATACTTCACATACATACCATACAATTCACCCATTTAAAGTGTACAATTTAATATTTCTTGATATATGCACAGATATGTACAAACACCACCACAATCAGTTTTAGAACTCTTTCATCACCCCAAAAAGAAATCCTTTAGCAATCACATTCCTAACACTCAATCCTCCTCAGCTCTAAGCAACCACTAATTTACTCTCTGCTATTATGGATTTGTTTGTTCTGGACATTCCATATAAGTGGATTCATACATAAGTGGCTTTTATGGCTGGCTCCTTTCATTTAGAATAATGTTTTCAAGGTTTATCCATGTTGTAGCATGAATCAGTACTTCTAGGTGGGAGATGGGGAAGGTTGTTTTTATGGATGAATAATATTCCATTAATGGATGTACCACATTCATTTATCCATTCATCAGTTCATGGACTTTTGTTTCCTCCTTTTGGCTATTATGAATAATGATGCTGTAAGCCTTCATGTACAAGTTTTGTGTACATATATGTTTCCATCTCTCTTGACTATATATCCAGGTGTGAATTTGCTGTATCCTTTATAACTCTATGTTTAACTCTTTGAGGAACTGCCAGGTTGTTTTCCAGTGGAGCGGCATGATTTTACATAAGGCACCAGCAATGAAGGAGCATTTCTATTCCTCCTCATCCTGCCAATACTTAATCTCTGAGTTTTTGATTATGGCCATCTTAGTGGGTTTGAAGGGATATATCATTCTGATGTTAATTTGCAGTTCCCTGATGACTAATTAGGTTGAGCAACTTTTCATGTATTTATTGGCCATTTTTATATCATCCTTGAGAAATTCATGTTCAGATCTTTGGTCCATTTTTAAATTGGACTATTTGGTTTTTATTTTTGAGTTGTAAGATTGCTTTATATAATCTGGATATAAGTCCCTTATCAAATATATGATTTGGAAATATTTTCTCCCATTTTGTCTTTTCAGTTTCTTGATAGTGTGCTTTGAAACACAAAAGCTTTTAATTTTGATGAAATCCAACTTATTTTTTCTTTTATTGTTCTGATAGGGAGTTCATTGAATCTGTAAATCAATTAGGGGAGTATATACTATCTTCACAATATTAAGTCTTCCAATCCATAAACACAGGATATCTTCCATTTATTTAGAGTTTCTTTCATTTCTATCAATAATGTTTATAGTTTTCAAAGCATAAGTTTTGCATATCTTTTGTTAAATTTATTCCCAAATATTTTACTCTTTTTGATGCTATTGTCTTAATTTTACTTCTGGATTGTTCATTGATAGTATATGGAAATACAATTGATTTTTGTAGACCCACCGATGAATCCTGCACTCTGTGTTCTAAGGACCACACAGTTCCTTCAGCTAGTTACCTGTTAACTGATTGAGTTTGGGATCTCAAATGGCTGTCACAGGGGTCACAGTTTATAGGGTCATTCTGTGGACAATTCCTAGACTGACCCTTTTTTTTTCTTTTTAATTTTTTTTTTTATTGAAGGATAATTGCTTTACAGAATTTTGTTGTTTTCTGTCAAACCTCAACATGAATCAGCCATAGGTATACATATATCCCCTCCCTTTTGAACCTCCCTCCCATCTCCCTCCCCATCCCACCCCTCTAGGTTGATACAGAGCCCCTGTTTGTCTGTTGATGGACATCTAGGTTGCTTCCATGTTCTAGCTATTGTAAATAGTGCTGCAATGAACAATGGGATACATGTGTCTTTTTCAATTTTGGTTTCCTCAGGGTATATGCCTAGGAGTGGGATTGCTGGGTCATATGGTGGTTTTATTCCTAGTTTTTTTAAGGAATCTCCATACCATCTTCCATAGTGGCTGTATCAATTTACATTCCCACCAACAGTGCAAGAACATTCCCTTTTCTCCACACCCTCTCCAGCATTTATTGTTTGTAGACTTTTTGATGATGGCCATTTTGACCAGTGTGAGGTGATATCTCATTGTAGTTTTGTTTTGTTTTGTTTTCATTGTAGTTTTGATTTGCATTTCTCTAATAATGAGCGATGTTGAGCATCTTTTCATGTGTTTGTTAGCCATCTGTATGTCTTTTTTGGAGAAATGTCTGTTTAGGTCTTTTTCCCACTTTTTTATTGGGTTGTTTGTTTTTCTGGCATTGAGTTGTATGAGCTGCTTGTATATTTTGGAAATTAATCCTTTGTCAGTTGTTTCATTTGCTATTATTTTCTTCCATTCTGAGGGTTGTCTTTTCATTTTGCTTATAGTTTCCTTTGCTGTGCAAAAGCTTTTAAGTTTAATCAAGTCTCACATGTTTACTTTTGTTTTTGTTTCCATTACTCTAGGAGGTGGGTCATAGAGGATCTTTCTTTGATTTATGTCATCGGGTGTTCTGCTTATGTTTCCTCTAAGAGTTTTGTAGTTTCTGGTCTTACATCCACTTTAATAGTTTGTCTTTGTGTATGGTGTTAGGAAGTGTTCTAATCTCATTTTTTACATGTAGCTGTCCAGTTTTCCCAGCACCATTTATTGAAGAGGCTGTCTTGCTTCCTTTGTCAAAAATAAGGTACCCATAGGTGCCTGGGTTTATTTCTGGGCTTTCTATCTTGTTCCATTGGTCTATATTTCTGTTTTTGTGCCAGTACCATACTGTCTTGATGACTGTGGCTTTGTAGTATAATCTGAAGTCAGGAAGCTTGATTCCTCCAGCTCCGTTCTTCTTTCTCAAGACTGCTTTAGCTATTTAGGGTCTTTTGTGTTTCCATATGAATTGTGAAATTTTTTGTTCTAGTTCTGTGAAAAATGACATTGGTAATTTGACAGGGATCACATTGAATTTGTAGAATAGTCATTTTCACAATATTGATTCTTCCTACCCAGGAACATGGAATATCTCTCCATCTGTTTATGTCATCTTTGATTTCTTTCATCAGTGTCTTATAATTTTCTGTGTACAGTTCTTTTGTCTCCTTAGGTAAGTTTATTCCTAGATATTTAATTATTTTTGTTGCAATGGTGAATGAGATTGATTACTTAATTTCTCTTTCTGATTTTTCATTGTTAGTATATAGAAATGCAAGTGATTTCTGTGAATTGCTTTTGTATCCTGCAACTTTGCCAAATTCGCTGGTTAGCTCTAGTAATTTTCTGATACTATCTTCAGGGTTTCTCTGTACAGTATCATGTCATCTGCAAACAGTAAGAGCTTTCCATCTTCTTTTCCAATCTGGATTCCTTTTATTTCTTTTTCTTCTCTGATTGCTGTAGCTAAGACTTCCAAAACTATGTTGAATAATAGTGGTGAAAGTGGACACCCTTGTCTTGTTCCTGATCTTAGGGGGAATGCTTTCAGTTTTTCACCATTGAGAATAATGTTTGCTGTAGGCTTATCACATATGGCCTTTACTATGTTGAGGTAGGTTCCTTCTATGCCCATTTTTTGAAGAGTTTTAATCATAAATGGGTGCTGAATTTTGTCAAAGGCTTTTTCTGCATCTATTGAGATTATCATATGGTTTTTATCTTTCAATTTGTTAATATGGTGTATCACATTGATTGATTTGTGTATATTGAAGAATCCTTGCATTCCTGGAATAAACCCAACTTGATCATGGTGTATGAGCTTTTTGATGTGTTGCTGAATTCTGTTTGCTAGAAGTTTGTCAAGGATTTTTGCCTCTATATTCATCAGTGATTTTGGCCTGTAGTTTTGTGTGTTGTCTTTGTCTGGTTTTGGTATCAGGGTGATGGTGGCCTCATAAAATGAGTTTGGAAGTGTTCCTTCCTCTGCAATTTTTTGAAAGAGTTTTAGAAGGATAGGCATTAGCTCTTCTCTAAATGTTTGATAGAATTCTCCTGTGAAGCCATCTGGTCCTGGGCTTTTGTTTTTTGGGAGATTTTTTATCACAGCTTCAATTTCAGTGCTTGTAATTGGGTTGTTCATAATTTCTATTTCTTCCTGGTTCAGTCTTGGAAGATTGAACTTTTCTAAGAATCTGTCCATTTCTTCCAGGTTATCCATTTTATTGCCATATAGTTGTTCATAATAGTCTCTTATAATCCTTTGTATTTCTGCATTGTCTTTTGTAACCTCTCCTTTTTCATTTCTAATTTTGTTGATTTGATTCTTCTCTCTTTTTTTCTTGATAAGTCTGGCTAAAGGTTTGTCAATTTTGTTTATCTTCTCAAAGAACTAGCTTTTAGTTTTATTATCTTTACTATTGTTTCCTTCATTTCTTTTTCATTTATTTCTGCTTGGATCTTTATGATTTCTTTCCTTCTACTAATTTGGAGGGGGTTTGTTCTTCTTTTTCCAGTTGTTTTAGGTGTAAAGTTATGTTGTCTATTCGATGTTTTTCTTGTTTCTTGAGGTAGGATTGTATTGCTATAAACCTCCCTCTTAGAACTGCTTTTGCTGCATCCCACAGGTTTGAGTTGTTGTGTTTTCATTGTCATTTGTTTCTAGAAATTTTTTTATTTCCCTTTTGATTTCTTCAGTAACCTGTTGGTTATTTAGAAACATGTTGTTTAATCTCTATGTGTTTGTGTTTCTTACAGTTTTTTTTCTTGTAATTGATATCTAGTCTCATAGCATTGTGGTTGGAGAAGATGCTTAATATGATTTCAATTTTCTTAAATTTACTGAGGTTTGATTTGTGACCCAAGATGCTGGTCTATCCTGGAGAATGTTTCATGTGCACTTGAGAAGAAGGTGTATTCTTCTGCATTTGGATGGAATGTCCTGAAGATATCAATGAGATCCATTCATCTAATGTATCATTTAAGACTTGTGTTTCCTTATTAGTTTTATGTTTTGATGATCTGTCCATTGGTGAGAGTGGGGTGTTAAAGTCTCCTACTCTTCTTGTGTTACTGTCCGTTTCTCCTTTTATGTCTGTTAGTGTTTGTCTTATGTATTGAGGCGCTTCTATGTTGGGTACATAGTTATTTACAATTGTTATGTGGACTGATACCTTGATCATTATGTAGTGTCCTTCCTTATCTCTTGTAATCTTCTTTACTTTAAGGTCTATTTTTCCTGATACGAGGATTGCTATTCCAGCTTTCTTTAGCTTCCCATTTGCATGAAATATATTTTTCCATCCTCTCACTTTCTAGACTGACCCTTTTTTAAATGTCAGATTTCGTCTGTGCTCATATATAATCATATTTTTCATATTTATTGAACACTTCCTGTGGCCCAAGCACTGTTCCAGGCACAGAGAAACAGCAGCACACAGACAAAGCCCTGCCTTCATGGAGCTTCCATGCTAATTGAGGGAACCAGGACAAACCAGTAAGTCGATGCAGAGTGTCTTAGAGCGAGATAAGTGCCAAGAAGGAAGTCATCCAGGAGAGGGGAAGGAGCAGGTGGCCTGAAGGAACCTGGCAATTCTGGATAGAAGGCCTCCCTGAGAAGGTCTCACGTGAGGGATGAGTAGCAGTGCAGGGCCAACCATGCACACAGGAAGAGCGGTCCAGGCAGAAATGAGTGAGTGAAAGTTGCTCAGTTGTGTCCAGCTCTTTGAGACCCCATGGACTATACAGTCCATGGAATTCTCCAGGCCAGAATACTGGAGTGGGTAGCTATTTCCCTTCTCCAGAGGATCTTCCCAACCCAGGAATCAAACCCAGGTATCCCGCATTGCAGGCGGATTGCAGTGGGACCAGCCAACACAAACACAGAGGCAAGGGTGTGGTGGGGGCGTCAGTGAGATGGTCTCAGAGACCATGAGGACTGACCGTGCGGAGACTGTCTTCTCTCCCGAGTCCTGGAGATGCTGCCTGAGTCATCCAGACCCTAGGCTCCTGGAAGAGGAGACAGGCCGAGGAGGATGGACACTCAGCTCAGGTCTCCATGCCCTATCACCTCTGCCCCACCGCTGCCCAGTCCCTTATACACTTCCTCCCGTGGGCTCTTCCCTTTGGGCTACAAGCTTTACCGTCTCCTCAATCCTAAAGCAAAAATTCTAAAAAGTCAAAACAAGAAATTATCAAAGACTGGTTGATTCTGAAATTTTAATTTATTTGTTTGGAAAAAATAACAAAACTTAAAATATTTGGCAGGACGTCCTGGCAGTGTAGCAGCAGTGTGCCATGCCCAGGACTTCTAAGGGAACATCAGATGTTCTAAGGGGTCATGAGGCAGAGAGGTTTGGCAGTGTGCATTGAGAACCTGTAAAATGTCTGTTTTCAGGGGGGAAAAATAACAAAGATTTATACCGTAGCATTTTTGTCGCTGGGAAAACTGGAATCAATAGAATCCCCCAACTGAAATCGGCTCAATAAATAATGGCATGTACACAAGATGGAAACCACCGTGGCCACAGTAAGCACTGTTTTCCAAGAATGACACAGCTGGAGGTAGCGTCTCCCAGAGGCAGGGCACATAAGGACACAGGGACATACAGTCACTAAACACGTGTGCGTGGCCTGGCAGCCAGGAACAGCTGGCTTCACCTTTTTTAAAAGGCTGAGAGAAAAATCAAAGGAGAGGACTATTTCACATAGAAGTCCATGAAATTCAAATATTAGTGTTCATGAATTTTTGCCACCACGCATCCACATCCATTTGTTTCCACGTTGTCTGTGGCTGCTTTCAAGCAGCGACAACAGAGCTGAGAAGCTGCAGCCAGAGTGGCCAGGAAGGCTGGGGTCTGTAGACAGCTCCTCACTGAGGGTTCTTCCAGCCCCTGACCCACACAGACACATGGAGAAGGTCTTCACAGCTCCTTACAGAGGGGTCTGCCAGCCCCCGACCCATATAACCACCTGGAGAACGTCTTCAAGGCCATGCACACAGAGCTTTGCAATATGACGCACTGAGGGGTGACAGGTCAACCAGTGGTTTTCATAGCCTTTTGAGTTTTCTGTATCTCCATTCTTTCCCCATAATAAGCATGTTCTGCTTTTATTTTTATAATGTGAAAGCTTCCATCAAACTGCACACTCACAGAAACCTTTCCTATACCCTCCCTAGGAGACTTCTCCCGCAAACAGCGGTCACTTGGCCATTCCGGGGCAGTCTCCTCAGGAACCAAGGGCAAACAGGCCCCCAGGCCACATGCAGGGGTGGGCACAGCAGGCCTCTGTGACAGGTAGGCAGGGGCCAGGTACACCCTGGGCTCCAGCCACTTCAAGCTCCGGCCCCCTGAGGGTCCCTCATGTTGTGAGCTTCAGCTGTCCTTAGGACAGTGGTCAGGAGGCCCAGGCCCACCTCTCCCCACCAGGGCACAGAGGGGTCAACTTGGCCACCTGTGTGTTCAGACCGTCCCCTCTTCAGTGAGGGGTCAGCAGCTCAGGGCAGTGGCCCGTCTGAGGGGCAGGTAGTGTGAAAGGTCCCAGCAGTGGGGGCAGGCGTTTAGGGAGGTGATCCTGGGAGGAAGCAGGTGCCCTCAGAGGACAGAGATGAGGAGCCAGACCCTCGCGTGGGATCCGCCTAGAGGCGAGGCTCAGAGAGTTGGTCAGCTCGTCAAAGGCAGATGGGGCTCGTGGTCCAGGCCCTGCCACAGTGGGAGAGAGCCTGGTGTCTCAGTGCTTTCTCTGTGTCCCCCAGGTGTCTTCCTGCCCCCGTCCCCGGCAGCAGCAAACGAACCTGTCCTGGAAGAAGTGGGGATTGTGGCTCTGGCACCCCTGGCCGACGTGCTAAACAGCCCGCAGCCCAGCCCCGTGACAGGCCCCACCGTGAGCCCCCTGGCAGGCCCTCTCAACACGCTGCCCAGCCCGGGGCCCATCTCCCAGAGCAGCCCACTCACCAGCCTCCTGGGCAGCCACCTGGCCAGCCCCCTGGTAGTGCCCCAAGTGGGCACACCAACCAACTCCCTGGGCCTGCCCTCCACCGGCTCCCTGACACCCAGCAGCCCCTTGGCGGGCTCCGTGGCAGTGTCCCCAGGGGGCATACCGGCCAGCTCCCTGGGCCTGCCCTCCACCGGCCCCCTGACTCCAGGAAGCCCCCTGGCAAGCCCCCTAGCTGTGTCCCAGAACAGCCCCCTGATGCCCCCTGTGACGGGCTCGGGGTTCCTCTCCCTGAGCAGCCCCTTGCTCACCTCCACGGCCGCCCCTCTAGGTGTCTCTCAGAACGTTCTGGCCAACCCCATGAACAATCTGGTGCTGTCGGAGGCCCCACGGGTGCGGCTGGCAGAGCCGCTCCGAGGATATCCCCCGGGACCCCACCCGTCAGCTGGTGGGGGACCTACTGCCACCTCCAAAGGTAACAGACGTGGGGACGGGGGGTGGGCCCTGCCAGACCAGTCCCTGGTCCTGCCTGGCTCTAATCTGCCTCCTCTCCTTTCTGCCCCTCCCGCACATCACTAGTCCCACTGTCCACTGAGCATCCCCAGCCAACCCAGGAGCCGGAGTCCCTCGGCATGACATTTGTGGGTGCGCCCATCCAGACCTCCACTCCTGTTGGTGTCCTGGGCACTCCGGGCCCCATGACAGGCTTCTCCTATGGCACCTCAGATGCCCAGACACAGCCTGGCGGCCCCCAGGGACAAATGGTCCCTGCCTCTGTCCCTGTCTCGACTGCCTCCAACATCGCCATCCTCACCTCTGCCCCCACCCCCACCCCCCCAGTGACCACCAGCTACGCCCCCTCAAGCAAGCCGCACCCCTCTTCCCGGACGCACCACTCCCCATCCCAGCCCTCGCCCACCCCCCACTCCCCTCCACGCAACCCCTGCTCCCCACCGCGAACTTCGTCCTCCCCGGCTTCAGTCACCGACACCCGTGGTCCACGTGGCCCAGAGCAGTCTCGGAAAAGCGTCCTGGAGTTGGAGAGGAAGCTAGCCCACCGCAAGAGCAGCAAGTTCCCCGACAGCTCTCGAGGTCAGTGCAAGGTTGGGGTCCCCTCCACTGCCCATGGAGACCTCCGCACCCCCTGGGCTGCTGGCCACAGCCACTGACCACTATGTCCACCCCTGTTGTCCCCAGAATCAAAACAGCTGGCCTGGGAGAGGCTGGTGGGGGAGATCGCCTTCCAGCTGGACCGCAGGATCCTGTCCAGCATCTTCCCCGAGCGTGTGAGGCTGTATGGCTTCACAGTCTCCAACATTCCGGAGAAGATCATCCAGGTGTGTCCTTTCCATCCCCACTGCCCACCACTGCAAGGATGAGGAGCTTGCTGGCTCTCCACGGGTTTCTGGGGGCCAGCCAAGCAGAGCACAGCAGAATCTGAGGGCGCCCAGGGATGCAGGAAGCACAGTGCTCAGTCCAGTGGCCAGCAGGTGTCCAGGGCTCCAGGCCACAGGGGCCTGTGTTCCAGCCCCACGGGAGGCCTTCCCAGAGGGCAAAGCAGGGAGGGCCCCCACAGGGTCAGATGTGTGCTCCCGGCTTTCTCACTGCCGTGGCCTCTGGACCTCCAAGCCCTGCTCCCAAGGGCCCATCCCCAGTCTGGCAGAGCTGAAGCCTCGGCCTTCTTCCCCGCCAGGTCTGAGTCCTCAAGGGTCACGGGTGGACACCAGGGAAGCCAGTTTCAGAGCCTCTGAGCAGCTGGCGGCCTGGTGGCCATTAAGTGAAGTGAAGTCGCTCAGTCGTGTCCGACCCTTTGCGATCCCATGAATGCGATTCCATGAATTGTAGCCTACCATGCTCCTCCATCCATGGGATTCTCCAGGCAAGAATACTGGAGTGGGTTGCCATTTCCTTCTCCAGGGGATCTTCCCGACCCAGGGATCGAACCCAGGTCTCCCGCATTGCGGGCAGACGCTTTACCGTCTGAGCCACCAAGGAAGCCCAATTTTAAGGCTGGGCTAATTCCAGTGCATTCCCAGCCTGCCGTCCACTGAGCCCCCGAGGGACGCAGAGGACGGTGCTTCCCAAACGCATCTGGGCGCTTCTTGCTGCCACCGTGTACTAGGCACTGACGAATGGGAGCCTGGGGGTGGGGGCGTGGGCCGTACACCTCGGGGCCCTGCCCCCGAGAATGAGCGAAGGCTCGCCCATTCTCGACTGGACTGGACTTGCCCAGCGGGTGGGGGCGGCGCAGTGCGCACACAGGAGTAGGGGGCAGGAGGGCGGGGTGGGGGTGGGCGTGGCAGCCTCTGCCTCTCAGCGTTCATCCACGGAGACTGAGCCTTCTGTGCCCCTTCCTCTCGGGCAGTCCTCCTCCGCGGATGGGCTGCGGGCCTGAGTCTGAGTGGGCAGAAATGACGTTCGGTTACAGTGGACTCATCGGTTCCCCGGGTTGCACTTACCTTCTCCGTTTGTTAAGGTGTCCTTTTAGGTTTTTAATTTTACCGTGGCCAGAATTATCTGCCTTTTCCTTTATCTGTGCTTTTCAAGTCTTCTTTAAGGCTGGAGCTGCCAGCCCCGCCGCAGTCCCCTCTTCCAGTTCACGTGTGTGGGCTCCAGGTCCTCCCTTCCAGCCCTGCCACAAGCCGATGTCCTAATCCGCTGCAGAGGGAGCCTGGGCATCCTTCTTCCAGACTGTAGTAGCTCCTCTTGGCCCTTCGATCTTCAATATGAATTTCAGGGTCTGTCAAGTTCCAAGAAAATTCTAGTTCAAATGTTTAGGTTCTCATTGGTTTACAGGTTGAGTTGGGGACATTTCCCATCTTTGCCCTGTTGGAATCCTTGTGTTGCTGGTGTCAGCAAGGCCCATGTTGCTAACGTCCAGTTTGACGACCCTTGACCTGTCTTGGGAGCTAAAATTCAGACTTAAATTGAAGAAAGTAGGGAAAACCACTAGACCATTCAGGTATGACCTAAATCAAATCCCTTACGATTATACAGTAGAAGTGACAAATAGATTCAAAGGATTAGATCTGATAGACAGAGTGCCTGAAGAACTATGGACAGAGGTTCGTAACACTGTACAAGAGGCAGTGATCAAGACCATCCTCAAGAAAAAAAAAAATGCAAAAAGGCAAAATGGTTGTCTGAGGAGGTCTTACAAATAGCTGAGAAAAGAAGCAAAAGGCAAAGGAGAAAAGGAAAGACATACCCATCTGAATGCAGAGTTTGAGAGAATAGCAAGGAGAGATGAGAAATCCTCCTTCAGTGATTAATATAAAGAAATAGAGGAAAATAGAATGGAAAAGACAAGATCTCTCCAAGAAAATTAGAGATACCAAGGGAACATTTCATGCAAAGATGGGCTCAATAAAAAACAGAAACAGTTTGGACCTAACAGAAGCAGAAGATAGTAAGAAAAGGTGACAAGAATACACAGAAGAACTGTATCAAAAAGATCTTCATGACTCAGATAACCACAATGGTGTGATCACTCACCTGGAGCCAGACATCCTGGAGTGCAAAGTCAAGTGGGCCTTAGGAAGCATCACCATGAACAAAGCTAGTGGAGGTGACAGAATTCCAGCTGAGCTATTTAAAATACTCTAAGATGATGCTGTGAAAGTACTGCACTCAATATGCCAGCAAATTTGGAAAACTCAGTAGTGGCCACAGGACTGAAAAAGGTCAGTTTTCATTCCAATCCCAAAGAAAAGCAATGCCAAAGAATGCTCAAATTACCACACAATTGCAGTCATCTCACATGCTAGCAAGGTAGTGCTAAAATTCTCCAAGCCAGCTTCAACAGCTCATGAACCAAGAACTTCCAGATGTTCAAGCTGGATTTAGAAAAGGCAGAGGAACCAGAGATCAAATTGCCAACATCCATTGGAGATCATAGAAAAAGCAAGAGAATTCCAGAAAAACATCTACTGCTTCAATTGACTACGCTAAAGCCTTTGACTCTGTGGATCATAACAAACTGTGGAAAATTCTTAAAGAGATGGGAATACCAGACCACCTTACCTGCCTCCTGAGAAATCTGTATGCAGGTCAAGAAGCAACAGTTAGAACTGGACATGGAACAATGGACTGGTTCCAAATTGGGAAAGGAGTACATCAAGGCTATATACTGTCACCCTGCTTATTTAACTTATATGCAGAGTACATCATGCGAAATGCCAGGCTGGATGAAGCACAAGCTGGAATCAAGATTGCTGGGAGAAATATCAATAACCTCAGATATGCAGATGATACCACCCTTGTGGCAGAAAGCAAAGAGGAGCTAAAGAGCTTCTTGATGAAAGTGAAACAGGAGAGTGAAAAAGCTGGCTTCAGTTCAGTGACTTAGTTGTGTCCAACTCTTTGGGACCCCCATGGAGTGCAGCATGCCAGGCTTCCCTGTCCATCACCAACTCCTGGAGCTTGCTCAAAGCTGGCTTAAAACTCAACACTCAAAAAACTAAGATCATGGCATCTGGTCCCATCACTTCATGGCAAATAGATGGGGAAACAATGAAAACAGTGACAGACTTTATTTTCTTGGGCTCCAAAATCACTGCAGATGGTGACTGCAGCCATGAAATTAAAAGATGCTTGCTCCTTGGAAGAAAAGCTATGACCAACCTAGACAGCATATTAAAAAGCAGAGACACTTTGCTGACAAATTTGCAAATAATCAAAGCTATGGTTTTTCCAGTAGTCACGTATGGATGTGAGAGTTGGACCATAAAGAAGGCTAAGTGCCAAAGAATTGATGCTTTTGAACTGTGGTGTTGGAGAAGACTCTTGAGAGTCCCTTGGACTGCAAGGAGATCCAACCAGTCCATCCTAAAGGAAATCGGTCCTGGGTGTTCATTGGAAGGACTGATGCTGAAGCTGAAACTCCAATACTTTGGCCACCTGACTCAAAGAACAGACTCCTTGGAAAAGACCCTGGGAAAGATTGAAGGCAGAAGGGGACGACAGGGGATGAGATGGTTGGATGGCATCACTGACTTGATGGACATGAGTTTGAGCAAGCTCTGGGAGACGGTGATGGACAGGGATGCCTGGTGTGCTGCAGTCCATGGGGTCACAAAGAATGGGACTCAACTGAGCGACTGAACTGAACTGAACTGACCTGTCGTGGACCACAGCCACTACTCTTGCTGTGTCATGGGTGCAGGCATGGCGGCTATTCAAAAATGGGCACATGACACAGAGAAGCACAATGTTTATGTCTCTGAAATGCTGCATCTGATATCTAGTTGGCAAAGATTACATTAAATTGTAAGGTAAAGTCTAGTTGCCCATGTAGATTAGACATCAGACTGTGGAAAGAGGTTTTTAGTTGTTTGTAACTGCCTATTTAAATGGAAATAAGCTCGACCTTTCAGATGCCTGGGCTGTGCAAGTCCTCCCCTTCCCCACCACTCTTCACCCTGCCTGATGTTACTGCTTATATTGGGCAATAGTCACAGCTCTAGATGCAACTCTACAGAGAAGAGGCAAGAAGAGGAGGTAGAATATATGTAAGGCAATTTTTCAGTGTTTAAGAAAGTCAGTACTTCCACCAATACTCTAGCACTCCAGCCTCCCCCTTGCTGGCCTCTGGCAGATGGAGCCAGATGGAACCCAGGTCAGGTAGACAGGCCTGTCCCAGTGTTGCAAGGTGGCTCAGGGTTGCCCCTGCCAGAGGTCAGAGGTCGCTTTAGCTGAACCCTAACATGAGCCTGGTGCTCTGCTCACACGACCACCCAGGAAGGGGCAGACAGGGAACTAATTGGAGAAGGCGATGCTTGAGCGGACTGGGTGACCCTAGCAGGTGGCATCTAGGGAACCGTGGGCAGAGGGTGAGCAGGGCCAGCTGGGGGTCTTGCGGGTCAGCCTTGGCCCTGGAGCTGGATCAACAGGAAACACACGGGGGCTCTAGCAGGGCAACACCCAGCCAACTTCGTGCACTGCCAACCCACTGTTTCGGGGGCCTGGGGGCAGCGATCCCAGTGACAGGTATAGAATTTGCAGAACTAAGTGCACAGGAAAACAGCGCTCCTTGTTCAAAAATTAAGAACCTCAAGATTGCTTCAGGAGAACTTCAAGCTGAGGGCACCGGAAGGCAGTGGAGGGAGGGGCTGGGAGAGGGGGTGCAGGCCCAGCCTGGCAGGAATAAAGTAGGTGAAGACCGACCTCAGGCCCAGACGCTGGAGCCAGCACCTGAGTGACAGCAGACTTCAGTGCTGGGACTCAGGGCCTCAGCTGGGCCCGGGGTTGTCAGCACATCATGAGGGCTGGAAGGGACCCCCGCAGGGTGTGGGCACAGGGTGTTAAGGATGAGGTGTTGGGACAGGGGGCCTGGAGAAAAGCCTGAGAAGTAGGAGGACCAGACTCAGGAGGCGGCCTGGGAAAGACCCTGGGTGGTGTCTTCCTGGTCAGGCAACCCTGGGGGTTTGGGGAGGTCCCCTGGTGTCTTGTCACCTGCAGCCATGCCCTCCGTCCTCTGCTGCTTGTGGCCCCAGCTCAGTCCGATTCCAGGTGGTGGATGGAGCCAGTGCTGGGGCCGCTGGAATCTCTGTGCTCAGGCTCAGCCCACAGGGTTCCCCCACCCTGGACCCCTAGAGGCGCTGCAGCCAGATCCTCCAGGACACCTCCCTGCAGGGTCCGCCCTCCGACCGTGATCGGAGGCTGCAGGCGGAACCACACCCCTGCAGCCTTCTTCGCCCCCACGCGCTTGCTTGCTCTTGGGCCAGAGTGGAGCCAAGGGTCCCTGACCACTACTGTCCCCTCAGGCCTCCCTGAACCCCAGTGACCACAAGCTGGACGAGGAGCTGTGCCAGACGCTCACACAGCGCTATGTGAGCATCATGAACCGGCTACAGAGCTTGGGCTACAACGGGCGAGTGCACCCGGCACTGACGGAGCAGCTGGTGAACGCCTACGGCATCCTGCGGGAGCGGCCGGAGCTGGCCGCATCCGAGGGTGGCTCCTACACAGTGGACTTCCTGCAGCGCGTGCTGGTGGAGACCGTGCACCCCAGCATGCTCACCGACGCTCTGCTGCTGCTCTCCTGCCTCAGCCAGCTGGCCCACGATGATGGCAAGCCCATGTTCATCTGGTGACACCACCATTAAAGCTCCCCTCGGACGCTAGCCACTGGGCCCGGGCCAGTACTCCTGGGTGGTACTACCTCCTCTGGGAGCCCTTCCGTCCTGTCTGCCCTGAGGGCTCCTGCCCCTTGGGGCCCCCAGAGAGAGCCCCAAGACCAAAGTTCGGCAGCTGTCTTGCTGAGGGGGTGTTCCAGAGGCCCCACATCTCCCCTCACTTGGCCTGTGGCCGAGAATGGCCAGAGCAGGAAGTGAGAAGGAGCTGAGCTGGCAGGGGGTGTGCGGGTGTGCCCGCAGCCCTGGCCACCTGCTGGCAGCCGGCTGAGGCAGAGTGGGCTCCGGAGGAGGCTGTGGGCACAGGAGAGCCTCCCTCTGCACTAGGCAGGGACAAGGAGGATGGGGACATGTTTTCTGGACCCTCATCAAGGGCAGGGGGACATTAAAGGGACGGGAGCCAGGAGAAAGAGGCTCACTCACACCTGGGCACTGGGCAGCCCAGGGAGGTGGGGGCTCTGCAAGGCCAAAGGCTCCCGCAGGAAGGGACTAGACTGGGAGAGTCAGAGCTGGGAGGGCAGCTCCCCACTACTGAAGGGGTGTGGCTGAGAAGCACAGTCCACCAGGAGAGCAGAAGAGGAGAGCTGGAGTGGGGTGGGGTAGGAGGGGACACGGGAGGTAACCTACAGACTCGGAGGGGGAGGGCTGGTGGGGAGTGCGGGATGCCCTGAGTGTAGGCCAGGGCGCTTGTCCCTTCAGGACCCGCATGAGGAGCGGAGAGGGCCTTCCTGCAGAAGGGGAGAAGGCCAGAGGTGGTGGTGGGGATGTGGACCCCAGCCAGGAGGCTCCCCAAGCACCGCTGCCCACCAGCCCGAGGATCACTAGGGGACAGAGGAGCCACTGGGCATGGGTTCATGTCAGCTACCAGCAAGGGGGTACAGAGGAGAGGGGGTTACGGCGAGCTGGGGTCTCTGGCCCCAGATCTGCTACTTCTCTGCAGCCTTACTCCCCTCCCCCCAGGCCTCCTACTTCAGCAGATGAAGTCAGACCCCTGGGAAAGGCAGGGAGGGCCCGGGCCCCTGCATACAGACAGGCAGAGAGCCGTAGGTGCTCCTAGCTCTGTCTGCTAAGAAGGCTGAACGACAGGACAGACGGTAGGAATGAGCACACCCAGCACCAGACCTTGATTTCTACAGGGGATCCGGGATTTCTGGAAAATTTGGGGGCGGGGGCGTGTGGGGAGTAGAGCCCCTTCTCTGTGTCTGCAGGCGGGAAGGGCAACCCCGGCCCAAGCTTCAAGGCAATTCAGGAGCCAACTGTAAGAGCTCTAGGAACCAATTCTCAGGTGGAATGAGAAAGATGGGGGCCAGGCAGGGCAAGGCAGCACCTGAGCAACACCAGGCAGCTCGGTCCTGGGACCCAACAGAGTGGTTCCCATCTGGCTCGCGTGCCCAGAGGGCCAGGTCAGCCGCGCAGAGCCGAACCAACGGTCCTTCCCTCAGATTGGAAGTTTCTCGTGGTAGGCCCACAGAGCCAGCGCAGAGCTGGTTAGGCTGCCCTCGTCTGCGGGCGCGTCTTCGTACTCAGGTGCTAGACGTCACGAACCAGGACACAGGTCGGGGTGGGGTGTACGCCGCAGTCTGGGCAGCAGGAGCCACTTCACGCTGACTGGCGGAAGGAGGCAGAGAGCTGGACGCAGCGCGCAGCGCGCATCGCACTCCCGTCCGGCCGCCGCGCAGGCCCGCGTTAAAATCTGTCGACCTCTGTTGGGTGTGGGCTGCACCCAGGAGCCGCGCTGGTCCGCGGGGTCTGCGGGTTCTCCTTGAGGCTTTTTAGGGGAGGGCGGGCAGAGGGGCTTCTAGGGCGGGACCAGGGTCCCTTCCGCTTTCCTTTTGGTTCTCTCCAACCGCCGCAGAGACTCCGCGCGAGTGAGCGGAGGGCGGTTTCCCGGGTGGCTCCGCCAGCGTCCGCACCCCCAAGCTCGCGGGGCACAGCGCCTTCCCGGCCTCGCGCTCAAGCTGTGCCACGTGGCCTTGACCCCTGCGACTCCTCCGCAGCTCCCGCGGACGAACGCACGGATCGACTCTCACGCTGGAAGCCAGTGAGTCGTCGGAGACTCACGCTGCCGAGGAGCCTCGTGCGCCATGCCATCCCCACCCGACTGGCCCCCAACTCCCTGCGCCCTACGACCCTCGCCCTTCCCGCACCCTGTGCTGCACGCTCTCCACCGCCTGACCCGCGCGCTGCTTTTCCCGGCCTACTGGGCCCTGGACCAGCTGCTGGGCTGCTGGGCGCCGGCCGAGAGCCGGAGCGAGCAGAGCTGGTTGAGAACCGCCGCAGGCGCCGGGGGCGCGCTGCTGCTGCTGTTCGTGGCCCTGCCCCTGACTCTCCCGGCGCTGCTGCTCTGGCTGCTTCTGCAGGCCTGGCGCCGCCCCTTCTGCTACCAGCCCCCTCCGCGGTGCTGGGCGCCCCCTGCGCCCTGGTGCCCTCGCACTGAGCCCGCGCGCAGCTTCGGCTTCTTCAGCGCAAACCTGTGCCTGCTCCCCGATGGGCTGGCGCGCTTCAACAACTTGCCGCACACGCAGAGGCGGGCCGCGGCCATGGGCGCCGTGCTGCTCGCTGGCCTGCGGCGTTCGCCCTATGGGGCTACGGGCTACGGTTCGCCAGTGCAGGCGATGCCGTGCGGGGTGCTGACAGGCGCCATGCCAGCGAGTCTGGACTTCGTGTGCCTGCAGGAGGCGTTCGATCTTCGCGCAGAGCGACGCCTGGTGAGCCTCCTGGCACCTAATCTGGGCCCGGTGTTGTATGACGTGGGCACATTTGGCCTGCAGCACGGCCTACACCTCAAGTTGCTGGGCAGTGGGCTGCTGCTGGCCTCGCGCTATCCGCTGCTGCGTGCCGCCTTCCAGTCCTTCCCCCAAGCACGCGGCGAGGATGCTCTGGCCTCCAAGGGACTACTTTCCGCGCAGGTACCTGTTCCCTGGCCATGGCGCTACCAGGCCCAGGGAGGGGCGGGGCATGGAGTGGAACGAGCGAAGGAACGCCAAGGTCCATGGTGTTGCAGGTGCAGCTGGGCATCCTGGATGGGCGCCGCGTCGTGGGCTTCCTGCACTGTACACACTTGCACGCACCCAGCGGTGAGCCCTTTTGGGTTCGTAAGCAGGCGGCCCTCTGCGTGGCGGTGGCGGCGAGTCCCAACCCTGGCCAACACCTCCCCTCCTGGCAAAGTTTATTCAGTGCCCCAGCCGCTGCGAATCCCTAGGTGGGCTAGCAGATCAGGAATGGGGTGGGGCGGGGGGCGAAGCTGGGTGTCCAGGATGCGGACACTGGCTCCTCCGCCCCGCCACGCAGAGGACGGGCTCCTGCGCTGCAAACAGCTGACAGTGCTCCTGGACTGGGCCGAGCAGTTCGAGGCGGAGAGCTGCCAGAGTGACGAGGCCGTGGCCTTCAGCGTGCTCCTGGGTGACCTCAACTTCGACAACTGCTCGCTAGGTAAAACGGCCTGCCCCCCCCCAACCCCGCGCGAGTGCATACACACACACCCCGAGTATTGCCTTTCCACAGACCACCAGCAGGAGCAGGAACACCAGTTTTTCAGCTGCTTCCGGGACCCCTGCCGGCTGGGCACGCGCCGGGAGCAGCCCTGGGCCCTGGGTACACCGGGTTGGGGCACCCGGATGGGGGCAGGTGGACCTCAAGAGGGCTCTGCGGAGGCGCCCGCTGATACCGTCCTTCCCCGCCCACCCCAGGGACGTTGCTGAGACCCTCCGAGCTCCGCCGCTCCGTGGCCTGCTCGCCAGAGATGCTGCGTAGGTGAGTGGCTACCTGGGGGTCAGACAAGGGAAGGAAGGAGGGCTGCCCTGATCCTGGTGACACGGCCCCTCCTCAGGGCCCTGGAGCAGAAGAAAGGGCGCCGCCGCTATCTGGCAGGCCCTCCCCAGGGAGGCCCCCCAGCTGAGTCCTGGCGGGGCCGTCGCCTGGACTACATTACCTACCGCAGCGTGCCTGGAGGCCTTCTGAGCCCGGTAGGTGCCAGAGCTCAGGGTGCAGGCCTGCCGCGCTGGGGCGACTCTCCAACCTGCCTCCCGCCCTCCAGGAAGTGGAGCAGGTGACATTCAGCACTGCCCTGGCCGGGCTCACAGACCATCTGGCCGTGGGACTTCGGCTCCGAGTGTCCACGTCCTTCTAAGGCCAGCTCACAGGAGACAGGTGCCAGAACGGGTGGAAAGACGGACGATGACACAGAACGTGAGCCCGGCCAGTCGCCAGGGGAAAAGGTGACTTCAGGGATCTTTATTGTGGGGGCCCTCCTTCACACAGCCTCCTGGGCCCTGCGGTATTCATACACGCTGCCCCGCTCAGGGAAGACTAGGGGCTGCAACGGTGAACCTGGCAGTGGGGTGGGGTCCTCTGGGTCCCCGTAACCCCCACCTCCTGGTGTGTGGAGACAGAACACGTCCTGTGGAGCAGAGGGGCAAGATCAGCCTGGGCCTGGCACTGCCCTGCCTCCCGCTGCCAGCCCATCCCCACCGGGCAGCGCATCCATATCGGTCAGCTTGGACCGCGGAGCCCAGGTCCTCGGCCCCCTATTCTTGCGGGAGCCAAATTAAACTGGGTCTCCGCTTATCTCCGCAATTCCATTCATCCTCTGTGGTCTGAGGGCCACTGGGGGTGGGGGGTGGGGAGTGGGGATGGGACAGGCCAGGCCGCAGTCCCTACCCCGGGGTACACGGGCACCGAGGTCTTCCCACCCAGGTTCACTGTCCGGCCGTCCTTCCGGATGAGTAGGTTTAGGCCCCGGGCACCGGGCTCACCCCCTGCAGGAAGAAGCAAGGTGGGAGTGGCCCAGGAGGCAAGGAAGTGAGAGACATGGGGGGGGGGGGCGGGTAGGGGGTGTTAGTGGGGAAATAGGATAGATAGGACAGGAGGTGGATGGGAAACAGACCCCCTCCCCCGCGGCGACGGGGAGCTGGGGGGGAGGAGGGAGAGGGAACCACTTACCCATCAGGCCATAAGGCTGGAAGGCGCGGCGCTCGGTCAGCACGGACAGCAGCGCCTCCTCGCGGAAAAGCAGCTCACGGATAATGCCATCGCCGCCCCGGAAGCGGCCACGACCCCCGGACCCCAGTCTTAGCTCGAAGCGGCGCAGGATAACTGGGTACCTGCACGGTCCCGAGCTCAGCCCAGCCAGCCCCGCCCCCATTGCCCAGCCCCGCCCCCCCCACCCGCGCCGTCACCTGCTCTCCAGGATCTCGGGGTCGGTGATGCGCGTGTTGGTCATGTGGCTGTGCACTCCGCTGCGCCCGTGCCAACCCGGGCCCGCGCCCGCGCCGCCCGCCACCGTCTCGTAGTAGCCCATGTGGGCGTTGCCCAAGGTCACATTGTTCATGCAGCCCTGGCAGGGGCAAGGGGTCGCTGTGCTGGCTGCCAGTGCAGCCCCTCCCTGCCGCCGGCATCCCTTCCCCGCCTTGTGCCGCACAGAGTCCCCTGGGCCCACCGCACCTGGGAGGCGGCGCAGGCCCCGAAGGCGCCCAGGATGACGTCCACCACGCGCTGCGACGTGAGCACGTTGCCGCCCACCACGGCCGCGTCGGGGGAAGGGTCTAGGATGGAGCCTTTAGGAATCACCACGTGCACAGGCGCCAGGCAGCCCTGGAGGCAGAGGGCGGCTCTCAACAATCGAGGGGGTGGAGGGAGGTACACCACCTGCTCCCTAGGATCAGGCCAACCTTGGGCTGACCTCGCCCGGGCTCACTGAGGGTGACGCGGGCTTGGGGTGGAGCCGCTGTCCCTGCACACAGCACAGCTCAGCGCACCTGGTTGAGTGGAATGTCGCGGCCGACCAAACAGCGAAGACAGTAGATGAGCGCAGACAGCGTGATGGCCCGCGGCGCGTTAAGGTTGCCGAACACCTCCGGCCCTGAGCCGCTGAAATCAAACACTGCGCTACCCTGCCCACGAGAGTGGGGGAAGAGGTCACCAGCCCGGCGGGCGTTCCCATGATGCCCGAGGTGGCACCCCCTCCCAAGACTGACCTGACTCAGGTTGATCTGCACTCGGAGTCGGATGGGGGAGCCGTCGTCCATGTGGTCCTCTGCAGACACCTCCAGGGGCAGGCCCCGGGCCTGCCGGGCAGTTCCAAAGGCCCGAAGCATGTCCCTCACAGCGAGCTCCGCGTTTGCCTGGTGGGGAGTTCACCATCAGCCATGCCCCTTCCAGGTGGGCCAGGTGCCCCCTCGTCCTCTGCCCACCCGCCTGGGGGCGAGCACAGAGCTGCCCGTGCTGCTGCCCCCGGCACACCTGAATGTGGCCCATGTAGGCCTGCACCACATCCAGGCCATACTGCCCGATGAGCTCGCCCACCAGCTGGATGCCCTTCTGGTTGGCCGCCACCTGGGCACGCAGATCCGACAGGTTGTCGTGCAGGTTCCGTGTCCCGCTGCAGCCCGGAATCTTGCCTGGCGCCCGCAGGGCTTCAGTCACCGCTAAATGGATGGGACCACCACTGAGCCACCCGCGAGTCCCAGAGCTGCCTGGTGCCCTGCTCCTCTGCTGGGGCACTGAAGGCTCCACATGTTGGCCCGTCACTGGCTCCCAACTACTCTGCTGACTCTTCCCCCATCGACTGAACCTTCTCCTCACACCCCAGTCCCCCAGGGCACCCTAGGATGGACAGGTAGCTTTGCTGTGACCACACATGGACTGGAGGTAGGGGCAGGGGGCAGGTTACAAGAGCAAACTCTCCCCCCACCTCCATTCCTCCTGCCCTGCCTCCCCACTGGTCCACTCTCCAGCCTTTTCTAGGCCTCCCGCGAAAAGGAAAATCCACTTCCCTTACTTAACCCTCCCACCCAGGGCCCACCACTCGCAGCCACGGCCAATCACTTCAAAAGAGCATCAGCATGGCTGTCTGTCCCCCGACCCCTGGCCTCAGCAGACCTGGACAAAGCCTCCAACCCATGGCAAGCAGTGCAGGTTCGACCCCAAGGACTACTCCATGCCTCAGAAAAGCGCCTCTCCTGAGTCTGGGTCAGGGTCCTCTCTGAGGCTCCCTGGCCACCGGGTCCTCTGCCTGCTCATGTCCCTCAGGGGTCCCTGCCTTCTTCCCCCACCCCACACTGACCAAGGCAGCAGCCAGGCCTCGGCCCCTTTATCTGTGAACACACACCCACAAGCAGCGCATGGTCTGGTCACCCATCACCTGTTCTCACTCTGAGATGCCAGCAGGGCTCTCGCCCCTGGCAGCCTCACACTGGCTGTCCTGCCCCCAGGTCCCACCAAAGCTGCTGCCCCACCTCCTCAGCAACCACAGAGCCAGAACCTCCATCCTACAGCTGTCCAAACTTCATTCCCTCCCCCATGCCCAAATCCCACCAGACCCCAACCCTGACATTCAAGCCACCTTGACTCTTGTCCCCAGCTTGAGGCTCAGCATCCCCCAGGGCAAGTAGAGCCCTCGCCGCTCCCGCCCCCCCCCCCCCCGCCCCGCCCCATGCCCGGCCTGCAGGCCATTCTCGGACCTTCCATGTACTGCACATCTGTAGGGGCTCGCCCGGTGCACCAGCAGACCAGCTCAGGTTGAAGCCCTTTACAGCTGCCCTGCCACCCACTGCCCTGACCCAGGCACAGGGAAACTCTCCAGGAGCCTTGCAGCCCCAGACACAATGCAAACCAATGCATGAATTATAAACAGAAGCAGCTGCCCACCTTGAAGCAGGCTTCTCCCTCTCCTGCACCCTTGGGTGTCCTGGCCAACTCCCCACCCCCAAACCACTGAGGCCTTCCTGGGCCCAGGCACAACTTATCCCAACACCTCTGATTATCTGTGAGAGATACTGTGCAACCACTCTGCGGGGTCACCAGCTGGCTCCCCCAGCCTGGAGGCCGACCTGGGGGGCGGCTGGGCAGGAAGCAGCCAGGTGTGCCAGCCCAGTGCCACTCACCCTCTTCCTGGAAGACTCCCCCCTGCACAAGTTTGAAGGACAGGAAGACCGCGCCCTCCTGCTGCAGGCTGGTGGAGTGGGGGGGCATGGAGCCTGGTGTGATGCCCCCAATGTCTGCATGGTGCCCGCGGCTGGCCACATAGAACACAGGCCGCGTCTGACCCGGCCAAAACACCTAGGGGTGAGACCAATGGTCAGCGGCGCTGGTGGCCCTCCTCCACGGGTCCCTGGGCAGCGCACCTCACCGGTGTGATGACAGTCAGGTCTGGCAGGTGGCTGCCCCCCGCGCTGGGGTGGTTGCTCAGCAGCACATCACCGGGGTGGAGGTCAGCCCCCAACTGCTGGATCTGAAGCCAGGAGACAGGTGCACAGTGGGGAGGGGGCAGGGCTGAGGGGCAGAGGGGGTCAGGGGAAGGGGCCCACCGAACCTGGAACTGCACCGTCTCCTGCATGGCACCCAGGTGCACGGGGATGTGAGGGGCATTGGAGACCAGCCCCCCGTCAGGCCCAAAGAGGGCGCAGGAGAAGTCCAGACGCTCCTTGATGTTGGTAGAGATGGCCGTGCGCTGCAGGATGCGGCCCATCTGCTCTGGGGGCACAGAGTGACCAGATGCCCACTGGCCCCATGCCACCCACAGCCTGGCCTGGGTACAGAGGGGCAGGGCCCACCACCTTCAAGGCCACTGAGTCCTAGACCCAGGACCCAAAGCAGGTGACGGTCTACCTAGACACGTGAGGACATGGCCAGACATCTTGTATGTGCCAAGGGCAGCCCTTCCCTCCTCAGCCCTGCCCAGTGCCCCCATCAACTCCACGCCCTGCTCCTGCAATAAGAACCCAATGTTGGTGGCCCCAACAAGCACCTAGCCTGACTCTAAGCCTGGGTTCCCTGTGCAGAGCCCAGATCACACTGTGCTAGGAGGGGAAAAGCTCCCCCCGTGCCCCAGACCTGCTGGTGCAGCAAGTCCATCCCGGGGTCGGGGCCACACTGCCTGCCCCACCGCTCAGAGGCTCTGCTTTTGCCCTTCCTCCAATTGCACTTTCTCCCTTCACATCCCTGCCACGGACCCCAGCACACACCGCCTGGTGTGCAGACCCCCACCCTGCATCGCAGGGAGCAGGTGGGGGAGCAGGACTATGCAGCCACTCACCAGCAATGCTCATGAAGCGGTGGGAGAAGATGGACAGGTGAATGGGGTCAAGCTGCGCACCCACCATGCTGGCCGTCTCGGCCCCCACGGAGATGCGGATGTCCCCAGTCTCAGTCACCTCTGCCTGGCAGCCTGGCTCCACCAGGATGGTACTGGGGGCAGGGGAGCAGAGGGGCTGGAGGAGCCAGGCCAGACCCCCCCCAACCAGGGACCCCACATGCCCAGGCCAAGGAACATCCCAACCGTGAAGGGACCCCAGAGTCCTCCAGACTCCTGCAGCTGGGGCCAGAAAACCGCCCCCCACCACCACTGCCAGGGCCCCACAGTTCACCATGGGCCTCACCCCACACACCCCCACCCTGGCCAGGCCTCAGCCCACCTGTTGCTGTCAATGATGAGGCAGGGCCCCTGAAGCTTGTGCCCACAGCCCAGCTCTCCCAACAGGTACACGGGGGTCTCCTGGTAGCCCCCCTCAAAGTAGCACTGGGTCATCTGAGGAGGGTGCGGACTGAGTAGGGTTCCAGGCCCAGAGCTCTCCCTGCGTCTCCCCCTCCACACCTGTCCTAGCGTCCCAGTAGCTGTGGGTGGATGGGTGGGTGGGCACAGGCAGGATTGACCAACCTTATCTACCCGGGGAGGCCCACTATGGGCTTTTGGGACATCCTCGAGGCGAAGGCCGCTGCTGCCGGTGCCCCTGACCCGCACGTCGTCCACCACCACTGGCCGCTCGGGAATAATGAAGCCAAACTCCCTCATGTACCTGCATCCCGAGGGGGCTGTCAGGAGTGGCAGCCAGGCCAGCCTGTGCACCCGGGCTCCTGGGAGGCGGAGGTCACATACCTCTCCACAAAGGCCGCCCCAAAGTCACCCGCTCGGGGCGAGCGGGCAGTGGCCGGGTGCTGGTGGGCAGACACCATCAGGGCGCAGTCTGTGCCCTGGTAGCGCAGGTGCAAGAAGCTCTCGGTGCTGATCTGGGACCTGCGATGGTGGCAGGCGGGGTGCTCAGACCGGGGGCCGGGCGGGGGCACCTCCTGCAGTTCTCAGAGCCTGGCCCTCCCCGACTGCCGCTGACAGGACCCCAAGTGAGGTGGCCTAACAGCCCCCAGAGCCCCACCTGGGGAAGCCCTGGGCCCGAAGGGCCTCCACACACTGCTCTTCCAGGCGGCCCAGTCTCTGGTCCAGCTGAGCAAAGGTCTCGGGAGCGTAGGGCAGGGAGCAGGGCTCCTGCGCCTCATGTACCACATCAGCCAGGGCCAGGCCCAGCGCAGACAGCAGTCCACTGTGCCTGCGGAACAAGGACAGCAGAGCGGTGGGTACAGTGTCTCCCAGAGTGGGCCCCGGACCCCCGAGCTACACCCAGACACACCTGTGAATGTGCACAGTGTCCATGCCCAGGGCCCGGGCGATGGCACAAGCATGCTGCCCTCCAGCTCCCCCAAAGCAGGCCAGCACATGGGCCGAGGGGTCATGGCCTCGTGCCTGGGGAACCAGAAGGGGATCAGTGGCCCCCCCTACCTACCTGGCCCCCCACGCCCCCCATAGGCAAGGGCAGTGGCAGGCATACCTGCGTGAGAGCACGGATGGGCCGACACATGGCCTCGTTGGCCACACGCACAAACCCCATGGCCACCTCCTCCAGGCTCAGCGGGGAGGCAGGGCAAGGCCCGTTGGTCAGGAAGCTGTTGACCTCCGTGGCCACAGCCTCCAGGGCCTTTCGGGACGCCTCCGGGGACAGTGGTTGGTCCTCTCCCGGCCCAAAAATGCAGGGGAAGGAGGCAGGCAGCAAGCGACCCAGGACCAGATTAGCATCAGTCACTGTCACGGGGCCCCCTGGGAGGTGTGCACAGTGTGGGGCTGGGGGCTGTAGGTGGGCGCCAGGCGTGTCCAGTGGGGGTGGGGCTGGGGCTGGGGGAGGGGCTGGGCTGTGCGGGAAGGGTCTCACGGAGAGTATGCCGGAGAGCAGGCAGGCGCTTACCTTTTCGGTAGCAGGCGGGGCCGGGATGGGCTCCCGCAGACTCTGGCCCCACCACGAAGAGGCCCGACCTTTGGAGAGGGGACTGGCGTTGGAGGCGGGTTAGGAGGTGGGGCTGGGGGTCCCCGCACAGGTGCGGGATGATGCTGACCTGAAGAAGAGGCGGGAGCCCCCACCCGCTGCCACCGTGTTGATATCCAGCTGGGGGGCCTGGAGGGTGACACCAGCCGTGCTGGCCTCGAAAACGTGCTCAAACTCGCCAGCGTAGCGGCTCACGTCGGTAGACGTGCCTGGGGGTGGGGACACGGAGACCCAGATGCTGCCCGGCCCGGCGACAGAGGCCCAGGACCCCGCCCTCGGGCCCTCATACCTCCCATATCAAAGCCGATGACAGGCTGGCCACCCTCCACCCGGAAGGTGGTGGCTGAGTAACCAACCACGCCCCCAGCAGGGCCGGAGAGGACAGCGCGGGAGCCGCTGAAGGAGTCCATGGGCGCCAGGCCACCGTCCGAGCGCATGAACAGCACCTGCACTTCCTGTGGGCGGGCGGGCGGTGAGGGGAGGGGAGGGGCGGGGCGGGCCGGGGCGGGCCGGGGGTCTCACCTTGAGTTGACCCTGGAAGCCACGGCGGAAGCCCTGTACGTAGCGCTGGATGGTGGGCGTGAGGTAGGCGTCGGCGCAGGCCGTGTGCCCCCGAGGCACTATGCGCACCATGGGCATGGCCTCCGAGGACAGTGACACGTGCGCGAAGCCCAGCTCCCGCGCCAGCGCGCCCACCTGCTGCTCGTGCTGGGCCCACCTAGGAGGGCCGAGTGCCACTGAGACCCGCGCCCCAGGCGCCGCGCCCCCACCCCCCGCCCTCCGCTCCGCCCGCCGGCCCGCGCCCCGCGTCCCCCCCCCCCCCCCCCCCCCCCACCCCCCCCCACCCCCCCCCCCCCGCTCCACCCGCCGGCCCGCGTCCCCGCCCCGCCCCGTGTCCCCGTCCCCCACAGCCCACTCACGTGTACGAGTGCATGAGCACCACGGCCAGGCTGCGGATGCCCCGGGACAGGAGCCCTTCCAACTTCCCTCGCAGGCCCCCCAGGTCCACAGGCTGCTGCACTTCTAGCAGGTCCCCTGTGCAGCCTGCGGGAAAGCCACGGGCCGAGGTCAAAGGCTGTTGGGGCCTGCTGCCCCGCCCCCAGCACTCGGCGCCGTACCTTTCACGGGTGTCCCAGCACCCGGCTCCCCTCGATAGAGCACCACCCGCTCGTCCACTTCCAGCACCTCCTCATACAGCGTCTCGGGCATGGGCACGGCCTGAGGGCGGGCAGAGGCTCAGAGGCGGCCCAGGCCTGAGGGTCCTTGCTGGGGTCCTGCGTGGATGGGGCGATGCAGGCGACGGGATGTGTCCCAGCGGGCCAGTCCACAGCCCCAGGAAACAGTCAGGCGGGATGGTCCCAGGAGACAGACTGGTTGGCCCCAGGAAGGCCCACCCGGGGTGGCTCTGTGCCCCCAGGCATCTGAGTGCTGCCAGCTGTCCGCCCTCACGGAGCTGCTCTGTCCCAGATCCCCACAGAGGAGTGAGGGTCAGTGTCCAGGATGGGGCAGGGCGGAGGACAGGCCCGGACAACACGTGGCCACTCAGGGCCGGGGGGATGCAGCGTCCCACCACGAGTGCCCAGAACCTGCTATTAGCTGTGGCCTTGGGCTGTACTGACCCTTCCAAGGACTGCCCTTCCTGAAGGGCCCGAGCGCCCCAGGGAAAAAGTGCTCTGCGGAGTCGGCCACTGCTGGCGTGGATGAGCTCACCAGGTCAAAGAGGTCCGAGCGGGCCTGGGTGCCCACGTGCAGCAGGTCTCGGAAGCCGCGAGTCACCAGCAGTGCTACCCGCTCTCCCCGCCGTTCCAGCAGCGCATTGGTCGCCACCGTGGTGCCCATGCGGATGCTGGCGATGCGACTGGTGTCCAGCGGCCGGTCCCGTGGCAGCAGCACGCCCCCCTCCTGGAACCACGTGGTCAGCCTTCAGGCCTCTGGCCCCGACACCCCTCCACCCGCCACCCTGCCCTGCCCACCTGCTCCAGGACGCGCCGGATGCCCTCAGTGGGGGCGTCCGCATAGTTGGCAGGGTCTTCCGAAAGCAGCTTTAGGACCCTCACATGCCCCCCTGGGCACTGGGCAAAGACATCTGTGAAGGTGCCTCCTCGGTCGATGGCAAAATGGAAGCGCCCCTCCGGGCCACCCATGGTGATGGGGCTGGAGTCCAGCAGCAACTCCTCAGCAGGCAGTCCTGGGAGAACTGGCCAGAGGCAGTGGGTCAGCAGAGGGGGGCTGGGGGTAATCCACAGGCGGGGAGCACTGAACAGAGCTGGGATAGGGAGAGGATGGGATTCCAGGCCCAGAAGGGGCCCTGGGTGGAGCCAGAGCTGGGCAAGTCCGGCTGGGCCTAATGCCCCCTGTGCCCACTCCCCAGTTCCAGTGCCCAGGGCCTCCTGGGGCTGGACTTTCCGAGGAGGAGGTGCAGCGGGAGCCCTTGGGCTAGGGTTTCTGGACCCTTTAAGCAGGAAGAGGCACGTGCGTTGGGGGCAGGTGAGAGAAGGCCCACTGCCCGAAGGCTCACTGCCCGAAGGCTCGACCTTGGAGCTAGAGGGGACGGGAACCGGGCAGAGCCTGCGCAGACGGCCGGTCGGGGCGGGGGCCGGGAAGTGAGGAGGAGCGCGCGCCGGGGGTGATAGGGGGCAAGGGGTGCGGAGAGGAGAGGGGAGGATCCCCACCTGGCCTGTCGGCTCCGGGTCGCTCGCCGTCCGTTCGGCAGCCTACCCGCGCCCGCCCCCTGCCCGGAAGTGGGACCGCACGACCGGTCCAGGCGCTCGGGGCTCTCCGGTTGCGTCAGGATCTGGCGGCCGGGAGCCGTCCCGAGTACGGCGGGGCGGGGCCGAGCTGGGCCGGGCGGCGGGCGTCTCCATGCCGATCCCCCGCGGAGGCGGCGCTGTGCCGGCGCGGCCCCACCCCGCGGCCCCCTTGGGCTCGGGCCCTGCCCCCGCCACTCCCCCCGGCCCGGAGCTCACTGGGCGTGGACGCCCCGGGAAGCCTCTTCCAGGCGCCCCGGGAGAGGGTAGCAGGCTGCCCAGACGAGCTCGGACCGCGCCCCACCTCACCGCGGTCGCGGGGCCAGGGGAGCCGGGGAGCGACGCGGGAGCCTGGAATTGAGGGCCCCGGCAGCCAGGGGCTCGAGCCCTGGAGAAAGCCCTCACTCCCCACAGGCGCTGTGGGCAGGGGGCCCTCCACACCACCCTCCCTGGCCGACCCTGCGGCACTCGTGCTGATGTCACCAAAGAGCAGGTCAGTCCCGTGACCACGGGGGGATGGCTGCCCTTCCCCGGCGTGTTCCCCTGTGGACTGAAAGCTGCGTGGGTGCCTGCCCAGGTCTGAGGTGGGCTCAAGCTGTAAAGGACTCTAGAAAAAGAACGGTGGGGGATAGGGGGCTTCCCAAGAGCAGCAGCAGGTGAAGGGGGCCCCCTTACCTCAGGGACCAGGCAGAAAGGGGGCCAGACAGGTAGCAACATAGTCCACGCCCTGGTACCTGTCCCACCCCCGGCTTTGCCCTCTCTTGACCCTTGCTGGCCCTTGAAGCTGGTCCCAGGAGGAGAGGGGGAAGTGGGTTGCTTTAAGGGCGCAGGCTCCTGGCTGCAGCGGGGCTCCCCACTGACCTGTGGCCTCTGGCCTCCTCAGTGTCCCCTGTATGTTGGGGATTGAAGGGCAGCCACATGGCTCCCTCCCTTTGGTCTGCCTCTGCTGCACCCCTGAAAGAGCCCCCGCTCCAGCCCCCCCTTCCTCCGCAGCCCCTGTCAGCATCTGGCAGGACACGGCCCAGGGGCGCAAGGGGCCCCCACTTTGCTACACAGTTGAACTGGTGGAGCCGGCGCCCCCGCAGAGTCCCCGGCCCGGCGCGCACCTCTCTCCACATCCTTGAACTTGATGGTTCTGCGCCGGGGCAGCCGGGGGCCGGCGGCCACCTCAGCCAGAAGCGCGGGGCTACAGAAGCTCAGACTGCTGCCCCGATTCCTGAGCACCAGCTTCAGCTCCTGGTTCTCCTGGATGAGCTGCACCAGCCGCCGCAACTCCTCGTTCTCCTGTGCCAGCCGTTGGATCTCCTGCCGCAGGCCCTCGTAGCTGCTGAGGAGGGACATGCCTGGCAGCAGTGGGCAGCAGCGGCTGGCAGGCTGGCCAGGGGGCAGCAGACCCCGCCATTGTGAGGTCAGCGGCTCCCCAGCCCCCACCACAGCCACATTCTGGGGCTTCAGAGCCAGCACCCAGCAGTTCCGAGCACCCTGAACGGGGCACCCCCCAACCTCTGGCCTCTGGCTCATGAGTAGAGGAGCCCAGATCTGCCCCAGACTTGGGAGTCCCTCCCGGAAGCCTCTCCTGGTGAACAGAAGGTCCTGGGTCCCAGCCTGGCATGGTGGTGTTGCAGGACAGGAGCTGAAGGCTTCAGGCGTCCCTCCTCCCCACTGGCCACCAGCCGCTCATGCCAGGTTGTGGGGCTGGGTCTCTGGGCACAGTCCCCGAGGCGGTGGTGGCCAGCACATCATCTGAAGGGGGCAGGAAGGTGGACATTTGAGCTGCGCTGAGGGAGGGGGTGTCTGGCCCAGCAGCAGCAGGAACTGGACCGACCTCAGAGACCCTGGCGGGTCAGAGTTTGGGGGTGTGGGATAAGCCCGCGAGCACCTTAGGGGAAGCACAGGAGGCCCTCCCGTGCAGGTGGCAGGGAGAGTCATTGTCCCATGAAGGACAGGCACCCCAGATGAGGCACCACGTTCAGGGCCACAACCTCAGGAAACAGGGTGGGGCAGGCAGCAGGGAGGCCCCAGCAGACAAGGACGGCAGGTCCTGAGGGCAGGGGAGCCCCCACAAAGGCAACGACTGGGTTTGTACTTGAGAACATATGAAGGCCTTCCTTCCTTCTCCCCATGTGTTTTCTAACGGGATGGTTCTGTGTAGTTGCCATTATTTTGAGTCATTTTTTCCAATATGATGATTTATTTCACGTTGTTTTTTCCTTTTTGCAGGCCTGCTCACTGCAGTTTCCACTTGTTAGCCAGTAGGGCAGAGGAACCTGGGAAAGACGAGATGAGAAGACAAGGCCTTCCCCTCAACACCCATCCTTGGGTCCGGGGGTCACCCTGGGAGGGGCAGGTTCCCACTGGCCCAGGGTGAGACGCCAGGCAGAAGGACTAGCAGCTCCACAGCGCGGCGGAGCAGGCAGACTCTCCTGGACACCGAGCGTGGAGTCAAGGAGGACAGTGGAGGTCTCAGTAAGGAGAAGTTATCTAAGAGTTCAGTCATGTTACCAGAAACATGAAGGCTTAAAACAGCAGCTCTTCCAGCTCTAAGGGCCAGAAATCCAAACTGAGTCCTATGGGCTAAAATAACAGACAGTTCCTTCCGGAGGGTCCTGGGAAGTTTGTTCCTTGCTGTGTCCAGTGGCCAGCACTCCCTGGCTTGAGGCCGCCTCACTCCACAAGTCTGCCACCAAGGTCACCTCTCCTGCTCTTCTGCACCCAAATATCCTTTTGCTGCTACCTTGAAAGGACTCTTGTTTCCATAGGGGCCCCCTGGATACTCCAGCACATGCGCTCCTTCTCAAGACCCTTAGCTTAATCATATCTGCAGAGTTCCTTCTGCCACAGAAGGTGACATTCATGCTCTCTGGGAATCAGGACCCAGCTATCTCGGGGGGTATTTTTCAGCCTATTATGCCGGCTGAATGTGGGGCAGACTTGAAAGTGTTCCCCAGGTGCACCCTGATTCATCAACAAAGGACAGCTCACCACTGGCTCAGGAGCTGAAGCACAACCTTTGCCCAGTTGGTGGCTGAACGCTCCGCTGACTCAGATTTGACTTCTCAGCAGCTGGGCTTGACTGTAAGAAGGGGGAGGTGGGGGGCTGAATAGTGACGTCGGAAGTTGCGCACCATGGAGGAACAGACTCCACAGAACCACTCCCAAAGAGCCCCAAAACTAATGAACTAACAGCAACAGCAACAGCAACAAGGGCAAGTAGGAGCCTGCTGGTCACAGCCCAGAGCTTCTGAAACAGATCAATAACTCTGCCAACTGGCCACTGACCCCTCTTGGGATGGGCCACCACTGAGATGCATCCGTGCTGTCCAGGGGGTCTGGGGCAAGGGCCAGATTCACTGTGAAGTCACGAGGCTCAGGATCCCTCCAGGTCAGGGCCTCAGCAGAGTGTTCACAGGATTGCACACTCTCAAATTTCCAAAAGCATGTCATCACAGGTTAATTCTGTCTCTTCCCACTGCACCCGGCATTGTCATTTCTTCCCCTGCTGTTGGGGACAGGTGGGGGCATGGTGGGCTCTGCTCAGGCAGGCTAAGGCGGGTGCAGCCGCTCCCTGGTGTCGTTAGGGATCACTGTTGTTCTGGTACAGAAGTGGCTCCCAGGAACACAGCCGCCCCTCTGAGCTGTGCATCACCAACATCGGGCTGATGGAGTTGGCTAATGTCTTCAATTCAAAAAACGTCTAAAATGTGGTAACAGGCCATAAGGCCCTGAAATCTTAGGGCTCATATGTAAAAGAAATCTGATAGAGGTTTTCTCAAATTTAACAATTCTGAGAATGTACACAATGTTGATAAAGGTAATATTAGATAATATTAGATAAAGCTACCATCTGGTAGCTCAGATGGTAAAGAATCTGCCTGCAACACAGGAGACCAGGATTCGATCCTTGGGTAAGGAAGATCCCCTGGAGAAGGGAAAGGCTACTCACTCCAGTATTCTAGCCTGGAGAATTCCATGGGGTCACAAAGAGTCTTAACACAACTGAACAACTTTCACTTTCACGTATTCTTGCCTGGAGAATTTCATGGGCAGAGGAGCCTGGCAGGCTACAGCCCATGGGGTTGCAGAGTTGGACGCAACTAAGCAACTAACAAACACAGCTAAAGGGAGATGATTGGATGCCATCATCGACTCAATGGACGTGAGTCTGAGCAAATTCCAGGAGATGGTGAAGGACAGGGAAGCCTGGCCTGCTGCAGTCCATGAGGTTGCAAAGAGCTGGACATGACTTAGTGACTGAACAAGCTAAAGGGGCTGTTACCTGAAAACAACTTTACTCCTAAGCTAGTTATAAAAATAATCTTTGATTAAACATGTTAGAGGGGAGACTAAACTATCCTCTCTCTATATATAGAAGGGGACATCATGAAAGTGTCACCATCTTAAGAGGTCATCAGATTTTGCATCCAAAAAGTACAGGGGAAACGTTAGAGAAATGTATCAGGAAGTTAATTCAGGACATTATGTTTGTTTTTTGTGTTTTGTGATGTTTGTGATATTAGTCAACTTAAAAAATTTGTGTTGAAACCTCCTTGGTGGTTCAGTCAATGGTTAAGAATCCGCCTTCCGAAAAAAAAAAGACTCCACCTTCCAATGCGAGGGAGGCAGGTTGAATCCCTGGTTGGGGAACTAAGGTGCCACGTGCTGCAGGGCAACTAAGCCCTCATGCTGCAAAGACCCAGTGCAGCCAAAAAAACAGTGTTTTGTGTTGGGACTTCTTTTCTCTCTATTCCCTTAATTTTGGATATATGATCTTGTCCTCCTCCTTAAAAAGGGCCCTGAGATGGCTCTCCTTCAGAAGACAGTTGCAAAGTTGCTATGTCTGGGAACCTAGGTTTCAGGAGGGCTCCTGCCATTCCCCAGTGAGAGGGGCTCAAATCTTAACTCTTTGTACAAACAAATGTACTTTATACTGAACCCCTGCTTTTCTCCTAGGAGTCCAGATACATACCAGGAAGAGGGTGCCTATGGCTGTGACCAGCCCCTATGAACGCCCTGAGCCCTGGTCTCCCGTGAGCTTCTCTGGTGGCCAGCATGTCACGCACCATGTTGCAATTTGTTGCTGGGGGAATGGAGAGTGTCTCCTGAGATTTCTCGGGGAGAGGACTCTGGAAGGAGGCACCTGGTTTCCTCTGACTTTGCCCCAACAGGCTTTTCCCTTTGATTTTCATTAACATCCTTTCCCTTGAATCCTGGTCATGAATACAATTCTGTATGCCGAATTCTGTGAGTTCTAGTAAATAACTGAATCCAGGGCCAGGGCTGCTCTTGGGGATCTTCAACACGGCTCCCAAATCTGTATAAGCTTATACCCCTCAAACCTGAATCCACCCAGGTGTGTACGCTGTGACTAGAACACAAAGGCCAGAGAACCAAGGGGTTCTCATTCCTGAGTTGCCCGTACCTTAAACCAGAGGTGCTACTCGGGGCGGGGGAGGACACTTCCACGAGGGGCACAGTAAGGCGTGCACTGATGTGAAAAGAACAGCCACCCCCAGTCACTTTGGGCTCCTTAGGCCCAGAACCAACATTACTCTGATTAGCCTGAGCTGCTAGGGCCAACCATGCAACAGGCGGGGCACACAGGGGCTTCCACCTGCATCAATGGAATACTGCAATCCTGACCTACCCTAGTAAAAATAGAAACAGGAAGTGTCCACAGTGCTGAGAATAAGACCTGTGTGACTCCACCGGTAACCTGCTCAGTCCAGCTGAAGAGCCGAGGTGAGGGCACTGAGCCAAACAGAGGATGACAGCCATGGACCAGGCGCAGTGACAAGGCCTCATGCGGCAGTATTCCAGACCACCTCGGAGGGGTCACTGTGCTTGAGACCTAGGCCCAAGCCCACCACAGCATGTCTGTTCCACCTGCTCTTCCCACAGCTTGACACTGAACTGCTCCTATGGGCGGGGAGGGGGAACCATGTCACCTCCCGTTGAGCCTGGCAGACCTTTGTGACTGCCTTGACCCAGCGTCTGGCAAGAGTAACACTACCTGACTTCTGGAGACTAGGTCTTAGAATGCCATGAATACCCACTTTGTCTTGGGAGGCCGCCTTGGTGCCATGCTTGCGGAAGCCCAGGCTGGATGAAGAGGCCACATGAAGGTGTGCTGTCTCTCACAGCCCAGTTGAGCCCTGCCCAACAGCCAGCACCTGCCACCAAAGACATGAGGAAGGCTTCATGACAATGCTGGTCACCATCTGCAGTGACCACAGACAGGAAAGCCCCAAGTGCACACCACCCTCAGCCCCTGTGAATGTCGCCTCCCTGTGGTCATTGTCACAGCCCTACCGATTTATCCTTCCACGTTCAAACCTGAAGCATGGAATCTGGTTTCTAAGCACTGAAGAGAAGCTGAATAATGCCCTAAGTTTAGTCCTAAGTTGTGTCTGATTCTTACAACACCATGGGCCATAGCCCACCAATGTCCTCTATCCATAAGATTCTCCAGGCAAGAATACTGGAGTGGGTTGCCATTTCCTTCTCCAGGGGATCTTCCCAACCCAGGGATCAAACCCGGGTCTCCTGCACTGCAGGCAGATTCTTTACCAGCTGAGCCACCAGAGAAGCCCAAATAATACAGATGAGGAGGGGAATGAGCTCTCTGATGGTGACCTTGACCACCAAGCAAGAGGTACCTGGAAACAGGAGGCAGCTGTGGAGGAAAACATCTCATCCCTCTTCCTGTGAGCCCCTCTGCAGTTCCAGGGCACTTGACTGACACAAGACGCTGGAATACATCAGGGCAGGAAATGCAAGAGGAATGGCAGTAACCCTCTGAAGGGGGAAGGATTATGTAAACTTCTAACACTTATTCCACGTGGGAGAGGAGGGAGAATGTAACTCCCACACAGCCTCCACTCAGTAAGTCACTGCACTCCGGCTCCATCCCCCAGACCCCAGGACACACATCCACTGCCCACAATGGGATGATTGCTGGGGTACATTCTACTTACTACTTCATACTCGTATCAAGCAAAAAATTAAAGAGTTCCACAGGATTACTTGGACAGATTTGATAAAATATTGAGTTAAATGCATAAGTGTATGAAACAATCCCATTTTAAAAAATAACAGAGTTCCAAAGGCCACTATATAATTGTACAAGTACAATTGCATCTACATGTATCTGTGTGTGACACATGTATTTATGGATGTATTTATTGGATGTAGTTATGAGTGTCGAGAAAAACATGGAACCATTTTTTAAGCTATAGTAGATAGGGGGACGCGTGCAGAGAAACAATGCACATGGAGAACTGAAACTAAAAAATCTGATCTAAAAAAATATGACTATGAGTATGTACAACATAAATATGTCTGCTTTTTAAACGGACAAATGTTAAAACTAAACGGTTAAAAAAAAAAACCCAAGAGAACAGAGCGTGTGTCTCAGCTCGGGAGAATGCCTGCATTTATGACCGCGGAAGAACTTAAGATCAGCAGTGGCGGCTGTCGCCCGCGAACCTCGAGGGAGATGCCAAGGGTCAGGCATAAGTAAAGGCGCGCCAACGGCTCGGGGCTCAGTGGAGAGGCAGAGGGAGAGGCGGCGGCGCGGGTCCCGGCACTGGCCCGGGCCGGCGGCGACCAAGGCGGCGTGGGGCGGGCAGGCCCGGATGGTAGAGGGAGCCGCCCCCACGGCCAAGCCGGGAATAAACGACACGGCGACTCCACGTCCAGCATGCCTCCAGCCCTCCAGCCACAAGCCCATATCCAAAAGGCCGCAAGCGTACCTCCGCGCACCCCACAGCCACAGCTCCTCAAGGACCGGAAATGAGGTTAGTGCCCTCGGGAACTCTGGGAGGCTCGCAGGGCTCCGGAACCGGAAGTTTGAGTCGGTGCCCCGGAAACCGTAGGCCCCAGGAATCGGAAGTAGGGCTTCAGTTCTATAGGGAATTGTAGTTCCGCCGAGCGGCGAAGCGGGGATAGCGCCCGGGCGGCATGGCCGGGCTGGAGCTCCTGTCGGACCAGGGCTACCGAGTGGACGGGCGGCGCGCTGGGGAGCTGCGCAAGATACAGGCGCGGATGGGTGTATTCGCGCAGGCCGACGGTTCGGCCTACATCGAACAGGGCAACACCAAGGCGCTGGCGGTGGTCTACGGGCCTCACGAGGCGAGTGGGCGCGCGCGAGCCGGGCTTCCTCCGGTGGCGGCAGCTGCGGCTGTGCGGGGCTACCAGGCTGAGCAGAGGCCTCGGGGGTGAGGTTGGTGCGCGCCGCCTTGTGGGGCCGCGGCCAAAGTCCTAACAGTGTCCTGCGCGACGGTCCCTGTCTTTCTCCTGCGCCCGCCACTCCCCTTTGTTAACTCCTAAAACCGCCAGGGCCGCTCCCACTCGCTCCCTCACCTCTCAGCTCCACTCCGACGTCACCTCCGGGTGACACCTCACCCCACCCCACTCCAGACCATCTTACCTGCCTGTCAAGTTCCCTCGTTTATATACACACACTTACCTGGTTTCCCGCACTCGCCTCCTCAGACATCAGTTTACCTTATTTCTCACTGTTTGTCTCCTCACTGGAACATAGACTCCGTGAAGACAGAGAGTGTTAATAAAACCGCTTGGGTTTATCACCACTCCAGCGCTGGAGACTTAAGGCCAGAGAGGTAGAAGTAAGCATGGCACGCTTGCAGATCAGAAAGGCTGGTGATGGGGAAGAGGGGGGGTAGTTCCAAATGAGACTGAGGGATTTCTAGGGAAGCAGGAACTCAGAACCTTTGTAAACAGGGAAAAGATTTAGAATTTTTATCTCACGCGTGGTGGGAACCCTCATATAAGGTAAGCAGTATATGTATTGTGTAGAGGAGGTAGAATCAGACTTGATGTATGTAAACAGATTCTCATACAAACGAAGCATGGGTCGGGAGAGGACGAGTCAAGAGGGGAAACAGGGAGGCCTGTCAGGAGAGAGATCCAGGAGTGATGGTGGCTTAGAGCCTGGCCCAATGGCACTCCCTCGGGCTGTGTTCTGCAGGTAAAGTGGTTGCTTGCCGGCATGTTGGAGGTGGAGGGAGGAAGGGCCTGGCTCATGTGTTCTCCCCCACCCTACCCCAGATCCGAGGCTCCCGGGCACGAGCCCTGCCTGACAGGGCCCTGGTGAACTGTCAATACAGTTCTGCAACCTTCAGCACAGGCGAGCGCAAGCGGCGGCCACACGGGGACCGCAAGTCCTGCGAGATGGGTTTGCAGCTGCGTCAGACCTTCGAGGCAGCCATCCTTACACAGCTGCACCCACGCTCCCAGATTGACATCTATGTGCAGGTGAGCAGGCAGCAACCTCAGCCTGGGGAGGGGAAGAGAGTAGAGGAGGGGTTGGGGTTCAGCGGTTTGAAGGACTGATGCCACTGGGGAGGTTCCTGCAGGTGCTGCAGGCAGACGGCGGGACCTACGCAGCTTGTGTGAATGCAGCCACGCTGGCAGTGTTGGACGCGGGGATACCCATGCGCGACTTTGTGTGTGCCTGCTCAGCTGGCTTTGTGGATGGGACAGCCTTGGCAGACCTCAGCCACGTGGAGGAAGCAGCTGGGGGCCCCCAGCTGGCCCTGGCCCTGCTACCAGCCTCAGGCCAGATTGCACTGCTTGAGATGGATGCCAGGCTGCATGAGGACCACCTGGAGCAGGTGCTAGAGGCCGCTGCCCGGGCTTCCCGGGATGTACACACCGTACTGGACCGTGTGGTCCGGCAGCATGTACAAGAGGCCTCTGTCTTGCTGGGGGACTGAGCACATGGCCACCCAGGCCCAGAATAAAACTCAAGCACCTTCCACTGTATTTTTGTCTCTCCCCACTGCACTTCCTTGTCCTTGGATCCTGGCCTGGTGCTGGTTCCAGCAATGACTAAGGGTGCGTCCCCCAGACATGCACTACACACCCCTTGCAGCCTCAGTCCTGCTCACCCTGCTCTCCAGGGTGCCTCAGGTGAGCACCATGAAGAAGGGGGATGTCCCTGGATGAAGCAAGCAGTCTGGGCCAAGAAGGGATTGAGGCAGCTGGGCAGTGTGAGACACAGCCTGGTATAACATGCCACGCCCCGGAACCATGGAGTCTGTCGTTCTCATCCCAACACATTCCAGAGTCCTGAGCACAAGTCCTGAGGGGTGGCTTTGGATATTCACCGTGGTCTGGTGGGGGGCCGTGTCCCACATCCTCTGGATTGTGGCTTGGACTGAAGGGTCTCTTGCCCCCTAGGAGCCCTTTGGGCCTGTCCTGCTACTTACCTTCGGCTCCAAAAATACAACAGACACATAATGTCACGTGGAGTCTTCTCAGTTCTGACCCTAAGTCAGACACTCCCTGCTACCCCACCACTGCACCTTGCTCTTCAGGCTCCCCCTTCTTCCACCTCAGACCTGACTGAGCCCTGATCATCAGCCCCTACAGCCTGAACCAAGGGACTGCTGTTTCTCTAATATCCCAGGCACCTCCTGGGCCGGACAGGGGTGCTTCCCACTTTATATTCACACCCCAGCTCCTTTCAACCCCCTTGGCCAGTAGTCTCATGCACCTTCTTCCCTGTGGTCATCTGACCCCAATGATCTTGGTTCTGGGCACATGATTGATCCACTCGGCTGTTTTTGGTGACCGATATCCATAGGAATGGACCTGCCAACGCCTTGGCCTCTGTCCGCGGAAGCCCCCTCCCTCACTTCCTACCGCGGCACTCAGACCGGTCAGTGCCAGTGGTAGCACCTTCAGAAATCTGGCGTCTATGCTCTGATCGCCGCGTCCGGTTTTACTCAGCTGCCGTATTCATCAGGCTTCTCTGATTACAGTTGGAGCCGAGCTTTCTCGGGCAGCCGTAGTCTTCATTGCCTCCAGTGCCGCACACTGCGGGCAGCCTACCTGGAGGCCGCTCTCGGCGGGCGGGGGAACTCAGACCCGTGTTCGCTCGGTCCACAGCGGTTCTGCTCTGAGCATGCGCGGCGGCGCGAGGGCCGTCGGGACCGGAAGTACGGGCGGGCGCGGAGCCCGGGTCTGACAGGAGCGGCGCGCCGGGCCGGCCGCCGTAACTGGCAGTAGGAGCGCGGTCCCGGAGCCGCCCGGCCCTGCCATGGGCCTCCTGTCGGACCCGGTGCGCCGACGCGCCCTCGCCCGCCTCGTGCTGCGTCTCAACGCGCCGCTCTGGTGAGGGCGGGGCCCCGGGGGCAGAGGCCCCTCAGACCGCTCGCGCCCGTCCCCTCCCGCCTACCGGGATCAATCGGGGCCTCAGGCTTGGGGCTCAGCTCTCCTGTCAGGCGTCCCGAGTCCCGGGACTCGGTCCAGGTCCCGCTGATAGGCCCCTTCCACCCCCAGTGCAGAAACAGGCAGGGCCTCTAACGCTTCGGTGGTCCCTTCGTCCCTCTCTCCGCAGCGTGCTGAGCTATGTGGCGGGCATCGCTTGGTTCCTGGCGCTGGCTTTCCCGCCGCTGACCCAGCGCACTTACATGTCGGAGAACGCCATGGGCTCCACCATGGTGGAGGAGCATTTTGCGGGCGGAGACCGTGCCCGGAGCCTTGCCCGGGACTTCGCTGCCCACCGCAGGAAGTCGGGGTGAGCAGCAAAGCCATGGTCATCAGGGAAGCAATGCCAGTCAAGGCCAGTGAACTCTGCTCAGAGGCTCTCTTTGTGTCTGCAGGGCTCTGCCAGTAGCCTGGCTGGAGCGGACGATGCGGTCAGTGGGGCTGGAGGTCTACACGCAGAGTTTCTCCCGGAAACTGCCCTTTCCAGATGAGACCCACGAGCGCTATGTATTGTGGGGGAGGGGTGTGCCTGCGACTGTGAAGCACCTTGAGGGGACGGGGGGATGTCCTGGGGCCAGAGCAGTCACTGGTGGGCATTCTGGGGCTAGAAGGGGAAGCTCAGCTGCCTCGAGTACGGTCATGCTGAGGCTCCCCCCGCCCCCAATACTGCGTGCAGATGGTGTCGGGCATCAACGTGTACGGCATCCTCCGGGCACCTCGCGCTGCCAGCACGGAGTCCCTGGTGCTCACCGTGCCCTGTGGCCCTGACTCTACCAACAGCCAGGCTGTCGGGTTGATGCTGGCTCTTGCTGCCCACTTCCGGGGTGAGGCTCAGGGGCTCCTGCTGGCCAGAGAGGGTTTGGCCACTGCCTCAGACAGTGCTGACCGGCTTCTGGTCTCTAGGGCAGATTTACTGGGCCAAAGACATCATCTTCCTGGTGACAGAACACGACCTCCTGGGCACTGAGGCTTGGCTTGAAGCCTACCACGACGTCAATGTCACTGGTGGGTGCGCTTGCCTGGCCCTGGCCCCTCCCAGGGCCACTGTCCTCACTGGCCACTTGTTGGCAGCTCACTCACCTGCTTCCACAGGTATGCAGTCATCACCCCTGCAGGGCCGGGCTGGGGCCATCCAGGCAGCCGTGGCCTTGGAGCTGAGCAGCGATGTGGTCACTAGCCTTGATGTGGCCGTGGAGGGGCTCAATGGACAGCTGCCCAACCTGGACCTGCTCAACCTCTTCCAGACCTTCTGCCAGAAAGGGGGGCTGCTATGCACGCTGCAGGGCAAGGTAGGGCCACCTCCCTGGGTAGCATGGGACCTGTGTGTCGGGCTTATCTGACTTTGTCCCCAAATCTTCTAAGCTGCAACCCCAGGACTGGACCTCAATAGATGGGCCACTGCAGAGTGTACAAACGCTGCTGCTCATGGTTCTGCAGCAGGCCTCCGGCCGCCCCCACGGTGCCCATGGCCTCTTCCTGCGCTACCGCGTGGAGGCCTTGACCCTCCGTGGCATCAATAGCTTCCGCCAGTATAAGTATGATCTGGTGGCAGTGGGCAAGTAAGTGGCTTCTGATCTCCCCTTTGCATGCTTGGGACAGGGTAGTGAGTGGGTGCCTGGGGATCTGGCCGTCTATGACCTTGGCCTACACCTGACAGGGCTCTGGAGGGCATGTTCCGCAAGCTCAACCATCTTCTGGAGCGCCTGCACCAGTCCTTCTTCTTCTACCTTCTCCCTGCACTCTCCCGCTTCGTCTCCATTGGCCTCTACATGCCAGCTGCCGGCTTTTTGCTCCTGGTCCTCGGTCTCAAGATATCCTCTGCCTCCACTGTCTGTTTGTGGCTGGCTTCAGGTCCCCCCACTCTTGGCTGGGGAGAGCTCTCTATCCTCGGGGCGGGGGAGTAGGAGTGAGCCCTGGGTCCCCCACTGGGCAGAGCCCATCACACCTCTCATCAAGGTCCTTGACTCATCCACGCTCTGGAACTGTGGATGCAGCTGCATGAGGCTGGAGTGGGTCCTGAGGAGGCTGGGGGGACCTCTGGGTCCAGTCCCCCCTACCCTCCAACACAGGTGATGGTTCCCCCTCCTGCTATATTGGGGTGAGCTTTTAGGATCCCAGGTGGTAATTACTGCTGCTGTTCAGTCTCAGCTGCAGTGGGATGGGGAGGGTCCTGGGGGCTCCCTTGATCCTGGGATCTGTCTCCAAGTGCCCTTGTGCCCTGCAGGGCGTGGGGCTGGCCTCGCTTGTGGCACCCTTGCTGGTCTCCCAGGCCATGGGCCTGGCGCTCTATGTCCTTCCAGTGCTGGGTCAACACGTGGCAGCCCAGCACTTCCCCGTGGCTGAGGCCGAAGCTGTGGTGCTGACGCTGCTGGCCATCTATGCAGCTGGCCTGGCGCTGCCACACAATACCCACCGGTGAGGAGCTGGGCTGGGTGGTCGTGGACAGGTGCACCTTGGACGTGCAGGCAGCTGCCTCTGAGCTCCTTGCCTTGCAGGGTGGTGAGCACACAGGCCCCAGATAGGGGCTGGATGGCGCTGAAGCTGGTAGCCCTCATCTACCTGGCACTACAGCTGGCCTGCATCACCCTCACCAACTTCTCTCTGGGCTTCCTACTGGCCGCCAGCATGGTGCCCGCTGCTGCAGTCACCAAGCCCTCTGGGCCCCGGTACGTGCTGCTCAGCCCCCAGTGCAGAGCCTGCACCCCTTACCATGGGTTCCACCTCAACATGTTCCTCCTCCTCCCCGCCTGGTGCCTCTGCTTCCCCCCCCCAGGCCTCTCTATGCTGCCCTGCTGGTGCTGACGAGCCCAGCAGCTTCACTCCTGGGCAGCTTGTTCCTGTGGCGGGAGCTGCAGGAGGCACCGCTTTCCCTGGCCGAGGGCTGGCAGCTCTTCCTGGCTGCGCTGGCCCAGGGCGTGCTAGAGCACCACACCTACGGCGCCCTGCTCTTCCCGCTGCTGGCTCTGGGCCTCTACCCCTGCTGGCTGCTCTTCTGGAACGTGCTCTTCTGGAAGTAACAGAGGCAGCTGGGAGTTCCCCATGTTCTCTTCTTCCTAGGAAATAAACAGTTGTGTTTCAGATGTCCTTTGGGCTCCTGGCCCGCTGTCTGCTGTGTATGTGGGGCCACAGGCCCTGCCGCGAGAAACTGCCTGCAGGCCCCGGCACCCTGCTCAGCCGCTTCTGGTCCACTTACCGCGTGGCAGGAATGAGGGCCCCAGTGCCAGCCTGGGAGGAGAGCCTGGGTGGACACTCGGACCTGACTGCGCCCCAGGAGGGTTCTCCCAGCGGGGGTCTCTGTGCATCACCGTCCAGTGCTGAGCAGGAGGAAGCACGGCGGGCAGCGCCCAGAGACCCCCACGGTGCCATCTCCAGTGCTGGAACTAAGGGGACACGGGAGGCCCCGGGTATGGGGAATGGCGGCCAGAACTTTGATGTGGGCTTGGGGTGCAGCAGGAGGAGCCCCTGTCCCGGCCTCCTGGGAGTGCCCATGAGAGATAGGACAGATGGAGCAGCTGAGCCCACCCAGCTCCACCCGAAGTAACAGCCTGGGATAGGGGCGACCCAAGTACTGAGGGGCAGGGCACTGATGCAGGGCTGCACAGAGGCCTCAGGATGGGCAAGCCTCCTGAGAGGGACTGGGACGTCCAGTGCCTGTTGGGGAAGGGAGGAAAGCAAAGTGGGCCGTCTGGTGATGCCAGGGCCGCATGAGGCCGAGAGTCAAGGTGCCCTGCCAGGGCAGCGAGCTCAGTACAGTCCTGCAAGCCTCAGTGCTGAAAGGAGCGCACCAGCTGTGGACAGCCTCCCTCAGCACCACATCCTGAAATGGGGTGACCTGGAACCGTCCCAAAGAGGAAACTCCAAGGCGCCAGACCCCCCACCCAGGCCTGGGAGACCTCCCTCAACACCTAGGGGTCCCTGACTCCACAGTGGGAGAGGGCCAGCACCTGGAGGGCTTTACTCTGGGACCTCTCAGCATTGAAGGGTACGGGCACCTTGGTTCCAGATTGTTGGGGATGGGCTGGAGCAAAGGTGCTGGAGACAACTGTGACTGCAGCCTGCCCTTGGCCTATTTGTCTTGTAGTCACTTTCCCTGTTGAAAAAACTCCAGATCCTGAGGCTGGGTAAAGACTTGCAGCCCCCACCCCCACCCCTGCACCCCCAGAAATGCCTCCAGGCTAGCCTCTCTCAGGACTCTTCCCTGGTCAGTCAGGCACCACTGGTCTGCGGGCTTCCATCTTACAAGGCAGAAGAGGTCTCGGCTCTGCTGTGGTCTCCCTGTTGACTCTGCAGACTGGCATCTAATACAAAACCCCTTCCGGGCATTCTACCTGGGCTTTGGCCTTGATCAGCCATTTTTAACTAGACTTTGGCAGTCACTTAAAACACAAATCGTGGAAATAATGTTACCTCATGAAGCAACTGTTAGCTGTTTTGAGCTTGCCTTTGCAGAACTGAATTTTGGCACTGATTTTCATTAACATTACTTGTGCTATACATTTTATAAAGAAAGAAAATGTCAGGCTCTAAAGATACAGATGAGATGTACAAGGGCTGAGTACAAGGTCCTACAGGGTTTACTCTGAAGGTATCCCTCTCCCTCAGTCACAGAACCCTAATTTTGGAATGAGCACAGGCCACTGTGAGTAAAGACTCTCCCAGACTACGTGCAGCTAGGTGAAGTCATGTGACTACAGAGGCCCCTAGACCTGAGCAGAAACTTCAAGGGTGAGTCCAGTTCAGTTCAGTCACTCAGTCATGTCTGACTCTTTGCGACCCCATGGACTGCAGCACGCCAGGCCTCCCTATCCATCACCAACTCCCAGAGTTTACTCAAACTCATGTCCATGCCATTCAACCATCTCATCCTCTGTCATCCCCTTCTCCGCCTGCCTTCAATCTTTCCCAGCATCAGAGTCTTTTCCAATGAGTCAGTTCTTTGCATCAGGTGGCCAAAGCACTGGAGTTTCAGCTTCAGCATCAGTCCTTCCAATGAATATTCAGGACTGATTTCCTTTAGGATGGACTGGTTGGATCTCCTTGCAGTCCAAGGGACTCTCAAGGTCACCACAGTTCAAAAGCATCAATTCTCCAGCGCTCAGCTTTCTTTATAGTCCAACTCTCACATCCATACGAGACTACTGGAAAAACCATAGATTTGACTAGATGGACCTTTGTTGACAAAGTAATGTCTGCTTTTTAATATGCTTCCAGGTTGGTCATAACTTTTCTTCCAAGGAGTAATCATCTTTTAATTTCATGGCTGCAATCACCATCTGCAGTGATTTTGAAGCCCCCCAAAATAAAGTCTGTCACTGTTTCCATTGTTTCCCCATCTATTTGCCATGAAGTGATGGGATCAGATGCCATGATCTTAGTTTTTTGAATGTTGAGCTTTAAGCCAACTTTTTCACTCTCCTCTTTCACTTTCATCAAGAGATTCTTTAGTTCTTCACTTTCTGCCATAAGGGTGGTGTCATCTGCATATCTGAGGTTATTGATATTTCTCCCAGCAATCTTGATTCCAGCTTGTGCTTCATCTAGCCCGGCATTTTGCATGATGTACTCTGCATATAAGTTAAACAAGCAGGGTGACAATATACAGCCTTGACGTACTCCTTTTCCTATTTGGAACCAGTCTGTTGTTCCATGTCCAGTTCTAACTGTTGCTTCCTGACCTGCATACAGATTTCTCAAGAGGCAGGTCAGGTGGTCTGGTATTCCCATCTCTTGAAGAATTTTCTCCAGAGTTTGTTGTGGTCCACACAGTCAAAGGCTTTGGCATAGTCAATAAAGCAGAAGTAGATGTTTTTCTGGAACTCTCGCTTTTTTGATGATCCAGCGGATGTTGGCAATTTGATCTCTGGTTCCTCTGCCTTTTCTAAATCCAGCTTGAACATCTGGAAGTTCACAGTTCATGTACTGTTGAAGCCTGGCTTGGAGAATTTTGAGCATTAATTTGCTAGCGTGTAAAAAAATAATAATAAAAAAAATTTGCTAGTGTGTGAGATGAGTACAATTGTGTGGTAGTTTGAGCATTCTTTGACATTGCCTTTCTTTGGGATTGGAATGAAAACTGACCTTTTCCAGTCCTGTGGCTACTGCTGAGTTTTCCAAATTTGCTGGCATATTGAGTGCAGCACTTTCACAGCATCATCTTTTAGGATTTGAAATAGCTCAACTGGAATTCCATCACCTCCACTAGCTTTGTTCATAGTGATGCTTCCTAAGGCCCACCTGACTTCACATTCCAGGATGTCTGGCTCTAGGTTGGTGATCACACATCATGATTATCTGGGTCATGAAGATCTTTTTGTGTAGTTCTGTATATTCTTGTCACCTCTTCTTAATATCTTCTGCTTCTGTTAGGTCCAGACCATTTCTGTCCTTATTGTGCCCATCCATAGTGTGAATCCATGCAGACATCAACCAGCTGCTTCTTTCCCATCCTCGGGGATGTGGAATGAAGCACGTCAGAGATGTAAGCTTCAGCCCACCCTGTGGGTGGGGGGAGACAAGAGGGGTCTCCCTGGACCTCCAAGGGCCTGGGCTGCTAACCTAGGCTTCATTTGCAAGGAAGAGAAACAAATCTCTACCATGTTTGAGTCATTATTTGGAGTTTTCTGACACTTCAGTCCAGTTCCTACAAGGGGGACTGTTGCTGAGCCACCCAGGAACTCTCAGGCAGTTGCCAGCTGGAATCATCTAAAAGTGTGTATGCATCTACAACTGTGCGTATCCGTTGTGTTGATAACCAATTCTTAGTAATAAGTGTTCGATATTCCTTTGCAGCTTGCCTCCCACACCCCAGAACAGGAGCTCTGTGGGGCAGGGACTCTGTCTTACTTTCTGCCTCTTTTCCAGCAGAGCCAAGGCCTGGAAAGGTAGACTAGACACCTGCATTTGTTGAATGAAAGAAGGAAAGAATCAGAGGGAGCCCTTCTGGAGGTCCAGGAGGAAGCCTGGGGTCAGGCCTGTTGCCATCCTCGGAGCTCACGGCTGGGTATAAGGGGTGATGACTGGGAGGTCAAGGGTGCAGGACCCGCCTTAGGACACACAGCAACTTCCCCACAGCCAGGCCTTCTGCAGACGCACTGCAGTTGGCTGGCTGTCCCAGGTTAGCTCTGTGCTCTTCTCAGACCCTTTGCCGAGTCACCCCATTCCACCTGGGACTTTAAGGTGGGGGCTCCAGGCTGCCTTAGGGACCTGTCCAGGCTCCAGCAGCCTTCATGCCCACACTCAAGTCCTGCCTCCTGTCTAGGCCCCTTTTCTGAGGCCACATCTGTCACCTCTGCCTCCTGGATATGCCACAGTCCCCTTTAAGTCATCTCTTCCCAACCTGAACACCTACTCTGCATGCACCTCCTCCCTGTGCCTTCACCCAATTCTGGACCTGAGGTCCACTTTGCCTCTCTTCCAGGGATGCCCCCTTGCATCCAGGATAAAATTAAGCCTCCTTACCTTGCTCTCCAAGACCTGCATGACCAACTTCTGCCTTCAGAACACTTTTATTGCACACAAAAGTAACACGGGTACAGTGTTACCCCTGCTCCCCTTTCATCCTGGCACCATTACCCTATTTTCTGTCTCTGGGTTTCCGGAAACTGGACTTTGATAAGAATGAATAGGATCGTTTATCTGCAGGGCATCCATTCCGGGACTCCCAGTGGATGCTTGAAACCCTGGATAGCACTGAATCTGACTTTCTATTCCTATCTTCCACCCACAAATTTAATGCCTTTTCCATCGTAACCAAGCACTTAGGGTTAGGGTTAGCAGGCTTCAGTATTTGTGGCTTGTGGGCTCTAAAGCACCGGCTCAGTAATTGTGGTGCATGGGCTTAGATGCTCTGAAGCACGTGGGATCTCTCCAGACCGGAGATCAAACCTGTGTCCCCTGCACTTGCAGGTGGATTCTTATCCATTGTATCACTGGGGAAGTCTAATAACAGTAATTTAGGATTCTAAATTTCCCTCTTAGCACCTGTCTTGCTGATGCTAAGTTTTGATATGTTGTGTTTTCATTTTCGTTCATCTCAAAGTATTTTCTAATTTTTTCTGTGATTTCTTCTTTGGATAATTTTTTAGGAGTATGTTATTTAATTTTCACATAATTGTGAATTTTCCTACTCTCCTTCTGTTATTGATTTCTAATTTCATTCTGTTGTGGTCAGAAAACATACTTTATGATTTTACTACTCTTAAATTTATTGAGACTTGTTTTATTGCCTAACACATTGATCTATCCTAAAGAACATTCCATGTGCGCTTGGGAAGAATATGTACTCTCCTGTTGTTGGGTGGGGTGTTACATGGATGTCTTTAGGTCTGGTTGGCTTGCTGAGTCGCTCAAGTCTTCTTTTTCTTTTCTGATGGTCTGTTTGTTCTGTCCATTACTGGGAGTAGGGTACTGAAGTCTCCAACTGTTATGGTAAATGTTATGTTTCTCCCTTCAATTCTGTACAGTTTTGCTTCATGTATTTTGGGGCTCTGTTAGTCTAATATATCTTTATAACTGTCATCTTGATGAACTGATCTTTCTTTTTCCATTATAAAATGTCCTTCTTTAATGCTAGTATCAACATCTGTCTTAAAGTTTATACTGTCTGATATTAGTATAGCCCCTCTAACTATCTTTTGGTTACTGTTGGTGTGGTGTATATTTTTTTCCAAATTTTTACTATTTGTGTCTTTGAATATAAAATGTGTTTCTTATAGGCATTGTATAGTTGGATCATGACTTTAAAAAAATCCATTATTCTAAGCTCTGCCCTTTAACTGGTAACTTAAATCAATTTACATTTAATGTAATTAATGATATAGTACAATTTATTCTGCTGTCTTGATATTTGGGCTTCTCTCATAGCTCAGTCGGTAAAGAATCTGCCTGTAAAGCAGGAGACCCAGGTTCGATTCCTGGTCTGGAAGATCCCCTGGAGAAAGAAATGGCAACCCACTCCAGTAATCTTGCCTGGAGAATCCCATGGACAGAGGAGCCTGGCAGGCTACAATCCATGGGGTTGCAAGAGTCAGACATGACTTAGCGATTAAACCATCACCATCTTGATATTTGTTCTCTATGTGTCTTATGTCTTTCTCCCCCTCAATTTCTTCATTATTGTCTTTGTGTGTGTGTGTTAGATATTTTACAGTGTACCATTTTAATTCCTTTGTTATTTCTTTGACTATATTTTTTGAGTTATTTTCTTAGTGGTTGCCTTTGGGATCACAATTGACATCTTAATTTGTAACAGTCTGATTCAGATTAACATTAAATTGTGTTTAAAAATGTTTCTCCTATATAACTGTTTCCCCCTTCTTTATTTATTCCCATAGATTCCATCTCATATAGTATGTCTGTCTACATAGGGGTTTTTTTTTGGCCACACTCTGCTGTTTGTGGGATCTTAGTTCCCTGGCCAGGGATTGAACCTAGGCCCTTGGCAGTGAAAGCAGAGAGTCCTAACCGCTGGACTACCAGGGAATTCCTTATACTCATAGATTTGTAATTATTGCTTTATACAGCAGTTTTTAAATCAGATAGAAAAAAAAAGTTACAAAAAGCATCTGTACTTGTCTATATAGTTGCCGGTGCCGGTGCTTTTATTTTCTCACGTGGTTTTGAATTATCATCTAGTGTTTTTTCATTTCAGCCTAAGGACTCCATTGAGTATTTCTTGGAGGGCAGGGTGTTTGTGACAAACTCTCAGTTTATCTGGAAATGTCTTAATTGCCTCCTTTTTTTTTTTTAGAGATGCTTTTGCCAGATATAGAATTCTTTGTTGGCAGATTTACCTGGTTTATTCTTTCAGCACTTGAACCAAGTCATACCAACACCTTCTGGCCTCCATGGTTTCTGGTATGAAATTTTCTGTTACTTTTACTGAGGACCACTTGTATGTGATGAGTCACTTCTCTCTTGCTGTTTTTTTTTTTTTCAAGGTTTTTTGTTTTTTGGGTTTTTTTTTTTTTTTTTTTTTGCTTTTTAACAATTTATGATGTGTACAGGTGTGGATCCCTTTTACTTCATCCTGCTTGGGATTCTTTAACTTCCTATATGTGTAGAATACATACACGTTTGTTTGTTTCAGTTAAATTTGGAAAGTTTTCAGTCACAATTTCTTTAAATATTCTTTTTGTCCGTTTCTTTCTTTCTCCTTCACTCCTGAGAATTATGTATAGATTGGTATGTTTAGTGATGTCCCACGGGTCACTGAGTGTTAATTTTTATCCCTTTTTTTGTTTGTTTGTTCTGCAGACCAGACAATGTCAATTGACCTAACTTCAAGTTTGCTAATTCTCTCATCTACTTACTCAAACCTGCAGTAGAGCTCTTCAGTAAAATGTTCCATTTCCATTGTTGTACATTTCAACTCCATAATTTCTATTTGGATTCTCTTTGTAATTTATTTTTATTGACATTCTCTATTTCATGAGACATTATTATACTTTCCTCTAGTTTTTTAGATATTATGGCTCATTGAACCTACTTTTTAATTTAATTTTTTATTAAAAAATTTTTAGGAGTATAGTTTATTTACAATGTTGTGTGTTAGTTTCTCCTATACAGCAAAATGAAACAGTTATACATACACATACATCCCCTCTTTCAGATTCTTTTCCCATGTGATTCATTACAGAGTATTGAGTAGAGTTACCTGTACTATACAGAAAGTCCTCATTAGTTATCTATTTTATATATAGTAGTATGTATATATCATATTTAGCATCCCCCTTCTTTTAATATATTTAGATACGTTTCCCCAGGAATAGTTCCTATTGATTGGTTCTTTTTATTCCCACTTATAGGCCAGACCCTCTCCTTTTTTTAGATGTCACATAATTTTTTGTTGAAAACTAGACATTTTAAATGATTTGTTGTTGTGGTTGTTCAGTCACTCAGTCGTGTCCAACTCTTTGAGATCCCATGGACTGCAGCATGCCAGGCTTCCCTGTCTTTCACTATCTCCTGGAGTTTGCTCAAACTCATGTCCACTGAGTTGGTGATGCCATCCAACCGTCTCATCCTCTGTCGTCCCCTTCTCCTGCCCTCAATCTTTCCCAGCATCAGGGTCTTTTCCAATGAGTTGGCTCTTCGCATCAGGTGGCCAAAGTACTGGAGCTTCAGCTTCAGCATCAGTCCTTCCAGTGAATATTTGGGGTTGATTTCCTTTAGGACTGACTGGTTTTAATGATACAAAGTGGAAATTCTGGACATTAGATTCCACGTTTTGTTACTGTTGCTGCTGTGGTAGTTGCATTTGTATAGTGACTTTTCTCAACTAATTCTGTCAAGTAAGTCTACTATTTGTCATGGGTAGCCAGCGAAGTCTCTACCTGATTAGCTCAGTGGTCAGATAAATGAGTGGACAGAAATTTCCTTAAGTGTCTGGAACCAATAATTGTTCAGTTGCTCAGTCATGTCTGACTCTTTTCGACCCCATGGACTGCAGCATACCAGGCTTCCCTGTCCTTCACTGTCTCCTGGAGTTTGCTCAAACTCATGTCCATTGAATCAGTGATGCCATCCAACCATCTCATCCTCTGTTGCCCCCTTCTCCTCCTGCCTTCAATCTTTTGAAGCATCAGGGTCTTTGCCAATTAGTTGACTGTTCACATCAGGTGGCCAAAGTACTAGTGCTTCAGCTTCAGCATCAGTCCTTCTAATGAACATTCAGAACTGATTTCCTTTAGGATTGACTGGTTTAATCTACCTGCTGTCCAAGGGACTCTCAGGAGTCTTCTCCAGTACCACAGTTCGAAAGCATCAATTCTTCCGGTGCTCAGTCTTCTTTATGGTTCCATTCTCACATCCATACATGACTACTGGAAAAACCATAGCTTTTACTAGAGACACCTTTGCTGGCAAAGTGATGTCTCTGCTTTTCAATACGCTGTCCAGGTTTGTCATAGCTTTTATTTCAAGGAGCAAGTGTCTTTTAATTTCATAACCAATAAATCTCCATCTTTTCTAAGTGGCTCTGGGTGCATATGGGACATGCTTCGGAATTCAACTAGGCAGTTTACAACTCTGCTTTAGGCTTCAGCTGTGCACATAGCCTCAAGGTTAGCCAGAAGTGAGCACTTCGGGCTTTTTCTGGTCTTTCATGAGTATATACACAGTCCTACTCATGTTCGGGATCTTCTGTATTCTGGAAATAACGTGCTGTGCTGAGTCGCTCAGTCGTGTCCGATTCTTTGCAACCCCCATAGAATGTGTAGCCCGCCAGGCTCCTCTGTCCATGGGGATTCTCCAGGCGAGGCTACTGGAGTGGGTTGCCATGTCCTTCTCCAGGGTGTTTTCTCAACCCAGTGATGAAACCCAGGTCTCCTGCATTGCAGGCAGATTCTTCACTGTCTGAGCGCCCTGTGGACATTGTATTCCCCTTTCTTCCTTTCAACCTTTTTGGTTAGTCTATTGCACCAGTTGTTCTCCATTGCCTTGGGGAAATTACAACTTTGAAATTACAACACTTGCCAGAATTGTCTTCAACAAACAGTCTCGGGGGTTAGGCTAACAGCCCTGGACAAGCTGTGTAGGCTTGGCAAGTGGGGTCTTCCAGGGGGTCATCAGACTGGTTAAATAATGGCAAATTCTTTGCAATGAAGGTGTTCTTCCACCGCTCCAGGTCGGGAAATATTGTTGGACGAAAGCATGCAATAAAGCGCTGGGTTCCAGATTGGGGGCGTCTAGGCATAGGCGCGCGGCACAACTGATCTTCGGAGAGACCAGCGGCAGGACTAGGGTAATCAAGTAGTCGGGCGTTGTCACGGCAACAGAGAGACGCAACTTGGATTTGAACAACCGCTGGTTTCCACGACGACTGGAGTAGCAAGGCGATGCGGTGCGCCGCCCTGAAGTAAGGAACCCGCCCCCGCCTTCGCCCTCGCCCCGCCCCCTCACACGCCTCCCGGCTATCGCGAGGTTCAATATCCTTTGCCGCCGCAGAGGCCGACGGGAGCGGTGGCCGCGCTGAAGAGGGCCAAGATGGCGGCGGCGGCGGCTACGCTTCGCGGGGCGATGGTGGGCCCGCGGGGCGCGGGGCTGCCGGGAGCGCGGGCCCGAGGTCTGCTCTGTGGCGCGCGGCCCGGGCAGCTCCCACTGCGGACACCCCAGGTGAGCTCTGACCCTGAACCTGGCCGCCGAGCGGCCCCGCATCCCGCTGAAGGTCACCGCGGGGAGGCTCCCGGCGCGGGCTTGGCAGCGCGGGAGCGTCCTCCGCACCCAGGTCCCCGCCCCGGCCGGACCCCCGCCGCCTGCGGACCTTGGGCGCCTGGGAGCAGGGCTGGCCTCTACCCCTCCGAGCAGCACAAGCGCCTGGTGCCGAGCGTGGGGGGCTGCGGGGCTGGGGGCTTCCCCGGGGGTCGCGCCGAGGCTCGCTCTGGCCCCGGCCTCTCGGACTGGGCCCGCGTCCTGAAGTGACCTCAGCCTGACCTCGGCAGCTGCTTGTGACCTTGGCCTGTCCCCGCACCCTTGCTCACTTCGGCCTGATTCCAGGCCCAGGATCCAAGAGCACGCCTCACATCCCCTCCTCAGGACGGAGCGGGTCGAGGGGTCCGCGGCGGGGAGGGCAGTGGCGCGAGGTGGCCGGAGCTGGGTGCATGAGAGTCAGATCCCCAGGTAGGGCTGGGTGGTGTTCTGAAAAGCGCTGAGCGGGATTCTTGCAGGCAGTGTCCTTGTCATCGAAGTCTGGCCTGTCCCGGGGCCGGAAAGTGATTCTGTCAGCGCTGGGCATGCTGGCGGCAGGGGGTGCAGGGCTGGCAGTGGCTCTGCATTCTGCCGTGAATGCTAGTGACCTGGAGCTGCACCCTCCCAGCTATCCGTGGTCCCACCGTGGCCTCCTCTCCTCCCTGGATCACACCAGGTGTGTGGCTGGCTGAGGGAGTTTATGGGTGGACCGGGTGGGTGGAATCCTTGGCGCCTCTGACCCTTTCTCTCTCTCCAGCATCCGGAGGGGTTTCCAGGTGTACAAGCAGGTGTGCTCCTCCTGCCACAGCATGGACTACGTGGCCTACCGCCACCTGGTGGGCGTGTGCTACACAGAGGATGAAGCCAAGGCACTGGCTGAGGAGGTGGGCACCCAGCATGCAGAGGACCCAAGGATTGGGGTTCCTGCTGTGCTGGACAGCAGGGTTGTGATGGGGCTCTCGGTGGCAGGTGGAGGTTCAGGACGGCCCCAATGAGGATGGGGAGATGTTTATGCGCCCAGGGAAGCTGTCTGACTACTTCCCCAAACCATATCCCAACCCTGAGGCTGCACGGGCAGCCAACAATGGAGCACTGCCCCCTGACCTCAGCTACATTGTGCGAGCTAGGTAAGAGGATGCCTGCAGGGTGGTGTGGGGAGTAGGGAAGGCCCACCTCGCGCCAGAGGCTGAGGATACCCCGATCTGGTCCCAGGCACGGTGGTGAGGACTACGTCTTTTCCTTGCTCACGGGCTACTGTGAGCCACCCACTGGGGTGTCGCTGCGAGAAGGCCTCTACTTCAACCCTTATTTTGCTGGCCAGGCCATTGGCATGGCCCCTCCAATCTACAATGAGGTCTTGGAGTTTGATGATGGTGAGAGGCCCCCACCCTGGGGATGGGCAGGCTGGGTCCTGTTTTCTTGCCCCAAGAGGTCCTGCACCTTCCTTGGTTTGGGGCACTATATATATGGGAGGAGACTCATGGGTCATCTTCAGGCCATCTATGTACTAGAAGTGGGGGTTGGGTCTCATCCCTTTGAAGTTTTGGGCAGGGACCCCCTCGGATAGCCCTTAGACCACTTGTCGTTGACCCAGGTACCCCAGCTACCATGTCCCAGGTAGCCAAGGACGTGTGTACTTTCCTGCGCTGGGCAGCTGAACCAGAACACGACCATCGCAAACGCATGGGGCTCAAGGTGAAGGGGCTGGGCCAAGGGGCGCGGTGGGCCTGGGGACAGGCTGGGAGCTGAGCAGGGGTCCTCTCTGCCTCCCTCCTCTGAGCCTGCCTCATCCCCAGATGCTGCTGATGATGGGCTTGCTTCTGCCCCTGGTCTACGCCATGAAGCGGCATAAGTGGTCAGTCTTGAAGAGCCGAAAGCTGGCCTATCGGCCGCCCAAGTGACCCTACCCAGTGTCTATTTGCTGTCCTGAGCTTCAGAGTCCTCAAGCCTGGGAGCCACACTGGGCCTGTTGAGGTCTCAGGTGGCCCTCCTGGCCCAGCCCCTCTTCCTCTGGGACAAGAGGAGGAGGGGCAGGAGCTGGGGCTCCAGCTCCAGTTTTATTCAGCTCCCACTGTGGAAATAAATTAAGTTTCTCAACACATTTACCTGAACTATTGTGTGATGGGAGTATAGGTTTGCAGGGGACTCTGGGCTTCTCGGATATTGTTAGTGGTAAAGGACCCACCAGATGAGGGTTCAGTCCCTGGGTTGGGGATATTCCCTGGAGAAGGGCATGGCAACCTGCTCCAGTATTGCCTGGAGAATCCCATGGACAGAGGACCCTGGTGGGCTACAGTCCATGGGGCCATAAAATCAGACATAACTGAAGCAACTTAGCATGTGCACGCGCGCGCACACACATACATACACACAATGGGACTGGGACCCTTACCCTGAGAGCTCCTGGGGGTGTCCAGTGTATTATGGTCAGGATTGCCTGGCAGAGACTATTGGCTGACAGTCCAGTCAGCACTGAATATAGGACAGAAAGCAGAGAACTAGAAAATAGCAACATTAATTAGAGTGGTGAGTACTTGGTCACAGGTAAAGGGGGGGGGCCTGCTGCAGTAACTGGAGTGAGTGAAACCACTTGACTTTCATCCTGAGGGTAGCAGGGAGCCCTGGTGCATATCAGCCAGGGATAGGCTGGCCTCAAGTAGGAGCTGCAGGAGTTGATCCTAGGCCTGGGGGTGGCTGGGAGAGGTGGGCAGCTCTCAGCCCTGCCAAGGCAGCAGAGAGGCAGGCAGAGGCCATTGGAAGGAGCTCCTGGTCTCTTGTCTGGGCAGCTGGAGGTGCTTGCTGTAAACAGGATGGTCCCCATCTCTGAGGGGATGACCCCTCCTGGCAGTCCACAGAGCAGCTGGGAGTGGCCAGGTTTACAGAGCCATGGACCTATCAGTGGGCGAAGGGCCAGGGCGGTGCTTCTTGGCAGTGGCCTGTGGCCCTGGCCCAGGGCTTTTTGCTTCAGAGCTTTTCTTGTCCCCAAGCAGGGAGTGTGAGGGGCGGCAGGGTAAGAGCAGCCTACAGGAGAGGCAGCTAGAGTGGGGAGAGTTAGTGCCGAGAGGAGGGCGGGGTGTTTGTCCGAAGGGCCAGCCCAGGGGTCAGCAGACGGGGGGGGGGGGGGGGGGGGGGGGCCTGCCCACCCTTGGCACCTGGGGAATCGGTGCCAGGCCCCTGTGCCTTGGGACTTGCATTCCAAGTGTGCTCTTTGGTAGCCTCCTGGGCTCCACTGGGAAGGCCCCACCCATCCAAGACTGCCAGGGTTCCTCTCAGAGGGCTGTCTGCCCTCCATCCTCCCAGGCTGCAGGAAGGCACAGTGAAAGGGCACATGGCCGGCTCAGAAGTGTCTTTAATGACCTCAGCGAGCAATCAGCAGAGGTTTCCTGAGAGGTTCAGGAGGGGGTCCAGGGACCTTGGGCCTGGAAGGGAAGGGCCATCCTCTCTCCGCGTGACCTGGAAGGAGGGGAAGATGCGTCATTCTGCTTGTTCTGTCCCATCCCCACCCTGCCTCTGCTGCTGGTACCTTTGGGAGCTGCTGGGTGGAGGCTGTGGGAAGGGGGTCCCAAGCACAGGGCCTCTGGGTGCTGCACATCTCACAGCCGGGGCGGCCTGGGGCGTTGATGAAGGTGCACGAAGGGCAGGGCCAGCCGGGCTGGGGAGGTGAGCACACAAGTTGCTGCTCACCCGCTTTTAATGCCCACAGTGCGAAGGCAACCCCGCCCAGTCCCTGCTCACCTGAAGGGGGCTGGGCAGGCTAGAGTTGGCTGGCTGAGGGGTTGGGGGCAGCCCCAATGACTGCGAGAACAGGCGGCCTAGTTCCCCATCCACCTTCTGGGGGCGTTGAGGACTGTGTCCTGCAACAGAGTCGGTGAGACTCGGGACCATGGTGGGCTGCACTCCCTCCACCTTCCTCATCCCGCCCCAATCAAGGACTGACCTGGGGCTTCTCGGGGAGCTGAGAGCAGGTAGAGAAAAGCAGGGTCTCCGTCCCGCCGGACCCCATAGAAAGCAAGGCTGTGTTCAGGGACACACAGGCTCCTCCCGATGACCCAGCGCTGCACGGCTGGTGGGAAGCCGAACTCTGAGAACACCTGGGGCCAGAGTGTCGGAGTGTCACCCAGGCCGCCTCCTGCCACCCCCAACCCGGGTTCCCCAGACCACATGCTCGCCTGCTCCTGGAGGGCCCTGATGGTGCAGTGGGGGTGAACCTGCAGTGAGACATGGGCAGAGGATGCAGCGTCTTCAACTGTGACCTGGAGCCTGGGCCAGAATGGAGGTCACAGGTAAGGACAGGGGACCTGAGAAGCCTGGGGGTCAGGGTGAGAAAGAGGGCCCAGGCCTTACCTGATGGGGCCAGGAGGAAAGCAGGCCTCCTGGAGCTGGACCCTGAGGGCCACACGATGCTGTGCCAGTATGGCTGCTGCTTGGGCTGCTCCCTTCTCATCCCCACCCTCTACAGCCTGGGTCAGGCGCCCTGCCAGCTCTTCTGCAGGGGAAGAGAGAGCCATCACAGCCCCACACTGGCTGCTTCCCCCCAGCCCCTCCAGCCGCCTGCCTTTACCTTTCTCCATCAAGTCTCCAGGGCTCCAAGGAAGATCCACCTTGGGTTGGGGGGCCTTGGGTGTGGGCACTTCAAGGGGACTGGGCAGGGAGACAGGGTGCGTTTCTGGGCCTAGGGCTGGGGGCAAGCTGTCACTGCCTAGGAGGAAAGATGTGGGGTGGGCTGGTGGTCTCTTTGAGATCTGGCCCCCCACGGAGTACACACCCAGGCCTCTGCCCTCTCACCTCAGGCTTCCAGTACCTTTGTCTCCTCCCTCCTCACCTCAGCCCATACCAGGGCCCTGCCTTGGCCACATTTCAAACCAGACCTTGGCCCAGTCTTGGCCCTTGCACACCCCAGAGATCCCTGCCGACTCCACTCAAAGAGTTACACCTGGCTCTTTCTTGGGCTCTGGAGTCCTTCTGGCCTCCTTTGCTGCCCAGTCCCACCTGCAGCCCTCCTCTCCAGGGGCCGGGCCACTTCTCTTGGCCTGTACAAGCCCTCTCAGCCAGCCAGGAGGCTCCCTGGGCCTCATAGCAGAACCAGCAGAAGTTTCTAGGAGTCCTGCAGTCAAGGTGGCCTCCTTTCAGGGAACTCCAACATCTCTCCTGGCTCTGCCATCAGCACAGGGCACTCTGGGCTGCTCCCATTCCAAACAAACCCTCTCCAGCTGGTGCTTGCCTTGAGCGTGCCACCAGCTCCCCTTCTTACCTCCTACTTGACGCCCTGCCCATGTGGTGCAGATGCAGCTCCTTTGCCTCAATATTCTGAGCCGTCTGCCCATTGAGATAAGCAGGGCTCCCGAGCACCCAGCACCAGGTCTGCCTGGAATCCCAAAGGCCTTGAAGGAGTGCTTACTACAGGCACAGAATACACACGTGGTGAACCAACCAACCAATGAATGCATGAGAGAAAAGTGCCTTTCTCCCTCTGCAGATGCTGCTGTCTGGACCTCTCTTCCATCTCACTGTGTGCTTTTTGCTCACCAGCTCAGCTGTAGCATCTGTGAACTCCTTCCCAGATGCACTAGCTGCCTGCCGGACCCTCTTCTTGTTTCTGTCTCCTAGTGACCTTGGTTGACCTTTTCTACCCCCAACTTTTCCTCTTCAGAACCCCAGCTCCTCCAACCTCCTTTCCCTCCTACGTGTTTTAAGAACCTGACCACTTCTTTGCCCTTCCAAACAGGCCCTCTGCAGTGTCTGTTCCTTCCAGCTTCTCAACCATTAACTTTTGCATTCAAACCTCCAAGAAATCCAGCCAATTCCTCTCCTAAGCATCTCTGGAAACATCCTTCCTCCCTCCAGCCCTGTCTGCATCACCCATACAAATGCAAGGGTTCACCAGTCTTCAGAAGCTTGAATCTGAGCCTGTCACTCTTCCACTATCTTCCACGCTTCTGAAAGTCTGTCTTCTCACCCCAGTCCTGAGGGCCTGCGTATGCTGCCCCTCCACACCTGTCTGGCACTGCAGGCTCCAGCCATTCGGTCTCTGTTCCTTTTCTCTACTTCCTCACTCGTGGGAGTGCTCCTAGAACCCCAGTAGTGGGCAAGAGGGGCTCAGCTTTCTCCACTACTCCCCCCATCCAAGCCTGGGGGGTTGAGGCTACTCCTGCCCTCTTGCAGAACAAACACTGGCCCTGGCCTGGTGAATCTTCACTCCAGGGCACTGACCATTCTGTCCTTCCATGGTAGCATCTCGGACTAGGGCTGCCCACCGCTGAGCTTCCTGAGGGTTGGCGAAGTGCAGGCTGAGAGTCCCAGGCCCTCCCGGTGGAGGCTGCAGCTCATGCTGGCGGGGGCCTCGGACTGTGTAGGAGACTGACTCCAAGGGCCACTCCAAACTGACCTGAGGAGAGGGAGAGTCCAGGCTCAGTGCGTTCCCCAGCACATACTGCATGATAATCAAAGGAATACGAGGTAACGTTTGTCGATTACTTACAACGTCCTAAGCCTTTTACTCGTGTTACTTATGAAACCCTCACAGTAATCCTACAAAGGGAAGTGCTAGCATCATCCCCATTTTACAAACAAGGAAACAGAAACAAGGAAAAGATAACGGCACGCGTCTAGCAAACGGAAGAGTGTGGCTTCAGGCTCAGCGGCCAGGACGCGCACCCCCGCCGGCCCCACTCACCGCCCCGGGGCCCGCGCCCAACATCTCCAGCCGGAAGCGCCCTGGTCGCTCGGGGTCCGCACTCAGCTGCAGCCTTCGCAGCTGGGCCTCCACGTCCAGGCCGGCGCCCAGCGGCCTCACCGCGGCATGCACGGCCAGCAGCACTGCGGCCGAACCGGAGTCCGAACCCGCGGCCGAACCGCCCGCCGGCGGCGCCATCTCCGGTCCGGCCCCCGCACTGCCCCCCCGAGCCCGCTTCCGTGGACTTGGGTCGCTGAACGCCTACACCGGCCGGAAACTGTAACCACGAGCCTGGGGTTCCGGGCGCTGCCCGAGCGTCGTAGCCGTCTGCCGCTCCCGCTTCGCCCACGATGGCACCTCGCCCGAAGGTCTCCCGACACAAGCAGGTGAGGCTGGGCTTGCAGGCCTGTACTCCAGGCAGAGCGTCAGAGACGCCAGCACCGGCCACGACTGGAAGGCCCTAAAGACTCGGATTGGGGCTGAGCTCGGCGGTCCTTGTGAACCCAGCATCTGGCTCCCAAGCCGAACGGGGCTCCGTCGCCCCTTCTCGGCCGCAGCCCACCTGCCAACCCTCACCCGGTTGCCGCGCCCCACCCACACCTCAACTAGTCCACTGGCCCTCCAGGGAACTGGGAAGCCACTGGGGGCGGAGCCGCGAAGGCCTCGGCCAATGAGCGCTAGGGTGGGAGGCGGGTTCGCACGGCCGAGAAAATGACTGACAGGAGCCATACCCAGTAGGAGCGGACATCGGGACTGAGCGGCGGATGCCGCCCCCAATGACTGTGCGAGCTCCCGGTTCCACCGGCTGGAGCGGGCCATTCAGACGCGTGGGGCCGGGCCTGGCAGACGCTTGTTGTTGTCCGGCTCCGGGAGGCAGAGGTCGTTTGCTCGCTTGCTCGGGCCCTCTGTGGCGGTCGGCGGACAGGTCGGTCGCGATAGTAGGGCACCGTGCAGGGGCGAGGCTATGTCGCGGTGGCAGCCCGCCGGGGCCGGCAGGGCCGGGAGTAACGGGACGTCGCCTCGGAGCTTCTTCCCCCGGATACAGTGCGGCCCGAGCGGAGGCCGCGGTGCCTCCGCCCGTTCTTGAGGAGCCCGCGCCGTGCGAGGCCCACCCCGCCTTCTCAGCCCATCCACGCCCACCACGCCCATCGACCTGACCCTGCCGAGTCTGCCCCGGCTCGATTGAGCGCGGCGCAAGCAGGTAGGTGTACGCCCTGTGCCCGGCGGCGACCCGGGCTGTGCGGACTACAGTGCCCAGTGGGCTTCGCGCCGGCGCGCATGCGCGCACCCCGGGGCGCACGGCCGCCTGGGACGCGTAGTTCCTGCGCCCGGGTTGGGGTTTTCCCCGGGACCCGGCGGACGCTGGAGCGCCCTAGCGGCCTGTGTGGCCGACACTCCGGGAGCCTCGGGGCCTCTCTCCGCCCTCTCTCATACTTTTGAAGGAAACCGGAGGAGCTCATGGGTTTCCTGTCTCCTTCACTAAAAAGCCGTCTGTAGAACAGGGAAGAGCGCCGCGTCCAGGTGACGGCAGAGCCGAGCCTCAGACGTCCTGGTTCCTTGCCGGGAGCGGGTTTTCACTCTGGCCGGAGGGGAACTGCAGGAGTCACGCCCCTTCGCGGACTCCCAGGGCCCTCCTCGGTGGGATAGAGAGTGTTTAGGGAGAGACTAACCGAGCGTCCCCGGGGTTAGCAGGATCCCCAGTGGGTCCCCCATCCTGGCCGTAGAACTCCTGTGAGGTTCAGGAGGTGTAGCTGAGCTGGGCTTAGACTTGCCGATCTTACCGTCTCACCTGCCAGTGCTGAAGGGCTGGAAGCAGGTTTCAGGAGGGGCCCGAGTTGTTCACAGCAGCGCCTCTTACTGCGAGGAGGGCTGAAAGTGGAACCCCACGGGCCAGATTCCCATGGACTGATCTTGGTCCTCAGGCAGCACTAGCCCCTGGAGCACAGACCCCTCCCCGAGGACATGAAGCTGCTGGAGAACTCCAGCTTCGAGGCCATCAACTCGCAGCTGACCGTGGAGACGGGAGATGCACACATCATTGGCAGGTGAGGTTGTGGCTCTGGGGGCTGGCCTCTTGGAGGCCACTCTGCACTGGTTCTGGTTGAGCTTGGGAGGTGGCATGCTCCACAGTCCTGCCTGCGTCTCTAGGATTGAGAGCTACTCGTGTAAGATGGCAGGTGATGACAAGCACATGTTCAAGCAGTTCTGCCAGGAGGGCCAGCCACATGTGCTGGAGGCACTGTCCCCACCCCAGACCTCGGGCCTCAGCCCCAGCAGGTGAGCAGGGGCAGGGCCTGCCTACGGGGGACTGGCGAGTGGGCCAGCACTGGGCTGACACTTGTCTCTGTGCAGATTGAGTAAGAGCCAAGGTGGCGAGGATGAAGGTCCCCTCAGCGACAAGTGCAGCCGCAAGACCCTCTTCTACCTGATTGCCACACTCAATGAGTCCTTCCGGCCGGACTACGACTTCAGCACAGCCCGCAGCCATGAGTTCAGCCGGGAGCCCAGCCTTAGCTGGGTGAGGGTGGGGTCGGGGAAGGGACCTGCAGGCCCACAGCCATCCCAGGTGTCCTACCTAACTTAGCGTGCTCAGCCCGGTTCATTCCTGCTTCCTGGCTCCTTGTCAGCCCTGACTGTGACCATCCTAGGTGGTGAACGCAGTCAACTGCAGCCTGTTCTCGGCCGTTCGGGAGGACTTCAAGGCCCTGAAGCCGCAACTGTGGAACGCGGTGGATGAGGAGATCTGCCTGGCTGAATGTGACATCTACAGGTGGGCCTACGTCCCTGCACGTGGCAGGGGTCCTGGGTCTCCGTGACACTGGGACTTCACACCATATCTCATCCCCCACTCCCCAGCTACAACCCAGACTTGGATTCAGATCCTTTCGGGGAAGATGGCAGCCTCTGGTCCTTCAACTACTTCTTCTACAACAAGCGGCTGAAACGGATTGTTTTCTTCAGCTGCCGCTCTATCAGGTTGGCTGACAGGTTGTCTCCCTCCCTCCCCTACCTCCCTGTTTGGCCCACACACCTTTTCCCCACCCCATTCCTAACTTTCTCCTTCTTGGACATCCTCCCTGGAGTCAGCAGTAGGCTGAGGGCAAGTGATTTTAAGACTGGTCTTCCCTCCCCTCAGTGGATCCACCTACACTCCCTCGGAGGCAGGCAACGAGCTGGACATGGAGCTCGGGGAGGAAGAAGAGGAGGAGGAAGAGAGTGGAGGTGGAGGCAGCGAGGGTGGGCCCGAGGAGACGGGCGCCGTGGAGGAGGACAGGTGCGGGCCGCCCAGCAGCCTCCCTCCACGGCCCTGGGGCGGGCGGGGTGGGGGCGGGGCGGGGCTGGGCTGCCGATGCCTGGGCTCCTGGGTGTGGGCTCCTCAGCTCACTGCTTGCCACCCTTTGTGCAGGGTCCCGGTGATCTGTATGTGAAGAGGAGAAACAGAGGCCCTAGCTTCACCCAGCTTCGAACAGTGCCTGGACCTGCCCACGTGAGGGCCCAGGTCCCGGCGCTGCCACAGCACCAGCCCACCCCAGGCCATGCCTGCCTAGCCCTTGGCTCTAGCCTGTGGCTGTCCACTCACCCCCACAGGCTGCTACTGCCCACACTATGGCTGGACTAGACAGCACAGGGCCTGGTGGGAAGAGCCACTGCCCTGCTCACACGAACTGACACAGGCAGGGGCAGCTGGACCGCAGAGTTTATTTTTGTATTTTGTGTGGGGTCAGGCCTGGGCCTTCACACTCCAGCCTAAAGGGCCGGAGACCCAGCAAGTGGTCCCAGGGGTCATCTGCCCACTTGTACCCCCCACCTTGCCCATTGGGCAGCGTGCACTGAGTGTCACTTTGCTGCAGCTGGTTTGTTTCCAATAAAAGTTTCTGTGACTTAGTGTGGACCTAGACTCACGAGGTGGGGCGGGGCCTGCGTCAAGGGCGGGGCCTGCTGCGGCTGGTATCCTAGCAACGGTCTTACAGGCGGTTGAGCCGCCTGGACCCGCCTGGACCCGCCGGTTTTGAAATGGAGTCGAAAGTGTTGGGTGCAAGCAACCCCTCTACAGTAGAAGGCGACTACCTGATTCTAGACCAAGACCCATATGAGGCCGACATCTACGAAGTCCCGGACCCGGGGTTCCTCAAGGAAGAGAGGGGTGAGGTGGCCTGGGCTGACTGAGGCCCAGGTTCTGTCCTCGGGGAATGCAGCGCTCCCTGGGCAGTCTCCTAACTGGGCAGGGCTCCCAGGAGGGCCCTTGGCTGCCCAGGACCTCCAGAGTTAGGGGCCCAAGACCACACTGACCGCTTCCACTGCCGGTTCGCAGGGTCATCATTTTCGGAGCTGGCCCCACAGCTTTTTACCAACAACTCGCGGTGGCAGAACATGGCTCTGAGTGCCCGTGCCCGCCAGCTGTGGCTGCTCCTGCGCACAGGCCTGCAGGCCGTTGTGGAAAAGGTGCGGCTCGGCTGTGGCATCTGTGTCAAGGCCTCTTTCCTGACCTGGCTCTTCCCCTAGGGGTCCCCAGTAGGATCCCAGCCAGGGTCCTCTTGGCACCCCTAGACAGGTGCCCTGCCTACCCCCAACCCCTGGCCCCCACCAAGTTCACTGCAGTCTTGTTGATCCTGGCCCATAGGAAAAGAGAGCTGAGCTGCACGTGGCGCGCTTGACGCACGGGCTGGAACCCCTGCGGCGCCTGGAGATGGCAGCTGGGCTGTGTTCAGTGGCGCAAGACCCTGTGGGCAGACGCTTCGTGGTGCTGGACGGTGCAGGCCGCCTGCACCTGCACAGAGAGGATGGCTGGGCACAAGAGAAGCTGCTGGCTCCAGTTGCACTTACAGGGCTAGTGGCGGTGCTGGGCCCGCTGGGCACTGTGGGCCGCTTTGTGGGCTGGGGCCCAGTGGGGCTGGCCATACTAAGGTCCGACCTTAGCCTACTGTGGCTGAGTAAGCCAGGGGAGCACAGGGTGCCAGGCCGTGAGCCCATCTGCTGCCTGCCGGTGCCAGATCCCAGGCTGCTGCTGGTGGCGGAGGCAGGCAGAAGCCTGGTGCTCTGGAAGTTCCGTTCAGGGGGCCGCTGCCTGGTTCCCCACGGGTCACCTCTGCAGCTACCACCAAGCATCTCGGGTGCACTTGCGCGTCTGGCTCTGGGGCCTCGGCCTCCCCATCACGACCCATGCTGCTTCGCAGCCTATGGTTCAGCTGTGCTCACCTTTGATCTGCAAACCTGGGCTCTCACAGATGTGCGTCGGAATCTGCACAAAACGTGAGGGGGGGCCCAGGGACGGGTGAGGGAGGGCGGAAATCATGAGGCGAGGCTGAGACGGAAATCCAGTGCAGAGGTGCAGGTGGGTGAATGCGCGTGCACACACACGGCAGTCCACACACACACACACGCAGGTGGGCGAATGCGCGTGCACACACACGGCAGTCCACACACACACACACACACACACACGCGTCAGTTCTGAGTCCACGCAGCCACACACACACACACACACACACACACACACGCGGCAGTTCTGAGTCCACCCAGCCTCCCTCTCACTCCTCAGCACTATCTTTGACCTGGCGTACTGTAGAGAGGTAGAGGCCATGGTGACAGCTTCCCGGGACAGCACGGTGAAAGTGTGGGAGGCTGACTGGCAGATCCGGATGGTGTTCGTGGGACACAGAGGTACACTGGGCCACGGTGGCTCCTGAAGCCTGGTCTCCCTCCACCCTGGGGATGGCCCTCTGCCCTCAAGAGCCCCTGGCACAGAATGTCTGCTGCTTCCTTGTCCAAGCTTCTCCACCCTGGCCGCGACCCTGACCCAAGGCTCCCCTTTCCTGGGTCCCTGGGATGCAGAAGTGACACGTGCCCCCGCAGGCCCAGTGACCGCGGTGGCCGTGCTCCCGAACACCGCCCTGGTGGTGTCAGCTTCACAGGACGGGACGCTGCGCACGTGGGACCTGCAGGCAGCGGCGCAGGTGGGTGAGGTGGCGCTCACCTGCTGGGGCCGCGGCTTGCCGATGGAGAGTGTGAGCCGTCTGCTGGCCCCCGCTGGCCTGGGCTGGCCCTTGCTCTCCTTGGGGGCCCGCAGCGTGGGGCTGTGGCGTGCTCGGGAGCTCTACTCACCGTTGGCGCAGCTGTCTGCGCCGGTGCTCCACCTGCAGTTGGCGCCGGCGCTGTCCAAGCCCACCGCCCCGCACGCGGCGCTGCCCGCGCGCCTGGTGTGCGCCTGCGCCGACGGCTCGGTCTACCTGGTGTCTGTCTCTGGCGGACGCACCGTGAGCGCGCTTCTGCTGGAGCCCGAGGACTGCGCGGCCGCCGTGGCCTACTGCCTGCCTCGCGAGGCGCTGTGGGTGCTGACGCGCACCGGACACCTGCTGTATGCCAACGCAGCACGCTCCCCAATGCGGGTGCTGCACCGCCTGTGCCCGCCGCCGCCGCCTGCGCCCCAGCCCTGCTGCCTGCACCTCTACAGCCACCTCACGGACCCCGCCAGCGCGTTCACCAACTGGGAGATAGTGTGCCAGTACAAGGGCGAGCTGTGCCGCAGCGACGTGGCCTGGGCCTGGAAGGACAAGAACCGGTGGGTGCCGCAGCCAGCCGGGGCTGGGCAAGGCAACCGGACCCATGCCAACCGGCTGTGGTCGCCAATAGGTACCTGCCCGTGGTGGGGCACACTGATGGCACCCTGTCCGTACTCGAGTTGCGCTCCTTGAAGACAGTCTTCCGAACGGAAGCACACAGCCCAGGGCCCGTCACTGCCATCGCGTCCACCTGGAACTGCATCGTGTCCTCTGGTCAGTACCTCTCCCCCCTTCCCCGCCACGCTGGCTGAGGACTCCTTCCCTCCCCAGAGGCGTCACCGTGGCTCCTGCCCGCACAGGGGGAGACCTGACTGTGAAGATGTGGCGCGTTTTCCCCTACGCAGAGGAGAGCCTGAGCCCCTTGCGCACCTTCTGCTGCTGCCACCCAGTGGTGGTGCTCTGCGCCCTCGGCAAGCGCGTCACCGTGGGCTTCGAGGACCCGAACAGTGCCACCTACGGCCTGGTGCAGTTTGGCCTGGGCAGCAGCCCTCGCTATGATCACCGGCCCCAGGACGACCCTACGGACCACATCACTGGTGAGGAGGCAGGGCCGAGGGGAAGCCCAGGCCTCCAGATGGCTCTGGGCCCTAAAGCTAAGTTTTGGCCCCCAGGCCTGTGCTGCTGTCCCACGCTCAAGCTGTATGCCTGTTCCAGCCTGGACCACACCATCCGCATCTGGACAGCAGAGAACAAGCTGCTGCGGTGGGCTGGGGAGGGGTGGGGGCGGGGAGCAGCTGCCTGGGTTTCCCACCTCTGCCCTACCAGAGCTGGGCAGCTGGAGGGGGTGCAGGGGTGGCTGGGGATTTGCCTCTGCTCCTGCCTTGGTCTTCTACTCAGAGAAGCAGGGCTGGACTCCCACTCTGAACCCCCCTCCAGGCTCCTACATCTGAACGGTGCCCCTCAGGCCCTGACCTTCTGCAGCAACAATGGGGACCTGGTCCTGGCGCTGGGCTCCCGCCTCTGCCTGCTGGACCACAGACTCTACCTGCCCACATCTTACCTGCTTAAGGTGTGCAGTGAACACAGGTGGGCGGGGCAGGGCTGCTGTGGGCAGATGAGCCGCCGAGGCCAGGGCTCCAGGCTCCTTTTCCTGTTCAGAAGCTGTGCCAAGAGGACCCTGATGGGGCGGATGACCCTCCACTGCCGCTGGCCAGCCAGGAGTCACTGACCTCAGCCCAGCTACAGAGGCTCGCCAACCTTCGTGGGGCGGCCAGCCTCAGGTCTGCTGAGAGGCCTGACTGAACTGTCCCAGAGGCCCCCACCCGGCTCCCCTGGGTCAGGGCCTGGCCATATGCCCCCACAGGAGACCCCAGAGCTCTCAGGCCCCTCGGCCACTCACCGCAAGCCCATCCCAGTCCTGACCGTTCATGGTTGCCCACCGGGGGCCTAGCCGCCCAGCCCGGAGCCCCAGCCCAGCCTCTGCCCTACCCCACTGGCAATGCCATCTGTGTCCCCACTGTGCCCCTCTCTGTCTGCAGCACAGCCTTGTGTTTCATCCGTCGCCAGACAACAGCTCCTCAGCAGCCAATGTCGGAGGAGGTGGGGTGGCTCCCGGTGCCCCCCCAGCCCCCAAGCTCAGGACCCTCCCGTTCGGTCCCTGGGGCAGGCCTGGGGTCCCTGCACCTGTCTGGGTGGCACACGACAAGGCTCAAAGAGAGTGAGCTGACCCCTGACCCCCACCCCAGGACTTGGAAGTCCTGGTTGCCCGGGACCAAGACCTTCAGCAATTGAGACTGGGGCTGGAGAGCCCGGCAGCCCGGCCCCAGCTGACTTGGCAGCAGCGCCAGCAGGCCTTTGATAACTACCTACACCTGATCTACGGCCCGGGCATGCTGGTGAGCGTGGGGCCTCCCCAGACCTCCTTGTGCCCTGGGCCTCTGACCTGCCCATGTGCCCTGCCCCCCAGAGTCTGGATTCTGAAGCAGAGCCCCAGCAGCAGTGGGGCACGGTGGCCCTTGCAGTGGAAAGAGAGACCTGGGACCCGAGTGCCCAGCCCAGAGATGGCCCTGCTCTCAGGGGCACTGAAGCCCCACCACTGCAGGACGTGGGGACCCTGGGCAGGCGCTTTGCCCGCCCTCCCCAAGTCCCCTTGCCTCTACCAGCCACCTACCGGAGGGCCCACAGCAGAGCATCCCAGGTGAAGCCTCCCACCCCTCCCACCCCTGCCCTCACCTCATGATTCCCGCCCCCACCCTCTGACTCCTCCTTCCGGCCCAGCTACTGGCCCTGTCCTCCCTGAGCTGTGAGCTGGACCTCGGTCTGGACCTGCAGCTGCAGCAGGACCGGCTCAGCGAGAAGCCTCTGGCCTGGGATCCTCCGCCCCACGACCTGGGGCAGAGCAGGGTGAGGACCTGGTGGGAGAGGCTGCCCCGGGGGCGGAGCTGCAGGGACACTGGAGCCCAGGCCTCTGTCCCCAACCCAGACCTCCCTGCTGCTGCAGAGGCGGCCCCAGGAGCTGCTCTCCAACCGCAGGGGCTTCTTCCCTGCCACCATCCATCCTTACAAGGTGAGAGCCCCAGGCTGCGCTAGGGGCGCCTTCCTCCGCAGGGCGCCCTTCTTGGGGACCCCATCTTCCCCTGGCTGCGCACCTTTGTGCCAACTCTGCCTTGAGAGCCAGACCCACCCACACCCCCCACCCCCAGCCCAGTTTCACAGCTGTTGCTCGCACTCTGGGAACCAGCTGCCAGAGGACCAGGACACTGGACCAGGCTCTAGGGAGGCCAGAGCCTCTGCCGCCTGCCCTGGCTGCAGCCACTCTCAGCGAGTGTTGGGGGCGGGGCCTCTGGCCTGAGCGAGGGAGACTGTTGTCCTGCCCCCTGGGGGAGCGGAGTCACCCGGGAGCTGCCTCCCCACTCTGCCCCTCCCCCCACGCCCAGACACTTGCGTCTGGCACCCCCCACTGAACCTTCTAGCTGCTACTCCATCTACCCAAGCCTCCAGTATGCCCCCGGGGGCTCCTACTGCCCCCCTCCCTTTTTTTCTTCTTGGCTGCTGTGCGTGGCTTATAGAATCTTAGTTCCCTGACCAGGGATTGAACCCTGGCCCCGGGCAGTGAGAGGGAAGTCCCTCCTATCGCCCTGAATCCGGTGCAGAACTTGTGGGTGTCAGGGCTCCCAAAGGCTAGCTTCACCCGGACTTCCCATCTCGGCAACCACAGTGGACAGTACTCTGCCTGCCCTTCTGCCTGACTCTGGGAGGTTCTATCTTCCTGACTGGGGTCGTGAACAGGGCTGTGAGCCTGGCTCAGCTCCCGGACATGGAGCCGCTGCCGGCTAGGGTGGTCTCTGGGGTAGGTGGAGTTCAGGCTCTCAGCCCGGCCCGCTGTGCCCCGCCCACAGTACTGGCGGTGGCCTATTCGCTTCCCGGGCTATGTGCCCAATTCGGTGGTGCTGCAGCAGATGTGGTCGCCCGAGGAGGTCAGCGGCCTCGGAGCCCTTGACGGACTCTCGGACAGCCACGAGAGGAAGGTGAGGCAAGCGGCGGGGCGGGGTCTGCGGGAGGGCGGGCCCCCTCCCCCGTTCGCTGGCCCGCGGCCAAGGCCTGGCTCTCACCTCTGCAGCAGCGCGGGGGCCAGGACGACCTGTGGCTGGTGCGGGGCATCAGGCGGCGCCGCACCAAGCAGCAGCAACAGAAGCTGATCCAGTGGCTGAGGGACGAAGAGGACGAGGACGAGGAGGAGCCGGACCTGGACTGGGCCTTGGAGCCCCCGAGTCCCCCGCACAGGCTGCCCTCCGACCCGCTGCTGGTGCCCATGAGGCCGCAGGCGCTGGTAGGCGTCAGAGGCTGGGCTGGGCGGCAGCGCAGGGGCGGCCTAGGGAGGCAGGGTCTGCAGCTGCTGCTGCTGCTGCTGCCCCTAGAGCACCAAAGACCCTGTCCTGAGCCTCAAGGGCGTCCATGAGGACACCGCCAGGACCAAGACCTACCTTCACCGCCCCCAGTTCCACTACTTGCAGTTGCTCTGGGAGCAGCGCTACGGGCATCTGCCGAAATTTCTGCAGTTCTTCGTTGAGCAGAACTGGTTCAAAAAGCTCTTCCCCATCTTCACCCTTCAGGTTCGGGGGAGTCTCGGAACCACGGACTCGGGGGTGGGAGCAGGGAGGCTGGAGCGCCAGGGGTGACAGCAGGAGGCGGGGCTTGGCAGGCCTACCCTGAGATGAGCACGGTGGAGGGCCTGGCCTCCGCGTTCATGGACCTACTGGAGGAGGCCTCCTGGGCCGACCGTGTGCACGTGCTGCGCGCGCTGCTGCAGCTGCTACCAGACCTCAGCAGAGAGTTTTGTAGCCGGCTGCAGGGCACCCTCCTGCGCTTGCTCAACCTGGAGCAGCCCCCCAGCCTGCAGGTGAGTGCCTTGCCCTGGGCCGGCCCCGCCCTGCCCCAGGCGTGGGGCACCGATTTCTCTCCATCTGCGCTCAGGACCGGGTCCAGAAGCAGTTTGTGATGCTGGCACTGCAGCTGCTCCTGGCATGCTCCCTGGAGTCCCGCGAGGTGGTGCTGGAGCTGATGTCCTACTTCCTCTACTCGCCAGCCCCCTGCCGGTGAGTCCTGCTCCAGCTGGCCCTCCCCACTGTGGGAGGCCACCCTCAAACCTCCCACACCTGCCCCAGGCCAGAGCTCAGGAAGCTGCTGGACGGACTCGGCCTTCAGGACCCGCAGGGCTTCCTGTTCAAGGAGATGATGACCTGGGTCCAGGGCCCAGACCCTGAGTCCAAGGCCACACTGCGCAGGCGCTGCTGCCAGAAGCTGGAGGAGATGATCCAGCAGCTGCAGGTCTAGGCGGGCAGAGTGGGGGCAGGGCTGGGTGGCCAGCCCATGGAGCCTCTTGTCTTCTCCCCAGGCTTTCCCCAAGTCCGGGGGTGGGGGTGGGGTGAGGAATGGAGGGAGGGAGCCAGGTGAGGCCAGCAGGCTCCACTCTCTACTCCCACTCTGTGCCTCCTCTGTCCTCCCCTACCCTGTCCCCATCTCCCAGATCTTCCTACCTCCCCAGGAGGAGGAGACGGTGGGGTCTCTGCCTTGGACCCTGGTGCACCCTCCTCAGACCACCTCTCCTGCAGATGGAGACCGTGCAGCTGTCTGTATCCAAGTTGTCAGAGGTGCTGCCCAAGGTTTCAAAGACCTCAGGACTTCACCCCCCTTCTAAGGAGGCCCTGTCGCAGATCTCGATGCTCTCTGGGGCAGCTGGTCACATCTCTGTGACATCCTCCAACATCTCCCAGACACCCTCTCTGGTGGTCTCACCAGGGGTGTCAGACTTGACCACCCTGGAGCCCCAGGCCCAGCAGATGCTGGCACAGCCGCACTTTGCGAGGACCCAACGTGCGCTGTCAGAGACCCTGATGTGCTTCTGCCTCCAGCCTGAGGTCTTCTTGCGGTCCTCTGCACCCGCCATACTGCCCCATGAGATGCTGCCTCGTGAGATGCCGCCCTGTGAGATGCTGCCTCTGGCACAGATGGTCTGGTCACAGTCCAAAATGCTGGACCTGGGGCCCATTGATGCACTCAACTTCTTTTGCAAGCAGCAGCACATTCGGCAGCAGGGGCCCCTGCCTGAGGAGCCCTACAGCCCACCCCCAGGCTCTCCCCGGCCCCCGCAGGTCCGTGGCATGGTGCTGCCACGGTCCCCGGATCCCCGGTGAGTAGGCCATGGGCTCCGGGGTGAGGCTGGGGCAGAGCCTATTTGGGGTGGCTGAGGCACTAGCTCAGCCAAGCCCACCTCCCCACCCAACAGGCACGACCACATCCTCCGGCTTCAGGAGACTAGGGTCCAGAGGCCTCCCATGAGACTGAGGGGTGAGTGGGGTCAGGGATGGAAATCGGACCCTGGCTCAGCCCAGTTCCCACCGAGCATCCGCCCCACACCACGGTCTTACCATCCTGCTGGCCCCCCAGGCCGAATGTTGTTCCAGCTCTCGGCAGACCACTCCCTGGACCGAACCATCCGCATACTGAAGCTGCCACTGCCTCGGGTGGAACTGCAGCCTTTCCCCCCAGACTGGCCCAGGTCCACCCGTCCGCTGCCCCCACGGCTCCTGCAGCCTGCCCTGCAGCGCTACTTTCTGCCAGATAACACCAACCCTGACAGCTACCGCTAACCCAGCGAGTGGCCCTGGCCCAGCCCTGACTCCCCCTTCCCTCCAACATGGAGTCAAGACATGGCTCTCCAGCCAGCTGTTTGCCCCAGCTAAGGCTCAGGGCTGGAATAAAGTCCAGAGGCCATAACCCACACACTGGATGCCACCTTCACCTTTGGGGGCCACTGAGGTGGGTAGGGGGTCTGGTGTGTGGTGAACCTGCTGGTGGCCAGTTGCACGTGTGAGGCATGTGTAGGGGCCTGGTGGGGTCTGGGGTGGGACAGGATCTGGGCTGGGGTCAGCACATGTTGAGCAGTGTTCCTGGTGAGGGTGCGTTTGTCTGCCCAGAGAAGGAACCCACAGCACAGGCATGTCCCTGCTCAGGCACTCAGCCAACCTTTCCTTGTTAGTTACTGGGGTCAGGATGGGCAGGAGATACCAACAGGTGGGCCAGGGAGAGGGGAAGGTCTGGGTGGTGGCAGGTATGTGTGGGAGAACCTGTAGTCGTTCGATGCAGATGAAACCAGGAATGGTCGGAGCTTTGCTACCTCTAGGCTGGAAAGGAGAAGACTGATGAAGGGGCCCTGCATGCTTTACCCACAAAGCAGTAAAGGGGCAGTGTGTCCTCTGCATCTTTCCCCTCAGTCACCAGGGGACGGGCCTTGTCTGGGACGTGCAGGGTCTCAGAGGGCCTCAGCCTTTTTCTGCACTGCCATGACCTCACAAGGCCCTGCCCCAGCCCCTACTGGGCCCACGTGTGCACTGGCTGTCAGGACGCTTGTGTGAAGGGCCAGTGCTAGCTCTTCACGTCCTGCTGCTAGGAGGCCTGAGCACCGACTTCTTTCCTGCACTGTCAGCCTCTGACTTTTGACGTTCCTTCTCAATGGTTTTGTGGTTAAAATTGGCTGCTCACACCTTCCCCCAAAACCCCTACCTGTATGGGGTCTTGTTATGGGGCTTCTGGTGGGCAGCACTTGGATGTTTTTCAGTACATGATGTTCCTTGGGGGCTCAGACAGCAAAGAATCTGCCTGCAATGCAGGAGACCCCGGTTCAGTCCCTGGGTTGGGAAGATCCCCTGGAGAAAGGAATGGCTATCCACTCTAGTATTCTTGCCTGGAGAATTCCATGGACAGAGGAGCCTAGCAGGCTACAATCCATGGGATCGAAAAGAGTCGGACACAAGTGAGTGACTAACACTTTCACTTTTGGGCTTCCTTAGTGGCTCAGATGGTAAAGAATCTGCCCACAATGTGGGAGACCTGGGTTTGATCCCTGGGTTGGGAAGATCCCCTGAAGAAGGGAATGGCAACTCACTCCAGTATTCTTGCCTGGAGAATTCCATGGGCAGAAGAGCCTGACAGGCTACAGTCCATTGGGTTACAAAGAGTCATACACAACTGAAAGACTAACACATAGACACACATGATGTTTTTATAAAGCGGAACTGTGCCCCCTGAAACAAGGATTGGGAGGCCCGTGGTAGCCTGCTTCTACTGGTTCAAATTATGGTTCAAATTATAGAAGCAATAAATGCTTTAAAAAATACAAACATGGGAATTCTGATGGTCCACTGGCTAGGATTCTGCTCTCTCACTGCCAAGGGTAAGGGTTCAATCCCTGGTAAAGGAACTAAGATCACACAAGCCGTGCAGTACGGCTCAAAATTAAACAGTTAAATGTCAATTTTATGATATGTATATTACAACTATTTACAAAAGTTAATATACCACAAACCATGGAATTTAGATGGATGATCTGTTATGGTATGTTGATTTTCTCTCATGTGTGTTAGTCACTCGGTAGGACACTCAGTCTTATCTGACTCTGCCACTCCATGGACCATAGCTCACTAGGCTCCTCTGTCCATGGAACTCCATGTTGAATTTTCTCTCAACACATAACCAGATGGAACTAGGCCTGCCCCTGATGCACAGGAAGCCCACCTACGAACAATGGGTTGTGGCGGAGGGTGTAGGGTTCGGGCAGTTGCCCATCAGAGAGAACAGGCAGCTCACGTTCAAAAGATCCGAGCTCCTCAAGGCTTTCAGGGGAAGGTTTTAAAGACAGCGTGAAGAAGAACGTCATGGGTTTCATGATTACGTTGCACACAGTTCTCTGACTGGTTGATAGTGAGGTAACCGGGTGGGGTCACTGCTGGCAGCCTTATCAATTTTCAGGTTCCAGTTGGTCTGGGGACTAAGTGCTGGTGGTCAGCATGCAGTTAACTTCTTCCACGAGCAGGGGGTTTCGGTATCTGCAAAACCACTCCATGGCTATTGCTCAGGTTATTACTTCTGGCCTTTGTGTAGAAGTCCTTGCTTTGGTTTTATGGCTAAACTGTTACTACTTTGTCTTGTGTGACTGCTTTTGTCTTTGTATTTTCTCACTTCTCAGATAATTTTGCTCACTGGAACTTGGGGAAGGCCTAGGAGGCTAAAGCTCTTCTACAGAGGTGGCGGACATCCCAGTGGGGGAGGGGGGTCTGTCCCCCTAGGAAGGCCCTACAGAGTCCTGTTTGATTTCAAATAAAGCTATTTTAAAAAACACACAGAAACCTCCTTGAAGGGGCTTCCACTGACCAAATTGAGGACAACTTGAGGATCAAGATAATGACAGTAAAGTATTATATTTCTTTGAATAAACTAGGAATACATGTGTCTTCTTTGATATAAATAGGTAAAGAGAAAGCTCTTTTCCCTACAATAAATGATAAAATTAGAAAACAGCCACTTGGCAACCATCATGGTAATAACTAATTCAGAGAAAAAAACAATACATGCAAAAACTAGGGCGCGAAATTTATTTGAGAAACAGTGTGTTCACACAGCCTCAAAGTATACCCCCATAAAATACTTATTAAATACCAAAAGAAAAAGAGTAACTTGAAAGAAGCAGCTTGGGCCACTCCACCTTAATCAAGTGTTCAAGACAAGCCTCTCCAACAAATCAAAGCCATGCTACCCAATTAGACAGGAAGAAAAGAACCCAGCATCTCCTCCAGAACACTCCTGCCAGAAAGATACAACCTGAGTCTCGTCAGGAGGCAACCAGACACATGCAGACTGAGGAACGTGCTACACAGCAGCTGGCTGGGGGTCTGTGTCAAGGGCATGAAGAGTTGTTCCTGTCTGAAGGCCACAAGAGGTGACACACAGGTACTGGGCTAACTGGGGTAATCTGGGAATCCGACTGAGGTCTCTGAGTCAACGCTATATGGGGTTTCCTGTAACTTTGAAATCACTTCCAGATCCCCTGGTGGTCCAGCGGTTAAGGCTTCATGCTCTTATTGCTGAGGGCTTGGGTTCAATTCCCAGTTGGGGAACTAAGGTCCCATAAGCCGTGTGGCACGGCCAAAAAATAGACATAAATGAAATCACTTCCAAAGACTTCGGATCTTTTAATTCATCTTAGGGATAGTTAAGGCTCCTCACTGGTGATTCTAAAGGAAATCAACCCTGAATATTCATTGGAAGGACTGATACTGAAGCTGAAGCTCCAATACTTTGACCACCTGATGCAGAAGAGCCAACTCACTGGAAAAGACCCTGATGCTGGGAAAGATTGAGGGCAGGAGAAGGTGGTGACAGAGGATGAGATGGTTAGATAGTAACACTGAGTCAGTGGACAGAAGTTTGAGCAAACTCCAGGAGATGGTGGAGAAGAGGGAAGCCTGGTGTGCTACAGTCCAGGGAGTAACAGAGTCAGACATGACTTAGCCAGTGAACCTGGTGATTTCCGTAAGCACTTCCTTGAATCATTCAAAGCATGGGTCCTGAAGGGGCACATTTTTGTCTCAGTCAAAAGTACCCACCAGAGGGCATCATTTATCTAGATTACCCATGATATTTTAATTCCACATCTTGAGGAATTTTCAACTCTTTTGCCTAGGATCTGTGTGGTTGCCTTGGAGAGACAACACTTCCTTGGACTCGTCCACCCTCTTCCTCAGTTTCCAGGAGACTTTCAGGAAAACTGAGGTTGGGATTGAGGCTATGGAGTCTCTTCCTATTGGTCTAAGGCTCCTGCACCTTCTGACCTGCTGACTTAAGGGGCACACTGTTACCTGCAACTGGCTATCCTGGGCGCTACGGCCCCTTGAGGCTTTGTCCTAGCCCTTAGTGTGAAACAAAAATAATATCCACCTATTAAGGGGCATGTAGCTGTGGAAAAGTAATGCACATAACAAATAACTCATGAGTCAGGTAACAAATGGGGGGAAACCCCTACATGAGAAAAGAAAGGTCTCCAATTAGTGACCCAAGCTTCTACCTTAAGACAATAGAAAAAGAACAGCAAATTAAGCCTGAAGTAAGAAGAAAGGAAAAAGGCCAAAGTAGAAATCAATAAACTTGAAAAAGAAAACAATAAAAATAAATTAATCCAAAAGGCAGTTCTTTAAGATCAATAAAACAGACAAACTCCTGGCAAGACAAAAGGAGAAGACACGAATTACCAATATAAAGGATGAGAGAGGTGGCACCACGACAGAGTATATACACAGTAAAAGGATAAGGAAATATTACAAAAAACTTTATGACAATTAACAATTTAGATGAAATGGACTAATTAAAAGACGCAAACTACCAAATGTAACCCAAGAAGAAAAGGACAACTTGAATGGCCATATTTCTATTAAATGAATCTAGTTTGTAGTTAAAAAAAACCTTCCCAGAAAGAAAATTTCAGGCTTCACTGAACATTTACAGAGCAGTAACACTAGGTTTAATTCGCAGGTGGCACAGTGGTAAAGAATCCGGTCTGCTAATGCAGGAGATGAAAGAGACATGGGTTCAATCCCTGGGTCAAGAAGATCCCCTGGAGAAGGAAACAGCAATTCACTCCAGTATTCTTGCCTGGAAAATTCCATGGACAGAGGAGCCTGGCAGTCCACGGGGTCAACAAAGCATGGGATGCAATTGGGCGACTAGCACCTGCGCACGCAATGTTAGGTTGACAAACTCTAGCGTAAAATTCATAAGGAAAGAATACTTTCTCCAATCCTCCTGAGGCCAGCATTACCCAACACGAGGCGAAGACATCAGGAGAAAAGAGAACTACAGACCAATATTCCTCATGGGCAGAGATGCAAAAATTCTAAACAAAACTTCATTAAATTGAATACAACCATAAACAAAAACGAAAATATATATCGTGACCAAACGGAGATTATGTCAGGAATGCACTAGAAAGTCAATCACTGTAACTGATCACGCTTTTCTTCCAGAGAAAACAGATCTATGCCAATCCCACGAAGGAAGAGAGCCAACGTTCGCTATGAGGGGGTGGGCAGGAGCCCCCAAAAGGCCGCTCTTAGTCCTCCAGCGACAGTCAAGATCTCCGCTGGTCCGCGCCGGCTTCCGGGCGGTAGCGGCTTCCAATCCCACAACCCCCCGGGCCTCGACATGTCCCCGCCTCTGCGTGCAGGTCCCACCCCTTGGGTAGAGTCATGGCCTCGGATTGGTTACTGCGGCTTCCGTTACCTGGTGGGCGGGGCCGCTGACCACCTGTAGATTCCCGACTTGGCTGAGGGTGCTTCCCGGAGCTCACCGACCTGCATCCGGGAGGACGGGGCGGACAGGGTTGCGTTAGGCGATGGCCTAGCTCCCGTAGGGTCGCCCATGTCGGAGACCAGCCCGAAGGCGGAGGCGGCGAAGCTGCTCCCTTTCCTGACGCTCGGGGAGCGGGCTGACCTGCAGGCGGCAGCGGCGCAGCATGTGCTGGCGCTGACTGGCTCGAGGCCCGGCCGCACGCTGCTGGCCGGCCAGGCGGCACTACTGCGGTCGCTGGTCGAGCTGGCGGTGGCCCCTCCTCCCGCCCCAGCCCGAGACGCTGCTCGCGCGCTAGTCAACCTGGCTGCCGACCCCGGCCTACACAAGCCGCTGCTGGAGGCCGAGCCCGGACTGCCTGTCCGCCTGCTGGGCTGCGCGTTGGACCCACAGTGGCCCTGGGCCGAGGAGGCGGCCGCCGTGCTAGCTAACCTCAGCCGCGAGCCGGTGCCGTGCGCTGCGCTGATAGAGGCTCTGGCGGCCGCAGAACCCGGGGAGTCGGGCCTGGAGCGGCTGGTGCGCGCGCTGTGCACTCCAGGCTACAACGCCCGCGCGCCCTTGCACTACTTGGGACCAGTGCTCTCCAACCTCAGCCAACGTCCCGCGACCCGCGCTTTTCTGCTGGACCGCAACAGGTGAAGCTCCGGGCGCTAGCGGGGAGGGGTTGGAAGTGAGCAGGGACGGCACTGAGTGGCCCTTCCCTCCAGGTGCGTGGTCCAGCGGCTGCTGCCCCTTACCCAATACCCGGACTCCTCGGTGCGCAGGGGCGGGGTGGTGGGAACACTGCGAAATTGCTGCTTCGAGCACCGTGAGTCGTGGTGGGGATGCTGCCTTATCGGGGAGTGGAGGGAATAGGCTGTTCTCTG